>NW_026623322.1:421648-468874 GCF_030028575.1 Malurus melanocephalus | reverse complement strand
AGTTATTTAAGATTAAGTACAGGACACAGAGTTCTTGCAAATTTGAATGGTAAAGATATGCAAATTCTTTATTACTGTCAGCAGAATCACATCTGTAAAAGAAAAAAAGCTTGTGAGATTTGCTGTTGGCTGCTCTTCTAGAGTGAGGGTAAAGAACCTGGTAGTCAACACTGTGAAATAATCAGACAGACACACCTCAGTTTTGGTAGACAACATGGCTGCCTATAAATGAAGGYTTTCTGTTGAAGATTGTAGCAGGTGCAGAAATAGGACACTTCATACAGACACAGGACATATGGAAAGGAAGGAGCATAAACTACTTTAACGTTATTTATGCTAAATTAACATCTTCTATCATCATTWCTTACCTTGTACCTTAGTGTTACACTTGGTGTATGCTCACACTACAAATACTTTGCTAAACCACTGGATTCCAAAAGCAATCTGAGTGTTGGTRTAAAACACAAGAATATGCCTGGATCAGCACTGATGCGAAATTCTTGGTGATAATGTTTGTCAGTGTAGTGGGCAGTTTCTTTTAGATTTAAATCAGCACAAGTGAACATTGAGAAGAGTAATTTTGAGTGAGATGGTCCCACCACTTCATTAAGATATTGACATTTTCTTATCATAGAGTAGGAAAGAAGAAAATAAAGTTTGTGCTGCTGGAAAATAATAAAGACATTTTTCCAATTTCAGGTGAAAAGCGTTGAGGTTCTGTGATTATTTGCATCTGTATTCATAGACCTCTGATAGGCCTTCCTTTGTTCTTAAATGTGTGAATTACAACAGCTGCCTACCAACAACCGCAGGTGGTTCCTGCTCATCAAACTGACCTCATAAATGTTCAGTAGAAACCTTTCCTGTTGAGAGGATGTAGTGGTGGTCATGCAGGGTGGCATTTCATAAAGGAGGTAGAAGATTTCTGTTACTTAGATTAATATAAGCTGTAGGAAAGTCCTGGAGGCGGGTGGGCCAATTGGTTCTAAGAATTGAACAGACAAGCAATTTGGAGAGTTTCCTCCAGCCCACCTGAGGATGAAGCTGCAAGGAATCTTGCACTGTAGGCTTCCCATAATCAGTGATTTCCTATTCATCCATCGGCTGAAGGTGAGTCTCAAAGAATCAATGTGAGCACATATTATGGTTATAATGATGGTTAAAACATCCAGTGCTGTTCATTGTGAATTATCTCATAAAAGAGTKATTGTTTGGCACATTTAGTTTTTAATCAAATTGGCATCTCCTCCTGTATTTACAGGCAGATATTGTCCCAAAATCCTACAAAATGTGTCAGTAATTACCTACACATTACTGGTTAGGCTGCTGAGGCACTTTTTTTTAGGCACTGACTAAAATTCCTCTGGTATTTGTCACCTTTAAGGGCCTTGCCATACCTAATGGATAACAGARCTGAAGAGACAGCTTCTCTCATCTGTTTGCAATTTAGTTACTTCCCTGAATCCCAGTTCTAAATAGAATTGAGCTTCCAGATAGTAGCTGCTATTCCAATTTCCTGCTGCTGAAGACATTAGAAGTTATCTTTATTAGCTTTCCTGGACAACCATGTTCCAATCTTTAAGAAGACAACACAGGTCGTTCAGGGTTCAAATTAGCTCTAATATTCATTTAGATGAACTTTTTAACCTTCTTTTTATTCAGGTGACAGATTTATTCTACATATAGGTTATCTTTTTCATTTTCTTTTCCTCCTCTCTAATATAAGTGGCTCTTCAATAACTTAAAGACCTCTAATTCAATTCTTTGAACAAATGAAAGATATGAAACAGTTTGCTCTCTGAGCAAAAGATATAGTTGCAGGTCTGTCACTTTCCTCAAGTTAGAAAACAGATCTTCTACTTAATTTGCCTGGTAATTACCTTTTAAAATACCCTTTAGTCACAATACCATGTCTTCTCTGTAGGCAATACACTGTAGAATTAATTCTAATGTATGTTTCTTACTTTCCTGATCTTTCAGTGATCTTCAGTAGTCAGCCTAAGTACAAAAGCAGTGGAACAATCTTTGTGTGTTGTGCACATCCTTGGAGCAAGGCTGCCTCTGGGGATTCTTGAAGTGTAGTGTGAAGCACAGTTTCAGAGCTTTTATGTGACATAGCTACAGAAATACTACTGATAAAGTAATTATAGAAAGCTAACCAAAATTTTGGAAATGGAAATGTTTTGAGGAGTCAGCTGCCACACAGATCCATCTAGCCTTTCATATTGTTGTCCATACTGTCCAGTTTTTGATTATCAATTTTTTTCCTGTTTTGAGAACTGTRCTAATGTTTCTATATAGCTGGTTGTGATTCTTCCATGTTTATCTTTTTAGTAGTTACATGTCTAAATAATTAAATTTAAACTGGCAGATATGGAGTCTGTTTTGGAGGGGTAATAGAGTAGGACAGCTAGGTTTTGTTTTCAATTTCTTTTTCCCATTTCTGTGACAAACTCATAACCTCTAGTAATCTGGTTTTATGAATCAGGTTCCTTAACAATTTACTTCAGTAGTATAAGATTAAAATTCCTAGAAAGAAAGAAAACAAAAGTAATGCACATGAATATATCTATGAAAATACTTATGGATATGTGCGAAAATGAGGATTTTCAATAAAATTATTTAAGTGATACTTATTGAAGGCAGTATAGTATATTGAATGATCAATTTTCAAATCTTCGGCATGTAAGAAAGCTACTAGTTGAGGAAAATATTTGAATTATTGTAATTCTTTTTTTATTGATAAAATTGGCCTGGTTATAGAACTACATTCTTATTGATTTTTAGGGCTGAAGTATATTTCTTATTACATGGGTGCATTTTTCTGAGGTTTGGCAATAAGGCTCTTGGAAAGAGCATGGTGAGGTAAAACTGGAATACCTAAGCCTCTGAACAAACGATAAAGTTGTACACTGTGCTGCTCTGAAATTTCTGTCAAATGTAGCACTTGTATTTCTCTTAGGTTAGGTGATTATACTTTCTGTTCCTTTTCCTGCAATGCTTGCCTAACACAGAAATAGCATTGCAGGTATTGAAATGTTTGAACTTTCACTGAACTTTCTACTTAGACAAAATATTAGTGTTTGTAAAGATCCTTTCACCCCTTCATTTCTGCTGCAGATATTGGGTATCTCACTGGCTTTGGGGTGTTTTAGGACTTCCCACATCCTAGCAAAATGAACACAGGTAACCTCTCCCCACATACTGTACACAAGGTAGAACAGCTTGTGGCTGTACCTGAGGAAAGTTCTTGGTTTAAATGCCTGATATCTGCTGTGGCTGCACATGCACATGATGCTACATCATGCCTCAAAGCAACTCCTTGTTTCTGAAGCAGATTTCCCAACCTTAACTGAGCTTGTGGAAATAAAAGCTGCATTGGAGACAGGTTTATGGAGAAGATWTTTTCAAATATTGAATGTTCCCTCTCTTAGGACAGTTGGATTGGATGATGCTACTTGCACTTCCAGTATTTACCATAAATGAAAAATCTTAGCTCTATCTTCTGTGCTTTTTATCAAAATGAAAGTTTTTSAATTCCAAATATGAAACTCATTCCTTCTGTGGGCAATCAACTGTAATGTTGTATTATTAGTGTAAAGGATTATAGAGTGTAAAGCTGTAATATTAGTGTAAAGGATTGTTGGTTTTGCACATCTCCATATGCCATTAATTTCCATAACTTTTATCCTAACATCCATGTTCTGTGTTTTAACATCTTTCAGGCACCAGTCTCGTTCAAGGAATTATATCCATGTTAATTTAAAGAAATTTATTKTCAACACTTAARTTGGATGCTAAAWTTTTTTTTYCCARCTTGACAGGATTGAAAGATGTTTGACTTGATTAATAGTTCTGAATTGTACGTTGTACAATTGTGTTGAATTTTTTTTTAAAACTTTAAGATGACATTTAAAAAATAATAAAAGATTTATGATGTGTCTATATAGGACTGTAGTTAATCATTAGAATTCCATCAAGTACCTTTTTTTTCCCTTTCAACTGAAATGAATATAAATGGTTTCTCRGGAAAAGACAGGAAATGYCCATGTAAGACATACCACCTRCTATTTTCATATTTATTGGAAATGTGTGTATGGGTTTTTAWGGCTGTATATGTATACATTATCTATCCCAGCTACTTATAGAGCAGRTAAGCCAGTTAAGTTCAATGTGCTCTGGAATAAACTGCAAAATGGACTTTTGTTTAAATAAGCATTTCATAAGCTGTTCATGATTTATACACAGATATCCTGATAATGAGTGCATGGAATTGGACTTCCAAAATCTTTTTTTTTTTTTTTTTTTTCTAAAGAAGGTCGGTTTATATCTGTAGTTGCTTACTGTATAAGATAACCAAACTATATCGATATTTCCTGCAGTTTTATTATATTATTAAGAATAAAGGCTACCCTTTAGTTCAAAAGGGTTTCACTTCTAAATGTACATTAAAGAACTCTGCTGTGTCATAACTATATACCTTATATTTATGTGAAAAAGACATAAAATATGCCACATATGGAGAAATTCCATCACATTTAAGAGTAGCAAAGATTAAAAGGCCTCTTTAGGCCATACAGGGACTCTCCAAGTTTTCTGACCGGTTAAAACTGTTTTTAATTGTTTAATTGAATTTTAATGCAATCAAGAATGTTCTCTCTAAAATAAATGTATCATGTTTAATCCTTCTTGACTGATGGTTGCTTTCCTTAATGTTATGAATTCTTGCAGTACTGTTTTTAGTATTCTGAATCAGTCCAAAACTTCAATTTCCTCTTGAAAATGATTTTGAACTTTCTCCAAACCAGGAATTCTGTTTTTTAGCTAGCTCTGCTTGAAGATCTGTCCTTAATACCAAACTTTAATCATTGTTGCAAATTTTGTAAATTATTGCTTGTACTGTCATTGGTGAACACAGACAACAGTTGATCATTTTCCTYCATAGAAAGGGCATTATACATACTTGAAGATTGTTATCATATCCCAGTTCAGTCTTTGCTCTTCTAGACTAAACAAGCTCCATTATTTCAACTTTTCCTCATAGGTCATTCTCTGCACCTCTTATAATTTTTATTACTCTTTTCTGGACTCTGTCCAGCTTGTTTACAACTTTTGTAATGACTGAAGCCTCTTGTGTGTCCACTAACAGTACCACATTCTTYCTCAAGTAGTTAAGACTTGGTTTTRAAACAATTAAGACCAAATGGTTTGATCATCAAGTGACTCAGGTATGAAACATGTTTCTGTGAGAGCTGTCTCTTCCTTATTCAGCCTAGAACAATGCTGGGACAATTTTATTAACTAAGACACACAAAAATGTATGGTTAACATGTGAGTGTGATTAAACTAATTCAGGAAAAATCCTGGCATTTCTTCTGTCATTTCTGACTACCTCTGTCAAACCAAAGATGTCTAGACAATTTTATTTCTTGGAAGGGGTTCTTTTGGTGAAAAATGATTGATATGGTACTCCTGATCTGCTTCAATACTTAAAATCTGCTGCTTAACTGGAGARAGAAACAGTCATTGCTCAACTGCTACAGCACTTTCACTGTAGTTCCAGAAAGTTAYGCTTTGCTCTTTAAAAATACAAAATTAAAAATCTATTATAAACATCTAAATAGAGCTCTCAATTAGACATTAACAGGGAAATCATCAAGCAAAGTTAAACATTGCCTTTGACCTGATATAAATKAACAGGTTGGTACTGGGAATTTCAGTTTTTTTGTGGACAAGAAGTCAAAGAAGTCACTTTGGCATCGTGCTGCTGCAATGCTGTGTGTTGCTCCACCCTGCTGGCTGGAAAAGTTATGTTGGAAATACGTGGGTTTTTTTTTTTTTTTTTTTTTTTTTTTTTTTTTTTTTTTTTTTGGCAGCTTATTGAGAGTTCCTTGGAGCAGCTGATACACTTAAACTGAGAAATTAATACCAACCATTCTCTACATCCTAACTCCTCTGTATCCATATCTCACTGTTGCTTTCCCAAAAAACTCAGCTCCAGACTGCATACTGCTCATTTGAGAATATCCTATATGTACCCCTTCCAAATTAATTTTGAAATCTACTTCTGAAATGACAATACAGGTTCAGATCTAAACAARTGAATAATGGACATAGCAGATCACTGGGAGTAGCAACAAAATCATAGCAAAAATTACATAATGTTCTTTAACTTTGCAGCCAGAAGAGTGGCCTGATCAAATTCAATGGTCAGTGCAAACTGCAGCCTTGAGCTGGGAGGAGGAACAGAAGGGATTAATGACTAGCAGAACAAATAAAAATCATAGAAAAGAAGAAAAGGAATAAATCTGGAAACTGAACTGCATTTTGTTTATTTTCAATAATWCTGATTATTTTCAATAATTCTTGCTTAATATTTCTGGATTTTAAAATTTTACTGATGCTTAATTCATTACCATTGCTTGTTTTATATATAGATGCAAGTATTTAGCCTTCAGCYCCCTACTAATAGTAAATATGTGTAAGCTATGGGACATGATCTTTGTGCACCTCTTCCTTAAGCAATAACTTGAGAATTAGAAAGCATGGCTAGGGCAGGGGAGGGATCAAAGGGATTTTATAACAYTCTAGTTTTGCAAATATTTGAAAAAGGTTAGTTTCCCCCTAGTCTTCAAAGCTCAGCTTTTGACCCTGTGAGGCTGGTAGATTCTACCAAAGGCTAAATTTAGTGTTTTACGTCATCATTCCTAGCTCTCCTTATGTTCACACTTGTTTGTGCCAGGCTTAATATGCAATGTGGGTCAAATTCAACTGAGTACAGTTACTTGGGTAGCATGTCCCTGAAAAGAAAAGCTTTTTTGCTTTAATAATGGTACCCAATTGTGATACTGCACTTCATTAGTCTGGTGATTTTTTTTTTGGTTGTTTTTAATCTGTGTCTCTGCAAAAATGGTACAGCATGGGCAGCTACTTATAAGGTTACACAACATCCTTTTGTCTGTTTTCAGTACAGCATGGGAATCAGCTGGAGGCTGACAGCTGAATTTAGCTTTCTGATAGCTGTCTAGGCTTCCAGTGTTGTGGAAATGTAGTCWCTATCAATGAGGTCTTAATCTTGGTCTGAATCCTGCTCCTAAAATTATCCTCATTTTGAAGGATTTTCTCTGCACTTGATGAGACTTCAGCTTGAAAGTCATTCTTAAGGTGATGAATCTTTTCTCTAGGAAAAAAATAATATTAAGCTCATGAAGAAAAAGTTTTGGGATTTCCCTACATTTACACCTTCACAAATAGTGGCACGCTTCACAATTTCAGTGGAATGTATCTGTTCATAATACTTGTTTTTCACTGYGCCATCTMAATAATGACAGTTGTTTTTGTTGGTTCTRTTCTTCTGTAAAGCACAGCCTCCTTTCCTTGCCCACAGTCTCTTGCTTTTTGGTGTGTGGGGGTGTATGGCACATTCTTACTCATGAAGAGCTAAAAGGTGACCTGAAACAGAAGGAATAGAATTGGACACCCGGTATGCAAAAGCAAAAAGTAACAAAGGGRTCTAACAGCAAAGAGACATTTTGCCTAAAACTATTGACATCAGTGCCTATGAAGGGGAAAAAAGCAAAGAGACTTTATAGATTTCATACAGTTCAACTCTTCTGTCAGCACATAACTCTGTGCTGTCTTGTTATTTGAAATAAAGCACCAGGTTTTCCTTGAATATGTCACTCAGGAAAGAATTAAAGGAGGTATATGTGTGGTTGTATTTAAATGTAGTCAGGAGCTTAATGATCAGACGGATTTTTTTCCATTACTCTTAATCAGGAGGATGTGATGTGGGCCAGTGATACAACCAGGCAAGCTCACATGCCTTGTAAGCAAGTTTTAGTCATGCACTAAATCTTAAAATAATCCTGAATACTCTCCATTTTTAGGCATGAGGAGGAAAAAAACCCCTCCACCTTTTCAATAGCRTCTGTCCATTCCATTCTTCATTCCTCGGAGGTTTGGAAAGACAGACCCACCACCTGCCTGCCAGACAACATGTCWAGGGATCCTTATCCTTTTTTCTGACTGCTTGCCAGAAACTGGGTTAAGAAAAAAATGTAGGCTGAAGATGGGAATGTGCCAGTCTTGGAAGCTTTCCCCTGCCAGGAATGTGCTGAGGGTCCAAAGGCTCTCCCCTGTCCTGAACGCTGCCATCCCAGGACTCAGTTCCTATACATTAAATAGGTTTCGCCTATGTCCCTCCTTTCTCACCAGCTTATCATCTGCAATGTTTCCCATCCATAAACAGATGACAGCTGTGTATATGACCCAGTCAGCTTTAAAAGAAACAGGCACTCCCTGTACTCGTGTACTTGATGGGAGCAATATTCAGGTTAAGAACAGCGAGTCCTTTGGTAGTACCCCCAGCAGTCCACAAGATGTCATGCTATGACAAAAATGGTAATTTCTTGTACCTGGAAAGTACTGCAGTGCTAASCTTCCAGAAAGAGCACAGTCTGTTCAGGCAGCCTCAGTTTAGGGYGTTCAGACAAGCAGAAGGCCACCCCTGGGCAAGAATGTTCTGAGATCTATTGTAATCTCCTGCCAAGCACTGAGGTGCCAGCTTGATTTCATCTCTAAATTATTAAAAGACTGTGAGAAAAAATGCACCCTGAAGCTCTAACTCRTAGCTCTACACAGGTTACAGGCTCAGTGGAAGGAAAAGGAATTGTATCAAGTTGTCCAAATAGAAGCTTGGTTCTATTTTCTGTTTTGGGTACACTATATGGTTAGCAGGAATGGATCATAAATTTGCCAAAGCCAGGAAAGTTTATAAATTCTCTCAAACCTCTGACTTTATGCAATGAGTACTTCTTTTAATGCATCTAGGAGCTGCTGTTCTTTTAAATAAAAATCACTTTATTGCTGCACAATTTACTCTTCAGAGAAAAATTAAATTACATCTTTAAAAAGATCATTATGTTTTTCCTTTAGTTTTTCTTGCGTGTTCTATTGAGTTTTTCTGCTCTTCATACATGTATAGGCTTTAAACTATTTTTAAGAGATTTTGTTTCTCATTTGCAGTAAGACATCCCCACACTCGAATATAAATCCTGTGTGGTATCACACTTTTTCCAGTGTTTGTGAAGAGACAAGGAAAATTTCAAAGTGGCAYTGTGAGTACTTTCAGAGAAGTGCCAAAGGAAGCATTTTATGTTGATTAAATAGGGGGYCTAACAGTTGATTAAATAGCAGGACTTGTGAAAAGGATCAAAAACTCAGAAGAAGAAAATGCCAGTATCTTCAGGTCCATAAATACCAATTTTGGTGAAGATTTCATTAAATGGTAACTATAGATTAGTGTCAAATTAAGGAAAATACAACTTTCTTGATGGGCATTTATATGCTTGACTATAAACTAATATGTCTTAAGACCAGTAGCAAACTTCAGATKATGATTCTTGGGGTTTCATTCAGTAATTTCTTAAGGTTTAGAATATAAAACATGGTGCATAAATGTTTAAGGAGATAAACTGAAGAAAATCTGGGTGCTTTGTTGAGATAAGATATTTTAAAGGCTTTTTAAGAAAAAATACTTTCTTTTTTCTTTACTGAGAAATATGGAATGTAGTTGAGTTTGAACAAAACTAGATATTAGAAAACTCCAAAACAAGTCAGCATAACTTCATTCTACTTTCTACTGAAAAAAAACTTTCACTGAAAATTTCCTTCTTTTTTAAAGAATGCAAGAATCACCAGCCAGTTTGGAACAGAGCTGTGAAAGCATCAGCTGAGTTTTGGAGTTCTTTAAGGAAAAAAAGACAGGCATAGTTAACAGTAGCTATTGTAATTTTGGATCTACTCCAGTAATCATCGTAACATTTGTTTTAAAAAAATTACAATATCAATATATGTTATATATATCATATCATATATATCATAAAAAATATTCTCATCTTCCACCAAATCCAGGCTGAAGGATTTTTTATCATCCTTCAGCATTTGYTACCAAGTCATGGATGATTTTTAAGGCCATTGCCACTTTTTTTTCCCAAACTATGAACTGAAGCACTTCTGTAAGAACGTGTTAGTGGGGCAAGGGTTTCAGCCAGTCTTTATTAGGGTGGCTTAGCCATGAACGGTAATGGATTGACCATGGATCTCAGCTTCAGAAGATTTTAGCTGAGGATTTTTTGATCCATTGTTGGTGTGGGGAAAASGTAGAGTTCTATTAAACATCCTGTTTATTTGGTGAATTTTGGGAYACCAAACCTGTTCTTTGAGCAGTGAGAAAAGCAGCTTATTTGGTCTCCCTCTGTGTTGCAATGTTTGTGTTTCCCCTTATGTCCATGCTCAGGTGAGCTGGCTGAGTAAGTAACTTTCCTTAAAGCCTCATCTCATTATATTTTTAAGCTGCTGTTGCCAAAACTTCAGTCTGKTATGAGGAATGACAGAGAATATTAGATTCTTGATAATAATGTGATTTAGGAGCCAGCTAATAAGGTGGGGAAAGCTGGCAGATATTGAAAATACTAAAAGGTAAATATTGATTGCAAGTAAATGCATTATTAAACAGAACCCTCTAGGAGTTTAACTCTGTTATTTACAGTGAAAGAGTATGCCAGGGAATTTGCTGAGAATGCAGGGCTAGGAACTGTGATCAATATAAAGGACATTTGAGATCCCAAAGATAACTGATATCTAGGTGATGTTGAAGCCTCAAGGAATAGGATTGGATTAAAAGTGATTATTGTGAACTGTAATATTTAAGCTGAAAAGTTGCCAAAAGCAGATGTAAAGTAGGCACATTTTGGCTTTCAACAGCTGGAGAGAAGGATGTGAAGTAGTGACTCAGTTATCTTGTGAGTATGAGTCATCATAGTGCCATGAGATGGCAAAATTAATTCYTATTTACCTCAGCACAGGTAGATACATGAAGGATCTTTGTAGAAAGGAAGGACATGAGCACTTCTGAATTTTTTTGCAAGGTTATGTCAACTGACATCCAAGAAAGATGAACTCACCTTGGGGTAAATGTAAGAAAGGACTGTCAGTATGAAGCAGGGAAGAGATCTGATTTTTTTTATTTGTTCGTATCCTTATCAAATTTCATTTTTCTTAGCACTCTTTGAAAATACATTTGTGGAAGAAGGTGARAAAAGCACAGAAAGAAGTGTATGAAAACTCATAGGAATTTAGCCTGAAAACTAGACAACACTACAGAGTTATCACAGCAGTGTGATTCCAAAATAATCCTCTAATAAAAATATTGAAATAGTGTTTTTTAAGAATAGGACTTAGTGAGCAATATGGYCATAGGGAGTTAGCAGCAAGTCTGTCTGAATTTATCAAAAGGACCTTGCTCAATAGGACTGGRGCTTTTTACAAAGGTAGACACACTGTTCAACATTCTTTTGAATTATGCACACATGGTCAAACTTCTMCAAATTAATATTTTTCAGAACTTAATTTAGAGTTTTTCCGTATTTCAGACTCTGCAAGAAGTGTCCTGTGCAGAACAAAACTAAACAAAACATTAATTGGAGTGAGCTTTTCTTTAATCCAGATAACCAAAGTAGGCACTGGGAAGAGACTGACTTCAATGGAAAAATGGCATTCTTCCAAGTCACAAGGAAATCAAGTATGTGATTCATAATTTTTACTGTACAATGACTAGAATTAYGAGAACAAAGGCTACAGTTCATTTCACTGGCATCTATAAATYCCCAAGATTTTATTTTTCTGCCTTTCAGACTTCCAGGTTCCATATATATATACCTAAGTATTTGTCAGCCTGCAAGAAATAAATTATCTGACATCCTGTTCACTTAGTAAGACAGAACACTTCTACAATTGTAGAGATGTTAATTGGGTGACCTGGTCACTTGAAAAATATTTCAAAATTTATTGGCAAAAGTCTCAAACCCAAGTTTCCTGCTTGGTTGAAAGCTATTTTAGCTTGCTTCTTGTTTTTACTTATGAATGGTAATATCTTCGTGTGAGGCAAAACGATCATATTTCAGATGCCTGGCCTGAATAATGAAAGTATTTGATCTAAACTCCAATTTGTTGCCTTTCAGGTGAGAATGCAAAATCTGAAGAACCACTTAAGATCCTCCACTAGTTCCTCCTGGGCTATTCCATGGTGTATTCTGTCAGGTTTTATACAGAGGTTTTTGCAAATTTTTTATTATTTAAACCTGGAACAGAGTTAGCAGCAGCACCTGAAAGCGCTCAGATCTGCTCAGCTGTCCTGCCTGATGAACAGGGGTTTCCTGTGGATCAGTTTGCCATCTTCCAAYAGATGCAGAACTCTGAGCTGCTGCRTTCTGTGGGGGTCTTTCCACCTTGGCCTGTAGTTTTCTGAGAAAAAGTTTCCTAATCCCTAACCTGATGAATGAAAATTCTCCCTTTAGTTTCTTACAAAAGATGATTAAAAAGAAAAAAAAAACCCACAAAAAAACCCCAAAACCCTAAACCCAGCAAAACCAAATAGACCCAACAAATGCAAGAGCTTTTTAGAGCTTTAAATTAAGTTGAACTTGTTTATTCCATTAATTATTGTGACTGTGAATTTTGTCAGTCTCTATCCCAAATATGCTTACAATCTGTTAAAGAGACCTTTGAGGAAGTGGTGAATTTATTTTAACTGAGTTGGCTTCCTCAGCCTGATGSGTACTACAAATGCAACAAGATAATTTAGCAGGTCTTTTCTGCATTTGTGTTTTATTTGCATTGTTTTATCACTCACATATGAACTCACATAAGTGAGATTTCAAAGGCTGTTGATGTAGTTCATTCAATATTTAAACACATAAAAGTGTTTAGAGGAGATACTGTTTCTTTTGTCTTGTGTAATCACACTATGAATAATTTGTTTGCTATGTCTTATTTAATATTAAAAAAATGCCCAACAACCAACCATTTTACTCAAAGATACTCTACAGGAAAATTACCTAATGTTCTTTGATACTGGATCAGTAAGACAATGTGGTTTTTGTGACCTTACTTTTTAAAACATGTTGGATATTAAGTCTACCTATTGCAGTCTCTTTTAACAATGCAGAAACCTTCCAAACTGTAATTTATATACCACTTCTCCTGGCATTTTTGTCAAGGAAAATGTCAAGGCCAGGTTCCTTTTACATCATGGATATAGGAAGCAATCTTTATATAATGTTTATTTGATTGAATTTTATGTTTGTTCTTTAAAGACTTGCTTAGAACAATTTACAATCAAATAATAAATGATTCTTCATTAGTGAAAATAATGCTGTTAGCAAGAAAGGTATTATTTTATATTTTTACATATTTACTGTCTCTACAACTGTGGTGTCCTGTCTGGTGGTGAGATTGCCTTGAGAGCTTTTCCCACAATCTGTTCAACAGTTTTTAATTTTATTGTCAGAGTGAAATGTAGTTATTATTTTTTTTTGTGGATCAGAAACAGAAAGAAATAATTACTTTAACCTGCCTACAAATGAAAAGAACAAATCCCTCTGTAATAGTTCATTCCAGTGTGTTGTTTCTTCTCCCTAATCACTTTACTGTTTACTATCTGCCAGTCCCTGAGTGATGGTTAATTGGAAGAATTAGCCTCTGCCAATTTTTTTTTTTTTTTTTTTTTTTTTTTTTTTTTTTTAAAGATGGCAAATAAGCCAGAACTTTAGTATTTATAGAGGAGTCCCAAAGGATAAGGCTGTTGGAAGGAAGGCTTTTGAGGAAAACTCTACATCTAGAGAAATGTGATGGTGAAAATAAGATAACCACAGAGAAAAATGAACATCCCATTTTAAAAATAAAAGTGATTTCATATTACTTATTGTTTCTTCAAAGAACCTTTAATAATAGGAGGATGGGCTGAAAAGCTGTGGAATTCTTATGAGGATTAGAAATGTGAATAGAATTCAAATTTAAATTTTGGAGCAGATACCCTTTTTCCAAACTGCTGGAAAARGCCCCATAAAATAAATGCTATGGAAGTGCAGGCAATGCTGTATTTTTATTATAAAAGTGTTATTTTTATAAGATTTGCTGGACTAAAATTCTTTTGTAATTCTGGATATCTACATTCTTGGAGACATTGACTGAGAAGATCAGTCAAACATTTTTGTTTAAACAAAGGTTGCTATGCTTTTCTTTGGGTCTAAAATGGAATTAYATGGAACTGAAAAACAATAGTGAGAACATTTGTGAGTGGTTCTCTCTTGCAAGTATTTCAGTCCCAAAGGGATGAGGTGGCACAGGCACCAACACACGCTACTTTCAGAGAGAGGGAACACTTTTKACAAGAGGAGCTGTCAGCCACACTCTGGCATTTTGGGCACCTGGAGCAAAGTTTCTTCTTTTGTGCTCTCGCTGGCATGAAGCTCTGCAGCAATGCATGACTGAAAACTCTTTGCTGGAGCATGAGTGGGTCAGAAAAACCTGTGCAGACGTTCCTTTTGCCAGGAGCTCTTGCCAGGCAAGCATCAATTTTTCCTCTAATGCAATAACTCTCCCAATACATGTACAGGTTTTGTTAACCACCTGCTGAACAATTCTRAAGAGCCAGTAGGTTCTCTGCATCTTTCCCCCACTCCCCAATACTACACTGCAGACCCTTTGACTCTTGTAATAATCTAAACTGTTTTAAATGTTGTGCTGCTGTTTAGTCCATCTGTTCCTCGCTGACTGTTGTCTGACCCCCTCTGTTCACCATATTGGCAATGGTGAAACTGATGTCAAAAATGGCAAAAACATGTTACCTTGTTCTCCTGCAGAGCTGTTTATCTTTCCCTTGCTTATCATTCTTTAAATTAGAAATTGAAATCCTTGCTCCATATGCAGCCAAATCTATCACTGATCCTGCTAATAATGGAAAAAAAGTAATAAGGATGATATTTCAGTAAACATAGATTGTGGTAGTGCTTTCCAAACCTATTTTGGAGTCCATTCAGCAAAAGGGTTTAATTTTCCCAAGGGTTGATATCACAGTAGTCCAGAAGTAAAATGCACAAATAACATAAATAAAACATGAAATTTCAAAGGAATATAAATACTATCAACTCTTGCTTTTGTGGAATAAGATTACAGAAGGCATGATCAAAATCCCCTGAAAAAATAGTAACATGAGTAGAGAATTGACTAGTCTTGGGTTTTAACAAGAAAAAGATGCAAATAAAGCATTTTGCTTTGGGTCAACATTTCTGCCAGTTTCAGGTTAAATCAGACAAGATTCTGATTTGGCTTTGGCTGAGACAAAAATATTCTCAGCTCTTTTCAGGAGATTTTGGCAATCTTGCATARCCAAAATGAAAAAGATATTATTATTTGTCTTTCAAAATTCTTAAATRTCATCATTCTTGGGGAATCACCTTTAAAAGAAAAAGAAAATGATATCATTTTTATTATTTTACAATGGATTTTAACCAATATAAAGAGAGAGGAATTCCATGATAGTGRTTTCAGTAAATGTAAAAATCAAAGAAAGAAAACATGCTTAGATAATAAACTCATCTCTTTCCAGGAAAGCTTTTCAGAATTATACATTAAAATGTGACTTTTGATGTTAAAAGTGGCTTACAGAGAATGAATGGTGAGCTGAGATACCTTGATATTCTTAAAACAGTTTTTACAAACAGTTTAAAACAGTTTTTTCAAAAGAAAAAAAAAATTGAAAAACATGAAAAATGTATAAATGAGGAAAAAAGTTTGTGTCTTTTTTTCATAGAAGAGAGTCTACAGAACTCACAGATTTCTGCCATTCAAGACATCAGAAATAACTGTTGGGTGGTTGGGACTTCAGCAGGAATTTGGCTTTGGCAAAAATTTTTTTTTGTTTGGTTTTGATGAGTACTTGTATGTGTCTTTCAGGCACCATGATTGATATACTTTCAAGTGTGTAAGGTGGGATTGCTAGTTAGGAAGTGAGTATGATTTTAATTCTAGATATCAAAAAATCCACAATTTCTCATCACTCTTTCCTAAGTTGTTGGACAGCTTCCTGGAAATCTTGGTGCTGTTAATTCTCGGTGGCTTTAAGGAGAGTCAGGGRCAATTTAATCATTCTTTCTTCATTAGGAACTCTAGTTTTTTTTCCTCTCCCAGTGAATTTCCACCAGTATCAAGAGTTTTTCCTTCACTCAGCTGTTCCAATCCAAGCAAATTCTTGCTTCCCATGACACTCATGTTTCAACTTTTCCCTAAGATCAACAATCAGCTGCGATTGCTGTAGTTTTCATTGTCAGGGTGAGAATGTTCCCTTTTTACCACCAGCTTTTGACTGCAAAATGGTAAGGTTGAGAGGTATTCCTCAGGTACTAATGTACCTGAAGGGAATGCAAACAAGATTTGCCTGCCAAAGATCTCTTGCTCTAATCAGGCAGACAACAGATTTYCAAAAACAGAGTGGGGTAAGAAAACAATAAATTATAGAAAAATGACTTCATCTAATTTAATAGTCACTTAACTTGTTGATATCATAGTATTTTCAAAACGACATTAGGAATTTGAGGAATTCTAAAAAAAAAATGTGTTGGATAAAACCATTGCTGGACACCTAGAAAATAAAGCAACAGACAAGTCAGGAATTAGCCAGATTAAACTAATGTATCTTTCCTCCAAGCACAATAGGCCTTGGCTGGCATAAAGGTGAAATAATTTAAACAACAGTAAACTGTGGGAAGCATTTTGCCACAGATGCTGTACACACTGCCATAAGCACTGGAAACCTGATAAAAAYAAAACCTGACATCTCTTATGCACGAAYTGAGAGGGGAACAYTTGTTTTTAAAATTACCCRTTGGATTTGWTTCTGGAAGAATYTCTTCTATTACTGRTCCATRCTTTCCAGTTTTGCTTTGGAGGTGGAACTGGAAGTAATTACCCAATATACAGTGATCATTGCATTAGAAAATCAAACTTCTATTGAAAATAACGTAACATTTGGATAACCTCTTCTGAAGTGATTTTTTTTTTTTTTTTAAATTCAAGCTGCAAATCTAGCTAGGTAAACATATGCAAGCACACCCTGGTAACAATAATCAGTGCATGTAAAGGTTTCTGAGCTGCATTCAGAAGCAAGCAATTTAAGAAAGGTGTGAATCATTGAGAGGATGTTGAGATGAGSAGCAATGAGATTAATTGGGGTCTGGAAATGGCCATATGTAAGAAATAAGAATCATTTACACAGGAGAAGATTAAGGGGAGATCTGATGATACCCTTAGAAACTTTAAAGGTTGCTGACCAAGAGAGAGAAACATAAAATTTTCTCCACAGACACTGAATTGGGGGGGAGGTTGGATCTTGAGGTTGAATTATGCTGAGGAATGTTTATGTTAGCAGGTAGAAAACACCTTTTCATCTCAGGGGAATATTAAACATAGCAATAGTCTTGTTTGATAATCAAAACAATGAGGTTTCATCCAGAAACTTGCTGAACTTCTTAGGAACAGATGATAGATACTTGCCAAGAGTGCAATGGGGGAAAGTGATTTTGCTTGCAGTGGATGAAAATGCTCCTTAAAGTCCCTTCACTTTTGTCTCCATCATCTCCTAAATGTTTGCCATAATCCAGCCCACCCATATACCTGTAGTACTTTTAAATTATGGTAGTATTTGTCTGGAATGGAAGGATTTGGGGGTTTTGCCCCGACTTTAGCTCGACGATCCACCAGCACCACGGAGACTCCCACAGCAGTTCGATATTGTTGATAAATATGGTCGGCTCTCCCTCTAGTGGCATCACTCGACTGGGATTTATTTAGTGGAAAGCAGTTTTACTCCTCAATCAAGTGAAGCCCACAGGTACAGGGAATCCAGGGACAGATGTGCTGTAACCTCATATGAAGTTTAGAATTTCCCACCAAAATTCAGGTTGTCCCTTTTTAGCCCCTGCTGTGACCACACTTAGAGACTCCTCTGTGCTCTTGGCTGAGGCAGCTTTATGGGGAGGCTTTCCCAAATCCGAGTTCACGTTACCCCTCATAACCATAAAGAGGATCTCACTCTTTCTATTCCAGTCTTTTTAATTTTAAATACATGCTGGATCTAAGTCTTCAGTAGATTTCTAAGGAGCAGGAACCGATTTTGAAGGAGAGGCAGACTGGCAATGCTGGTCAGAATCAAGGGAAATTGCAGATCATTTACAGACCCTAAAATTAGTTTGCCAGTTGATATTAGAGATCAAAACGTTTTTACAAGCTGCTTAAATCAGCTTTCCAGCCACRCTTGCAGTGGCAACCCGGGGTGCTTTGCCAGCTTCCAGGAATTGTACCCAAATCAGGATGAATGTGTTAGGCAAGGCACTTGTCTGTGTTGTTGGACTGATGGTACTGATTCTACATTGGTGTTTCCTTGGTACTTTTATTCAGAATATTTCATGCAGATTTGGAGGGGGGAAACCAAACCAATCCAAACAATAAAAGAAACCGACCACATTTATCTGATGTTTTCCTTTCTAACAAGTTACAGAGAAATTAATCTTGGGAAACATTGTACCCTCACAGAAAAGAGTGCAGCTCAGAAACTCTTCTGCTAGCAAGCTAGTATTTTTTATGCGAYAATATGGACTTCTTGTGAAAATATGTTTGATGTATCACTCTACAGTTATTTTTTCTCTCTAAACAGCAAAACTGCTCTATTATAAACAAAATTTTGTTTACTTCTGCCTCTATTTGGCAAYAGCAAGTAAAAAACTTGGAGTGAAAAGAAGCTCAAGATAGAAGAGCTTTTTAACTGCATGATTGTATAGCTCAGACACTACCAAATTTTTACTGAGATTTGCAAGGAATATGGGGATTTCCACTTTTATATTTTCTACTTTACATTGAGAACGTTATTCCTCTTAGTAAGGTTTTGTACTTTTACTGCTCATTATTATAATATGTAAGGGAGAAWGRTGATRCCTACATAWGTAAAGCCAAAGCCTTGAAATATAYATATATACAACTTACATTAAAAGCAATGATTTTGCATCTCAGTATCAATTTTAGATAAGGAATCATAATAAAATTTAATGTAAATATTTAAAGTACTTTATATTATGTTACTGAAGTTTATCCTCTTGAGTGAATGATTTTTTTTTCAAATTCACCGTAGGGAACTAAAAATTTGTCATTCTAGGGGCTAAAATTGACCATCCCTATACCATAAACCAGAGTTCCCAGGCCATCTACTGGCTTCTAAATACTTATAAACTTAGAAATCAAACTCTTTTAAGGCCATGAYCACAGCTGAAGTAGTGTTTTCTGACTGTTGAACCCAACATTTTTCTTTCACCCAAAGCCACCCTCCCTTTTTCACAGAAGTGAGAATCYCTTCATTCCATCCCCCTGTGATAAAGTGAGTGGTACAGGATAACAACCTAGACACATCCACAGGGCTCCAGGTTCCAATCTTGTCCCTTCCTTGGCTGGAAACAAGGACAATTACATTTCCAAAGTGACATAAATGAAACTGATAAGCCCTCATGTTGTTTGATAGTCCTTTTATATCATAAATAATGATTAAAAATTCTGACTTAGTAAATAATGTTCAGAAGATGAAACAGAAAGATCTATGTTGTAGACTCTGAAATTTTCTATAGGAAGGTTATTTCTGATTAWAAGTAGTTGATAATTATAAATAAARTTGCAAATGAATGCTGAATGGGAGAAGATATAAAATATTACTTTTTTTGTGGCCGATTATATTAACCATGCAGACTATAAATTACTGATTATTAATGTGCACCTGTTCTGAATAAAAGAGAACAGCATTTTATCACCACTCACTATAATCTTCTATTAGAAATGTGGAAACATCCTTCTTCATTCTCCAAAAGTATTTTTAACACTTCAAGTATTTCAATTTTAAAGCATTTCTAACTGCTCCATGATGATATAGTATCTTTCAGTAGTTACAGTGGAATATGCTTAATAAATGAGGATGAAATAGCACTATCTATATTGTGTCAACACAATAAATCTGTATCTCAGCAGGTGGCAGTTTGATCTGTATTTTGTTTGCATTATTAATTGATGAGGATGTTGTACATACAAGGTGAACTTCAGATACTGAGAAAGGGCAAAATGCCAGAACTATACATAGGCTTTTAATTAGTGAATTTTGCCATGAAAAGTGCCTTAATTCGTAAGTGGAGGAAGATGTGGTTGAGTGTGGAGTTCTGTTTATGTTTTTTTTCTGTGTTTGTTATCTATGATTTTTGAATGTCAATCCACAATCAGTATCATCATTCCTTTCAGTTGTGAACTTCTCCTTTAAAAGGCTTTTTCAGTAATAACAGGAAAATCTCAGATATCAATTTCTAGAGTTCAAGATTGAAGGATTAACCTTTAAAACATGACCTAAAAGTTCAAAAGATGARCAGCAAAAACACTGAAACTTCTTTTTTCCTAGTTCCATAACTGTGTCCGTCATGAGAGGGGAATTCTGCTAACCTTGGTTGTCTAAAAGTTGTGTGTCTACACTATAGATCATGTACTTATGGTCTGTCAAAGTAAGGAAATATTTACCTCCAGAGAATTTAGATTTATGTTATGACACAATAAATCAGACAGAAATCTTATTCAAATTTACAGTGCTAGCAAATTCTAACAACTAAATTTAGGTACACTAGGACACAGTTTGGAGTCCCTGGGACACTCTCCTTGTGACACTCAGGTCATTCTGACAAATGTGAGGAAAATCAGGAAGTGCTGCTGGATGGGGTGGAGACTGCTTGTGCCACAGGCCTGTTCTAAAGGTTCTCCACAGCCTTGGGTAAAGGGCACACTTTGTTTTCAAACTTGAAAAATGGTACTTTGTCCAAATCAGGTTAAAGTCTAAATASATCTACAAACACTTAATTGCAATTGCTAAAAAAGACAACTCGGTTACAAATGTTTGTACCTCTGCAGTGATGCAGGTAGATAAACAGAAGACAAACTGTGTGTAATTTGCCTTTAACAAATTAGGTAACTTTTACCTTCTCATCCATTACTTTGCCTCTTGATGCAGCAATGCTCAGGGTATCTTCATTCCTCCTTCCTTTGGGAGGATATCTTGGCTTTCATACCCARTCTCCCTTTCAAACCTCCTGGACAGTGCTGTTACTGATCCCTGCAGCTTACRTAGGAGATAATATTTTTCTGCTGCAGTAARWATMATTTTCTTGRTTAGTAAATAMRCTTYTGTTCCTCTTTTATTAGGTGTCTTKGATRCTTTTCACTGAAGAAAGCATCTTTCACTGAACCTTATATAATGATATCACTGTGTGCATTAAAAATATACATAACAAAACCAGCTTATTGTTTGAAGTTCCCTTCCCTTTTCTASCCAGACAAACTACAACAAAAAGTCAGGAAGGAATTGTTATTTTCGGTTTGTTCAAACCATATTCTTTATTAGTGTGTTCTGATGTGCCTTACAAGCCTGCTTTATTCTTAGCATGTAAAATTTTAATAGCTAACAAAAGAGCCTTGACTAAAGACCTCCTGTTTCTTTTTCATGCTCACTTTTTTTCATGAACATACAATGAATTTGCAGGAATATATGATATGTGCCTATTGCAGCACTGGAGAATGTTTTTCAATAAAAATGAACTGACAGCATACAACAAAAGAAATGTTTTCTATTATAGAGATATCATGTTTAGAACTACAAGTTCACCCTCACTGAGTTTACAGATACTATGAAAAATATCCACGGTAGGCAGTTGCAAAATGCTCAGGGACTATTGTTTCTGGCTCTTAAACAGCAGCTGRATATGCAAAAACAGTGAAGGGTGAGCCCTCAGATTTTGCATACAGGCAAAAGACAAAACATTTCCATGAAAAGGAACTCCAGAGTGAAAGGACCTGTGGAGCTAGACATTAAATCTCCCTATTACACTTTCTGCAAGGTAGGAATTCAKCTATAAAACATTTCTAATCCTTGATTCACTATTCTTATGGCTAAGAGTAGCTGCAAAAAGYGCATCTGAGAGAGTTTTAAGGAAAACTGCTGCCAGAATAAAATAACTATACATTATTGCAAGGCAAACCAACAAACTGGACAAATGCAAATGGAGTTTCCTGAAAAAAAAATCCTGTGTTCATGTGAAAAATATGATATGTGCCCTCCCTATGTGTCTGATGAGAATTCTGATAGGTAGTTTTGTGTCTCAGGTGTGTTTTGAATAACTCAGAGATGTAAATTATCTGAGAATGGAAACATTGTTTTCTGTTATACATATAACAGATCAAAACATGAAGATGAACTTTTGCTATCAAAAAAAAGTTCAAGCTTTGCATTAGATTCTAGTACCTCCTTCATAGTACAATTTACTGTGATTTACCTGATCCACATCAGGTATAACATTGAATAGTGAAGAACTACAAAAATAAATGTTTTGCAATTCTTCTTATTATTTTGCTTAATTTTCATTTAAAAATCATGGAGTCAAATGCTGATCCCACTGCTTTAATATTTGTTATAAATTATGATTATGTACAAAAAAAAACCCTGAAAACACTCATGGCAATTATTACATAGTTACTCTCATTCAATAAAAAACCCTTCATATATGTGTTTGTAACTACAAAATAATTCCAGATTTTCTCCTTTGAAATAATTAAAATTAAATTCAGTTCTTCTAATCAAACTTTTTCTGACATCAATGAGAATACTTTTATATTGATTCAAAAGAGACCAACCCACAAAGGACTCTACTAAGAACARTTTACATCTGGCAAGGTTATGTATGCACTCTCCTCACATGGATATTTTGTAGGAAGATATTTCACATGTTGAGATGCATTGTCTCCAATAATGGAACRTTGCACTCATTTCCTAGCTGGGGAAATATGAATTAGCAATCTGTTGMAAGCCTGCTAGTAGTTCATGGAAATGATGACTGTTCTATTCAGACAAGGCTTCTTATATTTTAGGTTAWTTTTTCCTTTCTTATTATYACTTGTAGTRTCTGTATGAAGAATGTGTTCATYGTGATTTCAGTGGGGCTTGTATTYCCAGCAATATTTTGATTAATTATTGAAGTAGCAGTTAGGTCACAAACATAYATTTATGATTTTAAAAGGAATGATTGGCCTCACCAAGAAAATTTAAATTCAAATCTGATGCTTTGTATACAGCAAAAGGAAAGAGCTGAATAAAAGCAGATCTACGTTTGCTTTTRAATATCACATTTTGCAAAATACATWTATRTATTATGCACATGTAAGATTTTTTCACCCCAAAACCTCCTAAAGAGTTTATGCAGGCCCACAAGTTCCGCAGAATTTTATCAGAAGCCATTTAACAATAACATTCTGAGAAAATGARGCTACAGCATCTTATACACCACTTGATGTCCCTCTAATTACTCCAGTCCCTAAATTCACTAAATAGATCTAAATATACTCTGAGCATTTGAAGWAGAACAACCAAACACAAGTGAATTCTCCCCACTCCCTTGCTAGAGAAGAGTTCAAATCTTGCTTTCACAAATTCTCAATCCCACAGGTAAAGGCTGTAAGTATTCATTCTTGTATTTATTTTTTCTACCTTGTGGCATATTTTCTGACTAGTTTTTGGTCCTCATTAAAAATAAAAGTTGGCTTTCCTCAATGTGACTTAATTCCACTAAGTTTCAGCTAAACATTCCTCTGTTCAAGTGCATGCTCTGTGCCTCATGGTGGCAATGCCTGCATAACCTGGTGTCACCCTTTATTGTGTGTACTCGAGTGCTGCAGTGTCAGGAACAAATAGCAGGAAACATTATAGAAAATGAGGTTTTGATGGAGGAAGAAATGAGTTGGAACCACGCCAGGCACAGTTTGTCAGCACTAACAGTCATGTTGAAAAATTCAGAAACCCACAAATYCCACCCTACAAAGCAGAAACTGAGTGAAATGGTGTTAGTACTATTTATGATGTAAGAGTTCAGGGAACAAAAGACAGCTCCTCAGTAATGCTGCACTGAAAAAAAGAAACAAATGCCCCATGGAGTACATGTCTGAAAACTAGAAAAAAGTTTARATGTTCAACAGAAATGCTGGAAAACTCTAGTCTCACATAAACTGTTGTTACACTATGTTGTTTATTATTTAGAGAGTCTTGGTGTGTTATTAAGAGAGACATAAAAAGTTAGTACTCAATTTATAAAGATTATGATTCTGATTTCTTAAAAGACAGAAGAAAAGGCATAATTCCCTAATTTTAAAAGTAAACATGTATTAGAGTAGCATGTCCTTTTGAATACCTATCAAATAGCCCTTAGTTTCCTTCTGCCCTAAAATCAAGAAAATACAAGACCATTGCTTTTCTCTTTAGTATTTTTTAATGTTTCAAATATTTCCAAATTATGACTTTTCCTGATTAATTTTCAAATTTTTTTTTTATTTTTATTTTCCATGTTTCTTTTGGATTACTGATGAGTATCTAGTGTTTAGTTTCTATCTGACATTAGAAGGAAAAGAGCTCTGTTCTCTTTGAGTCTATTCTCTTTAGTAAATTTGATTTTTTCTAACCCATTATACATTAAGCATCTTATGGAAACTTCCAGGAAAACTTTTAGAGTTTGTAGCAGTACACAATGGAATGTAAAGTTAACCTTAAGTAGTATTTTAAAAAGAGAGTAAACTTCAGACTATCTGTTTTCAACTCTTCTGACTTAGTCCAAACTTTTTCTGATCATAGTGATCCTTGAATTGAAATCAATAAWTTGTAAACTGCAGAATAAATTAAATTTCCATTCTCAGAACAGCAATATRAGAGACTTGCTTATTTTTATCTCTACCCTAAAACAGGAACCTCAAAGCATTTGATTATTAAACTAAACTAAGGAATTCTATGCAATATTTCACTAAGGGAAACAAATCAGAATTACAAGAATATATGTCTTAGRGAATCAAAACTGCATCTTTATGGTGCATTCCAGAAGCAACTCAGATAAATATGTCATAGATTAGCGAAAGACCAGCTCGTAAAGGCCAGGGCCTTCATTGACTAACCAGCAAGCAAAAAAATTTATCAGGACAAAACTGGTGTAAAAYTGTACTTTCTTTACTGTGATAAATGYRTTTTRTATTGGAAAAATTGYCTTATTYCTTGGTGYAATAGGACAAAGTAATAGGAGGGGYATCTGTCCTTTTCTTATTTGATTAKATCTGAAAATGCARCYCWAACTGAAATAAAGTTATGTAATTGAGAGGGGGAGGGGTGGACAGAAATGTGTTAATCTTCAATTTTCTGTGCACTTCWTKGTCTCTCAGGGGTACAGGCAGARACATTTTGTACCCCYGTCTGCCTGCAGAGCTGAGGTAGGRGATGAACCAGCAGCYTTTGAGGGGGGAAAGTGGAGGTCATATTTGGGAAGATTAATTCAAGGTGCAAACATATAAAAGTAGGAGGTGTACAGGTACTTCTCCCTTTTACATGTTTGAGTCTGACAGCAGAGTCTGCTGCAGCGTTGTTGAGGGATAAGTAAGCAAAAGGATGAATTCCTTGCAGAGCAATAATAACGAGAGATTGCAAAGAGGGTTTTGTGCTAATTTTAGCCTCACAAAATAGAATATTTTATCTCCTCTAGTTAATTTTATTTTCAATTTAGTARTTTTTAATGGACTAAATTGAATTTTTAATGTCTAATTAATTTACTAATTAGTATTTTGGAGGGCTGGATGAAGTAATTTGAAGATTCAAAAACATTTTGTCATTTATTTGACCTTTCCATTACTTCATTCCCATAAAGTAWTGGCAGTTGCCCCTCAAAAGGAAGCAACATGCCTGTAAGAAAGGGAAGAACTTCTAGTGAATGTTACCAGGGTGTTCTCTGGTGGTCCAGTTAGAAAATATAATAATACCTATTTAATTCCAACTATGATTCTGATTGTGTAATGYTGGGCTGCCATTTCATTCATGACCATTCAGTTGTTTTCTGGGCTATGTGGAGTATTTTCCCACAAACAAGAAAGGGGATTTACACCAATGAATTTCTTTTATCCTCTTCTCTCTTCAAGTCAAGGACTTGACAATTCCTGTTTCTGATCCCTGACAATTGGATTATTGGGCAAAATCAGAAAGACTTTAAAGAGTTCTGGAGGATATTTTCCTGTGATCCCAGGATGCCCTTTGTAAGTTGATGTAACTTCCTATATTTTTTTTTTAGAGGCTGGAAGAATGTTCATAGTCAATTCCTCACTTATGATTAATAACTTCTTTGGGGACTTTTGAGAAGGAGTTCTGGAGTAGCTGTAACAGGCTAGAGAATCTGTCACCCTTTTTTTAAATTTTATGATTTATCACAGGTAGTGTGGGTAAGAATCCAATCTGTTGCTGAAAAAGAACCACTTCCTCCCAGAATAGCATTTCACTTCCTTCTCTCTCCAATTCCCACAAAAGCTCAGACATTTCAGAAGCTGTCAGTTACTTTCACAGAAATGCTTTAGTTCACTACAACAAAATCAACAGGAACATCAGAGGAGAACAGAAAAAATAGCAAAGGCAGGCCTTTTTGTTTAACTCACAGCTTTAAAACATGARCTTTTCTTAAGCAAATTTAGGAGTAATTTTAATGAAATTTGTATATGTGTGGTTTATGTTGATCAATGARTTCACTTTTGAGTTGAAATCTTAATCTCTGCAGATACTTATGTTCATCTTTATACGAACATGCACCCCAGTTGCACGTTATTTTAACTATTATTTATTATTGTTGTTATTATTGTTATTATTATTAATAATTTATGGTGCCTTATCTAAAAAAATACTATGAGTAGAGGCTGCCTATTTTACAAAAAAAAACAAACCAACAAAAGGTCTGTTTAGCTCCATTTCAAGAAATGTGCACAATTTGTAAGCCAACACCTAGAGTTTAAATTTTAATCTCCTTTATATTGTTAATTCTTGTTTCCTCACATGTCTTTTCTAAAAGAAAAATCCAAAACTGATTTACATTTATTCTTGTTTCCTCGTTTTTATCTTCCACAACTTTATGAACAAGCTTTTATTTCACTACAYTATTTACACCTCTTCTTCTTTCTCACTCTTCCATTTTTGTCATTCATGATTACTGGGTGTTTTCTGTTCATCTATTCCAGCAGCTGCTGTCACTCGTACTTTGCAGTGTCCCCTGAGGAACTTTGACCTAATACCGATTTTAATTTAAATTTACACCTTCTCTTTTTCAGTGACTTTTGGGGCACTAATTGTGTGCTCATCAATACACTGTGATCATCATGCACTCTGGTTCCTCTTTATCACTTCAGGACAGTCACTATTGCCTGTGACACAGG
Organism: Malurus melanocephalus; assembly: GCF_030028575.1. NCBI lineage: Eukaryota > Metazoa > Chordata > Aves > Passeriformes > Maluridae > Malurus > Malurus melanocephalus. Next base: position 441,694 of record NW_026623322.1, on the reverse strand, counting down.
GTAACAGAGACATCTATGCCAACACCAATAYCTACARCATCTACAGGGAGCTGGGAATTTTARTGGGTGAAGGTTGGAACWGACATTATCTGACTCCTTTCYTTCTGCCAGTAATGTGAATATGTTGTTCCCTCAATCTTTCCCAGCAGCATTACTCAGAACACTGAGCTTTCCCTCCACAGTTGTTTCCACTGAGTGTTGTGTCAGTGATCATTTGCTCATAGCCAGCACTAWACCAGGACTTTAATCATCATTTTTCAAYGAGGTTTGAGGAAGAAAACACTGAACACTTAATCACCAATCATCAATGCAAAASTCTTCATGCAAATAACCTTGAAAGCAAATATGTGTTTCAGTGGTTATATAAAGAGGTATTTCCTAATTGCTGATTGCCATAAATTCTATTTTATATTTACTCTGTTTTCCAAACTTCCCAGTGAACAGATCTCAGTAAATTCGTCTCACACCGGCCTACTCTGGTCCTGATGTCCAAGCTTCCAAARTGTTCCTATCATTATCTCACAGGTCCGTCTTTCATTGAAAGAGCYTCAATGCTGAAGATTGAAAAGTTTGTTGGATCAGTTTTCTCCTCCCAGTTGCATTCAAGAGTGTGTATTTGAAGATCAGAAGTGTGCTGCATTAAGTGTGCTCTTCCTTGGGCAGGTTTGCTCCCCGCCGGTTTTAACCAGTCCCTCCTCTCCCCATTACTGCAGATTTTAAATCCCTTTTAATACTTTCCCGTCTGTGATGAAATCAGAAAACTTCAGAGCAAATGTCTTTATAGCCCTTGGAATTTCTCAGTAGCTGAAATACTTGATGTATTTTCCTGCTATTTAACAGAATGATTGTGGTATCATGGCATCTATTTATGGTATATTGTGCTTGTGGGATAATCCATGGCTTTGTTCAGAATGATGTGTAAAGTTTAACCTACCCCGTAACTTGTTATATGTTCAATTTTTGTTTGAAATAAGCACACACATAGATGTTTGCCTAAGGTAACACCAAACTCCAAGTTTCTGGYAGCCTAGAGCTTCTACCAAAACAGGAGAAGCTATAAAATTATTATTTTTTTTTCACTTTGCATTTCATTAAAAATATACTCAGAAGACCTGATGCGTGTTATGTTTTGTCCTGCAGGATCAGCTAAATATTTGTGATCCTGCAGTTATTTTAGAGATTAAAAATTATTTCCTGTATTTTATGTGTAAGGAAAATGAAAATTAATTAAATTTTAAAATAAAATAAAATAAATTAAAACATTTGAGGTTGGGAACAATGGGGAGTGCAAAACCTTTTAAATTTACTCTCTTTGTTTGAGATTTGTTCCAACATCTCCAGCACTAGAAAATAACGTTTTGTTGTGCTCTCTATGTGTAAAATGTATGCAGAGTCTGTGTACAGTTGGACTAATAAAGCACTAAATAATAGAGTGGAAGATTGAGGAGGAAGTGAAACAGAAATTCAGACATTACTCTTCTAATTCTAGTTTTTCATAGATGTCACTAGTAGGAAGGCAAATACTAATTTTAATTCTTCCATGACAATTTGCATTATTTGTATAAGGAGGGTTCCTAAGATTCATAGAGCCAAAGTGTTGAAACTTGTTCCTGGGCACTTTCAACACAGAGGTGAAGTGTTCTTGTTAGTGAAAGTCATCACACCCTCAATCACCCACACCACCCGAGATTTTGACCACCAGGAYTCTCTCTGTAGCCCCACCATGGTGGCAGCTCCTCTGCTGACAGTGCCCTGGGTTGATTTCACACACACACAAATGCAGATGTTTTCCCTTCTGGCTCAACCCTTGGTTTCCCTGAGCTGAGTCTCAGGCAGAATTCAATTAATTTGTAGAGTACAGTGATGAAATACATTCCAGCAGAGTGCCTCCAGAGAGGGAACCAGGAAAAAGAAACTGGTTGTTTAAAATCTCATAGTCTAAGTTTTCTGCTCCTCATGGGTGGCTTGGTCCAATGATTAAGTCAGGATCTTCGGTCTTCATGTTCTTTGTTGGGTCCCTTCATTGTCCTTGGGAGGGTTGCTGGTTTGCTTATCTCTCAGGTTGCAGTTTGAACCTTCCTTTCTTCCTTATCTTCTGGTGTGAACCAGYTCTGGAACCTTCTAAAGTAAGTGAAAGTTCAGCCTATCTGGGTGAAAGTTCACAGCTTGTGGCCCAAGGCTTCAGCACACCTAGCCACTAATGCTACATTATGTGAAGTGACAAATGTCCTTTATTTCTTTACATTTCTGGAAAGGGAAACTCTTGACATGGAGCCTATTCCAACACTCTCAATGGAGAAAATCCTATTGACATAGATTTAATGCTAAACTATAACAAATAAGTCACTTCCAAATCTTTCTGAGCATTTCTAGATGTAGCATTGATGTAGAAATTTGATTTGGTCTTATTTGTTAAATGCAATGCTATGATAGACGAGTTTTAGTCATGGCTTAGTACAAAAAGATCCTATGAACTAACGTTATATGAACGTTATATAACTAGCGTTACATGAACAAGGATGTATGAATGCATATTTTTTTCCCCTCTTTTTCCTCTCATGCTGCACTGATGTTTAAGTTGTGGTGTAGGCCAATGTGGGCATAAGCAGAATCCCCCTAAAGAGAATGTGTGAGACAGGAATTTTGTGCTAGATGCTGTARGCAGATATGGACACTGAAAACAGGCAGGTGAAAGCAAACCATCGTTCTATGACTTTAAAAAAAAATGCACTCAACGTGCATAGCAGCATTTGAAATTCACAGTTCATTAACCTTTTTCTGTGAAGAGTATCAAATAATCAAGATGAGCCTGACAAGAAAAAGACAGTGGGAGGAAATTCTGCAGAACAGAAGCCAAGAGGGTTTTCTGAATGAAGATTTATATCTCATATGAACTAACTATAAAAGCAAATGTTAACTGAACTATTAAAATGTTAATTTCTGAAACATATTCAATATTGAATTTAAGATAATATCAAGGAGACATTTACATTTGACTTTTAGATTTCAAATTCCACTTTTWAGGCAGTTTACAAGGATATTATTCCTAATAGTTGTCATGAATTTTATCTTCTATTTTGTGTGGAGTATTTTAACAAAATCATACAAGCAAAAATAATTTAGCTTAGGAAAAGACCTTTAAGCTYGGAGAATCCAATAGAAAACCAATTTTTAATGAAGTATTGTATGTTTACTGGTGTTGCCTCTGCTTTTTGAAGATGTGCTCCCCAAAAAGCTACAGTTATTTGGGAGAAAATTCTCAGGTAAGAAGTGAACTGCACATTTAGTGAGTGAAGTATTTAAGTATTTGCAGGGCTGAAGGATTGGAAGTAAACAATAAAGATCACAAGGAGGAAGTAAATGCAAAGTAACCTGCAGGCAGTTAAGTAAATCTGTGTACACTGGAGTGGAAGTTTTGAATATGAATACATGGCAAAAGAAGAAGCTGCTGCTGACCATAAAGTTGGTCACATGAGCTCAAAGTTTGTGGAAACTTGTGTGTCTGTGTAAGGATCAGGTTTTAAGATCAGAGTTCTTCAAAAGTTTGTCATTATAAGCTTCCCTTTTGCATGGTGTCACCGTGCCCTTGGAGCTGTTTTTCTAACTTCTAACAAGTAAGAGTCTTTTTTTTTTCTATTTAAAGGAAAATAAATTTMGTGCAAAATGATGTTATTATGGGTGTTTAGAAGAAAGTGAGCTGAGGGAAAATGCTAAAGAAAGAAGGGGAAGATGCTAAAGAAAGAAGAGGAAAAATAAATGTGAAACAGAGCCAGATGGTAATTTCATATTTGCATGGTAGAAACTTTAACACCAACCTTGGGTTTTGTGGGCAATTGAAACTAAAAGGGGTTATGTAGATCCAGATAGGAAATTTTATGTTTTCAAAATGAATAGYTATTCTTAGATAATAAAACATGAACACATGACCTATAGTGCCAGAGTGACAACTTCCCYTTTGGCTGTCAAGGAAGGAAAGCTATACTTGTTTTCATTGCTAAGTTTGGTGGGTAACAGCAGAAACCTTTCTCTTGGAACTGAGGTAGTGATTCAGATAGTGTGAATTAAAATACAAAAGGTTTTCAAAAGGGAAATCAATGTMTTTTGCTTTTGCCAGTATGCTGTARTCCCACATAAAAATTTGTGAACAACTGAGGTGGTGTGTTTGCCCCCAGCCTCCATTTCTTTCAAAGAGTTTGAGAAATGAAAGAGATTTTTTGCACACCCAAGGTACAACTTTCATTTGTGAATACCTTCAGAAAATGCCCAGAATATCTCTCAGAGAAAACTGTGCTATTGTCAAATCCTTTGTCATAAAGAGTATTTCTAATCAGCCTTCAGTGGAGTTGTCATTTATTTTTTTAAATATATGATAACAGGCAAATTATTTGAGTTAGTTTCAGATGATAAAACCCCAAAACCTAGCAGTGCAAAGCACAGACTGTGAGGGCTGCTATGCAGGAAATTAGCTACAACTTGRCCACTTCTCCATTATAATACATTCCAAAATGCCAGCTGTGACATTCTCTGGAAAATTAATGTTGTTAGGCACTGGAAAATAAAAGCAGAAAGGTATTTCTTATCTGCTAGCTGTTAAGACACTATGCCAAAAAAAGTTCATGTAAAACTCAGTAAAGTCTAAAAAATGAGCAAGTAAACTGAGCTGTCTGGGCTGTTCAGCTCTCTGCAGCTTCTGGAAGGCAGCATTTTGCTGTGCCCTTAAAAAAGTATACTTTGCTGTTTTCTTTGCTATTCTCTTCCTGAGCATTCCAAACGCTTCATTTTCCTTTCCTGTTTATCTGAGTAGGCTTAGTAGAGGCAAAACAACAGTAAGGCTTTTCCAAAATAACATAACATAACATAACATAACATAACATAACATAACATAACATAACATAACATAACATAACATAACATAACATGATGGAACAACATAATATTAATGCAAAACCCATATTTACATTCCAGAAGTCTTTGCTTGTTCTTCCTTCCTAACAACTAAAAGAGAGGAACAGAAGGAATAGAACAAGTAAAACAGAATCAAGTGAAATATAAATCTCTCTAGCTTATCTTGGCAGAGCATAAATATCTATACAGTCTTCTGAGTATAACTAACTTTTCTGTGTTCTGTATGCCATCAACTGAAATTTGGCAAAGTTCCTTTTTTTTTTTTTTTTTTTCCGGGCCCTTCCAGGATCTGCATCTTGTTCTTTAGAGACGTTTCTCGTTCACTTAGTTTTAAGTTCTGAGAACATAAAAGACATTGGTTTCCATTGAGTGTTTTACTGTGAACAGAAGTAATTAGTTTTAATGCATTTCCAGACAATATCTAGTATCACTAATCTTAGTAATGCAATTAACCTTATCAGTACCTTCTGCTCTGTAAATTCAGTGAGATTTAAACAAAACTTTTTGTGAATATTTCCTTAATATTTGGTTTTAATATATACCATATATGCTTATGTGTAATGCATCATCCTAACATGAACAATCTGTATCAATAATTTAAAGRTAGCTAGCTAAAGAACAGGAAACTTCTGAAAGCTTGTGTATGTAAAGGGAGATAAATTTACATATTTGTGTGTGCTTTAGGTACTGGGCTAAACCGAAGCCTCTCACTGCAGCATTCACTTGTTCAAGGTGATTGTGACACAAACTGTAAATTGTGACATAAAAATTTTGTCCTTTGGGGTCTGAGCACTACAGTTAAAGGAAATCTGCTGTCTCATGCACTGAGCAACCATAATTTTGAATGATTTGGCTGTTTGCTTTCCAAACACCTTTGTGCATACACAGATTTAGCAATGAAGTCAATGCTGACAGATATACCAGTTGTCTTCAACCAGCCTCCCTAGGTGTAATAACAGAGTATAAGATTTGTGATCTCAGCTGGCAGAAAAAAAAAAAAAATCACTGATATTTTGATTTAAGCAAAAAAGTTTGACCTGAAAAATAGTGACCAAACTATAAGAATGCATAAAATGTTTCTGCTGAAGGCCCAGCCTCTTTATTCTTTAAAGGATTGATTCTGCTTGTGCAAGCAATCTGAAATATTCATAGGTAAATCAAAGTTCAGAAATGTAGGAAAAAGATTTTAAAAACTATTCTGAGGTACTACAGTACTTCAGGACCTGGTGTGGTGAGGAGACTTGTGTTGTATGTGTCTCTATATATAACTATGCCAAAGAAAATATCCTACATATTTATGAAAGTACCAATCATGATCATGTATTCGGTATTCTCTTCATTCTTTCTCATTGGCATTCTTTTATTACCTGCCTACATTTATGTAAAAAGTCTTTGTATTGTCTCAGCTTCAGAGAAGAAGAAAAGAAAGCAACAATGACTGTCATGAAACACAGAAATCACTGCTAACTCTTTGGAGGGTGAATTTTGAAGTGATCACATTTTACACCTGGTGTTGTTTTAAAAAGTGTCATTTGTCTTGAGTTGCAGGTGGAGGTCATGATAAAAAAAGATGCTTATTACTTCCCTCAGGGGTTATGTTCTGTCCTAACCCCTTTGATAAAAATCTGGTTCTATTATTCATTGCCAGTAATCTGCTTATTGGGAGTTATTAGTAAGGGAGTTATTAGTCTAGTCACTGTCACAACCTGTTAGCTCAAAATTAAACTGACTCAGAGCTTCCAATTAGCAGATATATGTGGTAGATACAACAGTAAATTTTGAAATTGTGATACTGGATTTATTAATATCTGTTAATAGACTGGCTCACCATGATCAGTACAAAGACACACATCGGGGTTATGAGGGCAAAGGGTTGAGAGTTCATTCTGTGCCTTGAAGATGGCAAATTTGTGGTGAGGGAATGTTCAGAATTGACAGTCTTTGGGTATGAAATTAAAACACTGCAAGAGATCTGTGGTCAAGCCCAAGCTCAGGTTTCATATTTGATCTTTGCAAGGAATGCAACACCTTCTGTCTTCACATCACAAGACTGCCAAAGAGAGCTGAAGGCAGCCAAAGAGCCTCAAGTTTCTGTGTAAATTTCCTTAAGGTCTAACATTTTGTACTGACAGCGGAAAAATAGACAARTACTGCAGCATTTCCTTTTCTAGTCTTTTGACTCAGCCTGGCATCATTCATCCCACAGTGCCAGGTCACCTAACATTGTTAGCTTTTAACTAAATTGGTTTAGATATGCTCGTGGAGCAGGTGAATCAGATATGAATCATTTAATATGTGGAGCTTGTCCAGAAATTCCATTCAGGTCCTTCTCTTCACGTAGGAAGTTATCACATAAACATATGAACTTGTGATTTGCATCAAATCAGAATTTAACTGTTTTTATTGTAGTATTTAGAAAGTGAAATTTCTTTTTTGGAACTTTCACAAATATCTTATTTGTATTTCAGGGCTTGACTTGGTTTGTCAGATTCTCTGACACAATAACATAAGGACCCTATGCCAAARGCATTTTAGTGCTATTCTGAAATAATTTTTCTCATAATTTCAGTATTTCCAGTTTATCATGCAAAAAAGTCTTTATCACAAATGGAGATTTGGAAAAATGACATTAAATTAAGCTTATTTTCTCTACAGTCTTCTAATATTAGTGGCTTCAATTTCCAAATGAAGTATTTCTGTAGTTTCAAAACCAAACCAAAAAAAAAACCCAAAAAAACCAAAAGCTGGTCCTGATGCGGCTGCATTCATTGGTTTTTTCCCCTTTCTTCTTAACATATTTCTGTCAAAACAAAGCATATTCTGATTCAGCCTTCCGAGTAACTTCAATTCAGCTTTGAGCAATTAATGGCTGATTCAAGATGTTTTACAAAAATATTACATAACCTGGTGCATAAGTTTCTCAAAATTCTGCAAGAATTTGTTTCAAAAGGCTAATTTATTTGGCTGTTAACAAATGTTTTTGCAAGGCATAGCAACATATTAAGGAGCATTGAAAACAAGTTGAATAACTCCAGAGGTTTTTTTCTTTTTAATGAAATAAAAATCTGTTCCATTTAACCCATAAAATGAAGGGGGGTTTCTGTATTTTCTGTATTGAAATAATAAATGAGAAAAACTGATTTTGTTGTGTCTTCAAAMATAAAATGATTGAATATTTTCCAATGTTATCTGTGTACTGATTTTTATAGAGAATATCATTCTAATGAAAATAAGGGAAATATAAAATAGTTTTTAGATTATGAAGCTCAATATGATGACTACAGAGAAGTTTCTGAATAACTCACMTTAACAGAGCTTGGTTTACTTTCTACTTTTCTGCTTTCTTTCCTGCATTCCTCTTTCTTTCCTGTGTTATTCAGTTTAGGTTGTTAGAAATTACAGAGATATGAGTTTMAACAGCTGCCAGAACAAGTTGTCTATCTCTAGATAACCCTGGTCAAGTCCCAGTGCTGAATTAATGGTTTTAACTCATGTGTTGCTGTCAACACAGCTGTGCAGCAGTCCAGTGTTTCCTTACTTTGGTTTTTATCACTGTTGGGGCTGGTTTGCAAATGCTTCAAGATGTARTGCAGCTTTTAGTCCATTCTGTGAAGTATTTTACCAAATTGAGCTGTGTTGAAATGCTGTAGAACAAATAATGCTAAATTTTATTTGACTGGCAGCTCAGAGCAACCCAGCTACAAAAGTGGTGGAGAAATGAATTTTGAGGCATTTCTCTGAGCCAAATCAAATTTAGAARCTTCCACATGCTGAGTGAATATTCTTTATCTTTGAGGATTTTGACTTGTTCCCTCAATAGATGTTTATGTACAAGTGCCTAATTATGAAATTTCATGCCTATACTGACACAAAACAGCATCACCAATCCAGCTGAGCTTCTTTTGTCTTAAAGTTAGAGAAGCATTCTATCTTATTGTGGCGGCTATAAATTGCTAAAATAAAATATTAGTCCCATAACAAGTTTATACAAGAACAAGTAAAACTTATTGGGAAGTAATTAATCTTTCCCACTTCTAAATTCCTATAAAAAACTCTTTTCCTCAGAGGGAAGCTTAGAAGTTCAGTATTTGTATTATTCCCTTGGGAAGTTATTTGGGATTTTTTTACGTATTTCCTCCCATGTACATCAGTGGAAGCTTAATATCCCTGAATTTGAAGCCTTTTATGTGGCATGGAGTAGAAACTCCTCTATGCCAACTTGTTCATTTCCAAAACCAGTATTGAGTTCATGAGAGAGTAAATGATCTAGATAACTTTCCTGATAAATGTGATTTACAGGATGCTAAAGCRTTGGTTCATTTTAAGAAATTGTGTTCTTGTGTCTCCCTCTTGTGACACGAAAATATATTGACCAGAAATTGTTACATGGAACCATTGGAAAAGAGCACAGCACTTCATGATTTCAGATTTTTACTCCATTGCTATTAATTTTCTAATGCTCCATTTTTGTGGTGTTTTAATTGAATTGTCAAGAATTCTCCTAGAGGGGCAGGAAAATTTTCAAGTTAAAATTTTGCCAAGATTTTTAAAGGAATTACTGCAACATAGCTGAATATGAAGTGTGTCCAAATATAATAAAATGTTTGCAAGTGCCAAGCTCATTGAAGCTGTTGTGCAGCAGGAAGCATAGTTGAGAGGGAAATAAAGGCACAGATCTGCCTTTCAAACATGGATTAATAAACATGCAGAATTTATCAGTAGCAAACTCTCAAACCACCAAATTTCTTCTGTCCTTATAGGCCAGTGATTAGGACAGAAAAAGTGCACACCCAGAACAGTGAGTGAAGTCACAGAGCTTTAGTTTCCCATTCCAAAACAGAAAAGAAAGTCTTTGAGGTGGTGTTTTGTTCTAGATTTTAGGCACAATACAGCAAACAAGACCAAACTTTGAGCATACACAGAAAACTCTGAGCCAAAGGAAATGTTTTCTATCTCTGTCTCTAACTGCAGTCCTAGGAATTTGTTTGTTCTCCTACAACCTGAGAAAAGATGCATTTGTATATTCTGTAATGTGCCAGAAGGGGTATTCCTGGGAATCTCTTCTGGCTTTTCAGGGGGGGTTTGATTATATGAGATAAACAGCATCCCCTGAAAGAATGAGAAATGGACTTCAAAACACTCTTATTGCAACAGAATAAGAGTCTGAAGTTTGTGTGTCCCAGGCAAATGCCTTAACCACAGAGCTTTAAACTGGACAAAAGTCATCTTGCTTGGTGATTAAATCTCAYAAGTAGGACATCTTTTAACAGAAGAGGCTGCTAAAAGCAAGTACAGGATTCCTGGTCTGGTAGTTAATGACATTCCATAAATCTAAGCAACACTTGCTCTAAGTTGGACAAAGTACAAATTTGGACACGAGAGTAATATCTACAAAGAAAATTATTTTATTTACAGTCAGATATAAAGCATTTATGCACCTCTCAGAAAAAGAGGGGCAAAAAATTTCCTAGTTACCGGAAGCTTTCTGTAAAATCTGACATACGGGGTTGGAAAATTGTTTTTCCCAATTCACAACTTGGTAAGAGACCAGATCCTTTAATTTTGTCCCTGGTAAGTTCCACTTTCTTATTCTTGTACACAAGGAAGATGTTTGAAATACTATTTGAAATGGTAAAAAGAAAGCCAGTCAGAAAAGTGGACTTTCAGCAGTATTTCAGATATGAGTTACGAGAAAGAATAATTATATAGCACCTATGTAAATCAGTGTAAATGTTGAATTGTGCCTATTTTTTCTTGTCAGTACAGGGRATTAACATTTCTTTCTTATCTATCCTGACTTCAAGTACTTCAAGTCTGATTAAATGTCTGACATGAATGTCCTTTGTTCTTGTATATTTCCATAGTCCATTTTTTTTGCTAGTCAAATTATAGTGCAAGTGATCCCATCTGTGAAAAACCCTGTATTTGGTCCTAAAGAATGCCAAATAAAATGTAGAATAAAATATTATTATGGCTGAAACAATTATATAACAAGTACTTAGCATTATCTCTTTAGGAAATTTATTCAACAATGAGTCTAATTTTGTCCTACACAAACTACTGCTGCAGATACGCAAGGCAAAATTCAGTCTGGCTATAAGATCCTAGGTTAGCATTTTAAAAAAAKCTATAGTTGAAATTCTAGTGGGATATAGTGATCCTGAATAACTGGTGAGCACTAAGCAATRACATCATTAAGGTGTTCCCTTTTCAACTATTGGAGCCGACTGTCCTATTGTGACTGGGAAGCTAAATCGKCTCAAAATTGGTACCTGTCTCCACTGGGTGGCAGCCCAAGCTCTTCTCAAACCCAAAAGCAAGAGCTGAGAAATGCAGCATTGCCTCACATCTCAGCACTTTATAAAACTCCTGAGGGTTTTCTGTACATCTTCTCAGTCAGGTGTTGGCCCCTCCATCCTCACGGACTCACAGCAAGATGATCCCTCTTCTCCTAATGGAGCTTCAAAAAGGCAGTTCCCATTTTGTTCTTAATTAGATTGTGATTAGTTCACRCAAACTATTTTTTCAAGCCAAGATTCTGAAATTCTTCACCATTGACACTCTCTACTCACAGAATTCAATTTGATGGAGACATCAAATGGGTTTACAGCAGCTTAYCTGGAAATTGAGGGGAAAGCCACACACTGAGTCCCCCAAATAGTCTTGTACTTTAAAGAGTCCTGGATCACCACAGAAAAAAAGGAATCCTTACATCAGTGATCAGTGAGAGACAGCACTTTTGATCTGCTGTTCTAGGAGGCTCATGCCTGTAGCTTCAGGGATCATTGTTGTCTGTTCAGCTGTGGTCTTTCCAAGCCTCACAAGAGGTGACCTGCTCTGGATCTGCCTCCCCTGACAGTGGTGAAGGATTCATTGTTAGGATTCTTTCCTACWGCCAGCAAGAAGTAAAGATCACAACAACTTCAGGTGTCAAGGATCCCATTTTCTTTTCAGGATGGTGAAGAGAAATTTCTGTACCCTGGCAATACCACATAAAAAGTAAATTTCCTTTGGGTACTGGAAGTTTTTCTGTACTTTCTGTTGGATATACTTTCACTTCTCTCTCTCTTCACTTATTTTAATGTATTTTACAAGGAGTTGCTTGGCCTCACAGCATATATTATAATTTAGTCACTGTTTTACCAAAACCAGCATAATACAARACAGAAAATTTTACATGACTCTGGTGTACAAGCCATATTCTTTTCAATACAAGTCTGTTAGTTTAAAATGTGTAACCTTGGATTATTTCAGATACTTTCAAAGATTCCTTTAGGAAAGATTGCACTGTTTTCCCTCAGTAGATAAACAAGGTAATGGATCCTCTCTTTTTCTATAGACAAGCCCAGTAAACTGGATAACACTGAAATAAGACACTGACTTTGGAGTTTGTCCTGATTTGATCTCAGAACTGCAGGTCAGTGTGATAGCAGCTTCAGACCTGTGTCACGTAGAAAGACACACTGTACACCACTTTTCAAAGTCCTTTACATCCCCTAATCTCCAACTCCGAACCTGAGAGATTTAGGAAATCCAACCCTGGCAAGAAAAACCTGTTAAGCAAAAGGATAATCTGTGAAGAATTTATCTGCACCTTAATCTATAGCCCTTACATTACATTAAGTTTAGTGACTCAGTTTGAAAATCTAAGAGTCCTTGAAATGTTTTCAGTAAACTTTTCATTTTCAGCAGAATTTATTTGGAGATTGTCACTGAAATGGGTGTTTCATATCAGAAAACAAAAGAAGGTAAATGAAAACTATCTTTAATTTCACAGGTGGAAATTTCAGTTCTGAAATAGAGGTGTTTCTAATAAAATGGTCCTTAGGAGTTGCATGAATTTTTTGTTGCATCCAAGCTACCATAGAAACATCCCCTTGCATTTGTTTCTTTCTTGCTCTTAAAAGAAGTAACAAAGGCTTCTGCCTCATTTTTGTGATGAGGGCTGCCCCAGAGTCCAATGGCTCTGATAGAGTGAGCTGATGTAGCTGAGTGTAGCCCACCAGGAAAGGTAAAGCCCTTCACACTCCTTCTTTAACTGCACTGGAGTTTCTCCACACTYAAATCAGACACATCCTTCCTAATCCCTCAGAGTGATGTCACTGGCTGTGACAAAAAATCCAGCCAGAACAAACCACAGGCCATCCCCTGGCAGCAAAGGTCACCATGGGTGTGCCACCAGGGACAACTGTGCCTGCCCCATACTGTGAGTGCTGAAGTTCATTTAGCAGCATTTACTCAGATTTCCATGAGTTACCCGAGGGGTTGTGATCACATCTGTGATGGTGATTGCTGACAGAATCTTGAGAAAAACAATGTCAAWTAATGGTTAATTTTGGAGGAACTTTTTTAAAAGTGAGGCCTAGACTGCAATATTTTCATCTAAGGGAAAGGATAATGAASATGGACCTCAGCTTCATCGCCAGATATTTTATTTGCACTTGAAATGTCTTCCACCCAGACAAATTGCATAATACCTGCAATGAAGTAATGCAACACACCAAGAGGAAGACTAACTTTTCTGTGCCTGTTGCTTTGTAATATGGTGTTTGGGTCTTTGGCTCTTCTCTGGAAACAATCTGGTGTCTGCCTGCCCACAGGAGGGTCTCTGTACCTCACCTACCTCATGAAAGAGGGTTTCCACTGTTAATTTTGGTGGAGTGCTTTGCAATTACTACCTGACAGATGCCTAAATATGGGCCATGGTTAATATAATAGAGTAACTAAAATGACCTTTACAGAACCATTTTAGCTGTAAAAACCTCTCCTCTCAGTGTGCTCTGTTTTAATGTTCTCATCTTCTTTCCATTTAATTCTCATCTCATACCTTTTGTTTCTTTTCATTGACCCTTCTGGACAACTGTTTTTGGGAAAGCCTTTTCATAWATCTCTCTTTCCCTTCTCTCTCTAATAGATACCATCATCTTTTAAAGAGCAGGCACTCCCTCCCTCAGCTAAGTACTATCTTGGCAGGCAACTGGGGAGGAGGAGTCTTCTTTAAAAGGCTCTGAAATGGTGTTGTTAAAAAAATATATAAATAAAGCAACAAACCTTTTAATAGGGCTTTGAACAATCATCCCTTTCATTCCCTTATGGCCTTTTGTGCTTCTGGCTTTTTTATTATTTAGTGTGCTTCAAAAAAAAAAAAAAAATTCCAAATGTTTTATGTTATGCCATTAAGAGTTTATTTGGGTTGAAAATAAATAAATAAGTGTGATGCTAGCAGTTGGGGCTGTGAGCACATGCACAGTTGCCTGGCAGAGGCAACCTATAGGAGGCACATCAGAAGGCTGGAATAAGCTTCAGTAAAGGACCAGAACAAAAGCATCAGCAGCATTTGTTTCTGGTTAAGTACTTTTGCATGAGCCTGACTACTGGAGTGGTTTACCCAGCTTTTATCTGTTTGAAATTCACCTCAGTCCCCCCAACCCTCTCTACAACATCACTCCAGAGTGTAATTTATTGTAATTGCATGGAACAGGAGGAAGCACGGGATTTTTTTAAAAATCTTTTTTTTTGTTTTAATTTTTTAGGCCATCTGATGGGAGCATGTGACTGGTTGGTATCTAACATTGTTCCTGGAGTTATTAGATACCTAAGTGTTTTTTTCCATGGCCTGCCTGATTTTTTTGTGTGTATTTTGATTTATTTTTTAAAGGGATGGGTAAATTTTGTGAACAGCCAGAAAAAGTGTTTTGTTCCTTTTTTTTCTTTCTATCCCCTTCCATTTTTGTTTGTCAGCTTTGCCTGTCATCTCCAGAGAATTCTGCATCAGGCTGGTGACTGCAGCAAAGGTCTCCTCTCTGTGAATAATTAGTATCAACCTTGCTTCATCTCAGTTCCCTTGTGGAGCTGTTTGGGAGAGASGGAATCTTTGGCATCGAGTGAGTTATTAGATTCACATCTTAGCTCCCATGTGACCTAAATTAGGCAAATCAACATCAAAACTTCAACTTTCTAACCCTCTTTCTCCATGAGACTGAAGTATATGGGAGCTCTGGAAGAGCACACATATAGAGTGCAATTGGTCTTTTTAAATTAGTAGATTGCAAGAGGTTGATTGGAGCAATTTCTGATAATCTGAGCCTGACTGTGCYGTCTCAGTTTTGAGATTAATGAATAAAACAACCTGATACTCCTTGTGAATTTGAATGGAGTCACTGACAGCCCAGAGCTCAAAAAAAAGGGGAAGGGTGGCTGTCTCCAGACAGGATTCGAATGACAGTGCCTAAAGGGGGCCCTTCAATGGGTGCCGTTCTGTGTATGGGACATGGAATGTCATTTACAAATGACAAAAGGAGCTTCTGGCACACATAACCTCAGGTGCATCAAAGAAATCCACAGCACAAAATTAGAGAACATGAAACTGTCTCTCTAACACAGTGACATCTCCACTTTTTGCTCTCTTGCAATGTTGCTGATTTTTACAGAGTTGTAGAATAACCTAAGCTGAACGGGACCCACAAGGATGATGAAATTAAAAAAAACAAAACAACAAACTCTTTGAATTATATGAAGGAGTATGAGTCAAACGCAGCTTTAATTGCTAGATTCTTTTAACTTGTGTAATTTGGTAGATTTCCCTGTAAAAGCAAAGTGTACCTTTCAAAATGTTGTTGTGGGATCAGGAACAGAGAAGAAAAAAATATCAGATATTTGGACTTGACAAGATTAAGGTTTTCTAGACCTGGCTCTTGTGTGTAGCCTTCTGCATGCTGGGTATTCAAAAATACATACTAAGGCTCAGAAAAAGCTTAAGAGGAAGACTAGCTGAGGTTTTCCCAGTCCATAAAACAGGGATTATAAACTTTTGACCACACTGTGATATGTGAAAACAATAAACTTAGTGTTTACTTCAGTATTTTAGTAGGCAGTGTTTATTTCCTGAGATGCAGATAATTAAGTGGAAAATTTATGTTATTGGGAAAGGGGAAAACTATATGTATACTTTTTTTATAATACATTACTAATTTTAATGAGAAGAAATTATAAATGTAAACTTGAAATTTAAAAAAAATACAAAGATCTGATTGTTGGCTTCTGTGTTTTTTAAAGTCTACACTGAAAAGTGCTAGCAACTGTTGTAGTATCTTCAGCTGTTATGGACAAGTGAAGGTTTGCTCAGTATCTGTAAGTAATTGCTTTTGGAGGATGGCACTGTTTGACAAGGTGCAATTCTGACCAAAAACTCTTTGATTGTTGGATACTGAGAAACAATCATATCTATTTTAAAAATCTTGAGTTACTGGGACAATTTTATGTGCAAGATCATTCATTATTTGCAACTTAGAGATTGTTTTCAAGTCTGCAAGAAAGAAATATATCTATGTATTTTAAGGGCTTGTGTATTTCTAGAMATGTTTGCATTTTAAAAGCTGTAGTTTTGCTATCCAGTTACTGGTCATGAGCCATTCAGCTGTTGAAGAACATCAGCAGTTGAATGTGCTTCATGTCGTACCTGGAAGAATCCTTATTCCTGGAATRTAGATTTGGAAGAACCTATGTATGTCACAAACTTGTAAAAGCTTACAAAAGTGCAGAACAAGACCCTGCGAAAGGAAATCCAGACTCATATTTATTTCACAACATAATGTCACAATGTCTCATATTTTCCTCTTTCAAACATAGATCACAGGTGTTTTATAACACCTGTCTTTTAGACCCTGGAAAACATAATAAAAAAAGTATGTACTAGGGAACTGTTAAAAATGTCAAGCATGGGAGGGGATGCCTTGGAGATAAGAAGAGAGGATGTTTCTGATTGTCTGTCAAAAATAGGGTTCAATGCTAGTCTGACAGTTAAAGGATGAAATCACAAAGGGATTAATGAGAACCATTATATGTCCCTCCAAGCCTGGAAACAGTTGTTTCTGATTTATTTTAAGTGAAATGAAAGGCACTGGAGTGTCTTGGYGTGACTAGAGGTTGGTGGTCAGTGCTGGAAGTGCTGGGTCTGTGTGGTAATTCCCTTCATACAGGGAGCTGAAAAGGACATTTCTGCTTCTCTGCCAAGGTGTGGCTTTGTGAATAGTGGGGTAAGAAGTTACAAAGAATAGATGAATTTGAAATAATATTTAGACTGTTTGGGGGGATGAATAGGGGTTTCGGGTCATGAAATAGAGTAAATCACTGAGTTTCTGTCAGTTTCTGTGATGAGTCTGGAAGACTCTGAGCTAACTTCTGCTGCTTAACTGGGCTCCAGGGTTCCAAATCTAGATCCTGCACAAATTCCATATGTTCCTTTCAGATCCCTTCTGGAAGAAAATAAAGGTTACAATGAGGAAAATCCTGTGCAAGGACTATAGCAAATGCTACAGTAGACGAATGCTATAGAAGACTGAAGTTCTGCTTCAACCTGATAAAGCAAATAAAGAGTAATGTTAAGACAGAGAAAGAGTAACACCCGCTGCCTCCTCCTCCTCCTCCTCCTCCTCTGCACACACACACAACTTGTTTACAAAAGTGCCTTGTAGTGACTGCTGGTGGTGTCACTCCGTCCCATGCCCCAGAGCTATCACCGGGCCTCATGGGAGATGTGACTGCAGCATCGGACATGGGACTGTTTGTTCACTCACTTTCTGTGAAGAGAGTTTTGAACTGTGTTTTGAATAGACAGCATTTTCTTTGTGTGGTTGGTAAATAACACAGAGCAAAGTTAGTCAGCAAGTTGCATAGCTTCTGCATTCTGATTCTTTGGAGCCCTTTTGTACCAAGCTTGACAGGATGTTTTTAACAGAATGTGACCTCACTGGGATACCAGAGGTAAGGAAAAAAGTTATTGGGGCTGTTGTGGAATATTTTGCACAGAGCTGACCAAAAGTACTGCTTTAAAATGCCTTTTGGAAAGAAGATGGTCTCACGGTGATCCAGACAACACCTTGTTCAGTGAAAATCAGTGTCTTTCACTCCTTCGTAAGTTATAGGACATCTTAATGAGATTTTCTACTTCCCACTTACGGAAAAAAAGATGCTGATTTGCAAATCTCAGAACGATTATGCACTTGCTCATCAAGCAAAGGCCCAGTTCCAGTGACAGAACATCAAAATGTTTTCTTTCTGCCACAGAACAGAATAAGCAGATCAGATCCAGTTGTTCATCCAAGTCCTAGGAGCAGCAGCGCGAGTCTCGGAGCGGGGGCAGGCAACAGCAACCTTGCGGACACCCATCCTCAGTCCCTGGGTGAAGGTAAGGAGGAAAAGCGCCACAAACCAAAAAAAGCGCCACAAACCAGCATCTCTGGGCAGCGCCAGGTGCTGGTTTTCATCCCGGGCGGTGAAGCTGAGTCGCTGTGCTGGAGGATGAGCAGRGGGGGTGCGGTGCCCCGGGGCTGCGGGCGGTGCGGGCTCCCCCTCTCGTCCCTCTGCTGGCCACCCCCGGGGGATCCCTGACCCGCACGGCCGATCCAGGGCTTCCCCGGGATGCTGCTCCGGTACTGAGCACCGGMGGGATGGAGCGGGGCGAGCTTCAGCCGTGCTGAAAGCAGGGASAGAAATATGGGTGTCACACAAGTCGGAGAAGATGGTTAAAAAAAAAAAAAAAAGTGTGTCAGATGTCAGATTCAGATATTTATACAGTATAAAGTATTAGAAATTTATGCTGAATATCTTAGTGGTTCAGCTGCATTCAGGATCTAAGGAGGTTTTTATGGAAAATTAAAGAAAAATGCATTATTGCACGAAATAGCTTAATAGCTAATAGGAATTTTTCTGCCCTGAAATTGAATTAACAATGTGATCCACTTTGCTAACTATACTAACAGAACAACAAAGTTTCGTTGTTTTTTTTAATCAACAGTTACAGGGTTTTTCCCAGTCAGTATAGGTGACTTAAAAATTTTAAAAATTTGTTTGGAGTCACCAGTAGAGCAGTGAGAGGAAAGAAATTAGGTTCTCACGATATCTAAAACTGTTATTCATGCTTAAAGACTTTCATACCAAAGAAATCTAAAAATATGTTTTTAAAATTGGAAAGTTTTGAGTTTTGATGACAACGAAAGTGCTCTTTGGTAAATGAGGATGGAAAAGTTTGCTCATTTACTTATGACTAACTAGAGTTGCTCTTTACTGTAAGGCACATGAAGAACTAGGGATTTGCTTTTTTTTTTCTTGTGATCAGTTAAAGAATGGATGATTTGAACTTTATTTAGTTGTATAAAAGATGTAATGAGTGCATCAGTACTCCCAGTAAGAGAGGGTAATGACTTTGGTTTGACAAAGCATTTGCAGTGATACTTTTATATTRCCAAGCCTGATACTGTACTTTCATCCACTGGTGTGTGGTTAAAAAAGGTGCAAGCTCTGCCATAACTAAAGCAAATATTTCCAATGAAGAACCTTCTAGAGAGAAAYGTGTTCTGTGAAGCAGAGGTATGTCAAATGAGGATGATTAAAGTTGCTAAATTTATAGTCACAACTTTGGTATTTGTTTTTCAGTAGTAATTCTGATCTTCATCATGGGTCAGATGTTTGGAATTGTATAATAAAACCCAAGATTTTATAAAGCAAATATATAATGATGACATGAGATATGACATAGCAGCTCAATTCTAAAAAGTAACATATTAGTGATAATAAATGTTTTAAGATAGAGTTTTCAGATTTAATATCTATCTAGAGCTTTATATGTAATGTGAGGTGGTTTTTAACAGATGATTTTTCAYAGTGTCTCATTTACTACAGATAAACTGCCACTAATAGTTGGAAGCTTGATCTTTTTATGACCTTMATTCAGGGAGAAGTTAGCAGGGTGGGATAGAATTTACTTCATCCCTGACTTTGAAGAAAAGAGTACAAAACTTCAATAAAAGTGGATTCTTTCATATTCATGAAAGCTACAGTGGAGAAACCAGTAGAGGTCAGTGCAGAGTGCTGAAACGGAAGGAGAGTGCCAAGGCTTTGTGTATTTAGGCTGTCTACTTTTGATCTTTAACTTTTCTTTTAAAATGGGGTGAAGGCTTACATTCTTGCAGACAATATTCCTATCCTCTTCGAAAGATAGATCAAACATACTTGTGATAATATGATAATATCACACTGCTTAAACACATCAATTTAAGCAACAAAACACATTTCGCTTCATGTTATAGCTTGCAGAAAGATGCTGGAAACTTCATTTGGTGGAATCAGTATTGAAACCAATGC
>NW_026623322.1:380532-421563 GCF_030028575.1 Malurus melanocephalus | reverse complement strand
AAAAAAAAAAAAAAAAAAAAAAAAAAAAAAAAAAAAAAAAAAAAAAAAAAAAAAAAAAAAAAAAAAAAAAAAAAAAAGAAAAAAAAAAGAAAAAAAAAGTAGGAGAAAGGATATATTTTAGACAAAAAGTTTTCTAATATTTGAAGTTAGAGTAAGAACTAATTGTACACTTACCATTACATGGTGTTGTAAAAGTCTTTTCTTTGTGTACATGCATAGATATGAAGGGGAGTGTGGAGAGGCAAACAGGCTCTGTATATAAAGTTGAATTATCTTTTGTTTCACTTTTTAAAGCCATTGATTGCTCGTAGTTTCCTTTTGTGATTTAAAGCAAGGAAAAGAATCACTGCCTATAGTCAGTGCATGAAAAGATCCTGCAATATATATTAGCTGCAAAATCTCCTCTCTGAAAAGCTTCTCTTCCAGCTGCTTTCTCTGGATCTAGAAAGAGCAACCTCCCTAYCCCAGTTCTATTTCCTTGCACTTTAACTAAGTACTTTGAAAAGTAGCTTGCTATTAAATTCTGGCTCTTGAATATCAAGGAATTGCAAAAATTTACCACCATATAAAAGGGGTCAAGTTCTTTTTTCATTCTAATGCCAACTTACATCTTTGATTTTAGGGAGAAATTTCCCATACTTTTAAGATAATAGAGCCACACAAACAATAAATATTCTTAAAAATCCTCTTCACTTGTTCTGCTTACCTTTCATGCGCTTCTTTAAATTGATTACAGAGGCATTGGAAAGAATCCAGCACCTTTGAAAATCATACTTTCTTTTCATTTGCTTTATCATACTCTTAGAAGTGACAGGAACCAGAAAGACACTGCAACCCTACCTCACAGGCACGTGTGCTGTGTGCCATGAGTGTGGAGGAAGCTCTGAGGGCTTTAAAGGGAGGAYCACTGAAGGGGAGGGATTCCCTGATAACTGTGGCAGCTATTGCAATATAAACTCAAGGAAGGAGTGAGAGAGATGCTATAAATTGCTGTTGCATACCTGACCTGTGATCTGKTTTTGCTGCAATTCTCTGTGCAACATTGCACAGGTCTTCCAGTCCATGCAAATATTTCCCCTTGTGCATGTAGAGTGAAGTGCTGGATTTGGTTCTTCTTTTAAATTGGAGAAACAACTTTAAGTACTGATTTCACACCTGGATTTGATTGGGTTTTGAAAAAGTAGGCCAGAAACCAAAAGTCGAATCCACCTTCTTTCCCAACGCAAACTTCTGTTATGCATAACATTTTGAYAAACAATATTTTTCAATTGCCTTTTACATATCACTCTAATATTTTGTTGGCTAAAAAGGGTGTGAGAAGTTGTGTTCAGCTGAACCACAGTGGAAGTGCTGAATTCCAGTAACTGATTCTCCTCATCAGTTATTTTTGGGAGGGAGCCCTCCTCCTCAAATGCTTGAGAAAAGTATGTAGAGGTTGCAGTTAGGCTACAATTACAACACTCAGTGCTCCGACTTTAGCCAGTCAATGTTGAAGTCCACAAGTCCAAGTGGACTCTTGCTTCAATTAAGTTTGTTTGTTAAATTTCATCAACACCTGGTCTGCTTTTTTTTAACTTTTTTTTTTTTCTGTAACATTTTGAATACAAAAGCCCAAAATTCAGAGACCAAAATAATGTTGCTGAAAACTTGTAGTTTAGTCAATTATAAAGCTGTGCCAGAAGTTTGGTGTTCCTATCTGTATCCTGACCAAAGACAGAAGATTGCAGCCAAGCTGTTAATGACTAAGAAACAGAAGGTCTATCTTATCASTGAAGTTCCCAGTCTCTCATAGATCAATGTTTGATATTTTCTTGATTGTGGTATTACCTACATATATACAGGTATGTAACATCATGTTCTCTTTGTTTCCCTTCTCTTCTGACTTTCATATTTTTTTTTTTTACTGGTTTGTAGAAGTTCTTCCCTGCAAAATAGCTATGTATAATTAAATTATCCTGCCTCTATATAGATATGTTTTATGTTCTTTTAATTCAGGGATGTGTTTCTTCATTCTTAGGGCATATGGGTGTAGAGGTGACTGCCAACATCTTTATTTTACCTGATATGAAGGTATCTGTCACTCAGCTACAAAGCTTTGTATTCTGTTTAGGCATGTATCAAAAAAATGGGGGTTTGTGTCCAGATGGGGATAGCACTGATTCAGTCAGTAGTGATCAATGACCAAGACAGCAGCCCTGGTGAAAATCTCTTCATATAAACAAGGAAACTGTGGCATTTGCACTAGAAATTGAGTAAATTCAGGCTCCTTACTGGTAATTACATTATCAATCAGCAGACTGCTAAATAAACTTAAATAAATTAGAGCAAATAAATTAAAATGATAAATGTAGCCAAATAAGCTGTAATTTTAAACGTTTGATAGGGAGGGGAAAAACCCAGATTTTTCTGTCCATTTCATGAATAAATGGACAGCCTAAGGAAYTGGTATAATTCTGGGAAATGTAGACGCATTGTGTATATCACAAGAAAATGTCAATATAACTGTTTCATTTTTGGTGGTTCTATAATTTTACTGAAATATGTCTATGGAGGTACCTTTATTTTTAATGTGCTTTAGGCATCAGAAATGGTGATTTTTTGTTTTTTTTACTGGTTGTATTAGAYTGGATTGCATAGCTGGGTTTGGGTGTTTTTCCCTTTATCCTGGAGTTCTGTTGGGAGTTTACTACCTGCCCTTTTTCCTTTTTGCTGGATATCTCAAGTCAGTRGTAGGCTTTTCTTTTTCAATTCTTCACTTTCTCATATGTCAACCCTAACTTTAGACTCCGGTCTCTTCTTAATGTTCTTTCATTCCCACTGAAATGCACAAAGAGCTGATACAAGTCTTGAGTGTCTCACATAACTTGTGAACAGAAAAAACATCCCAACCAAGTGACAGTAATGGGTGACCTAAAGCTGAGGAACTGTAGCATTTATGATATCAACATTGAATCTGAGGAATAGTTGGTATTAAGGCTTTCTAGAAACTTTGAAAATCCCTCCTTTTTCCTAAAAAATTTTTAATTATTTCTCTTACACCTATGTATTTCTAAGCGTTTAATACATTATCAGCTGTAAACAAAATATGTGAATTCGATTTTTCTAGTATATGTTCATGTTTATGTTTACTAGCAAAGTCACTTTAAAAGATATTAATGTTTTTAACAAGTCTAATCTGAAATTGAATCCTATATTTTGCTCTGCTATACAGAATAACTCTTCTATCAACACCTTGTAACACATCAAGGTGTTCTGTAGTGTTTGGTTTGTGATTACTCGATATAGTGCAAGTGCAATAGCCTTCACAGAATAAGAAATATTTTTAAAGTACATTTACCTTTTACTTTTTTTACTTTTTCTATTATTTACTTTTTTCTTTTTTACTTCGATGGCACATCAGTTTCAATTTTATGCACTAGGTATTCCCAACATTGTAAAAATACAAAGAATAGCAATGTTATTTAAATACATTATTTTAAAATTTTKGGGGGGGTTTTACAATGTTGCAGAAAAGCAAGTCTGCTCTTCTGAAAACTTTTAATCTTTGTTTATATATATTATATTTTTGTCAATACACTCATGTTTTACAGCTATATATGCATATGAATCCATAAGGGCATTATGAAGTTTCTGCCAGGAAATAATACTTAGGAACTCGTTAATATATTTCATGATCTCAACAAGTTTATATGGACATTATTTTTTCCAGGAATTAAGATGTTAAACTTAAGAAAACATTTAATTAAAATTAGATGAAATATGGATAAAAGTCTGAAAAAAATACTAACTGAAGCTTTAAACAGCATGAAACTGAAACACATTTCCCATGAACTTGACTCACAGAAATATTTTATCTATTTTTCTCAGTAATAATTTTATTAGTCGTGCTCCTATAGAAGTGTTAATCACGTGATTGCATGTGTCAAAAATATTCCATTTTGCTAGCAGATTTATACTACTTCAGAGAAAATATATGAGTAAAGATTTTCTGGCAGCCTAATGTTGGTGGTAAAAGATGACCACAGAGAATATGAGTGTTTATACCTGATATTTTTATACCATGTTCTCTTACAAAAAGCTTATGTATGGAGTATCATGGATTTTAATTTTTGACCAACACAGTAGCATCTGCAATGAGATGACAGGGTTGACAGGATTCATGTTTAAGGAGAGCAGGGGACATCATCTGCTTTGGCTTCAGCACAGTCTCCCAGGTTTTTTAGCACAATYTCCCACAACATCCTAATATGGATTCAAAGTGGTTGGGACTGGATGGATGGACCAGTACCTGAGTAAAAAACAGAAGGATTATTGAATTCCAAGGGGAGTGGCTAATGGTTCCTATTCCACTTTGTTGTCTGAGTTCTTTAGGGGACTGTCCAGAAGCTCACCCTGGTTTGGTATCTTCCTTAGGGTCTTGGTGGGCAGTGGGTTAAACATTGTATGCTGACAGTGATGAGGAGCAGGAAAGCACTGGGCTGTGCTTTCTGGCAGACTACCAGTGGATCAAAGAAAGTTGTGATTTCCTCATACTTGGTACTAATTAGACCACATCCAGTGCAATGTGTACAGTTCTGGGCACCTCCATTCAAGACAGAAGTTGATCAATTGGAGCAAATTCAGCAGGGAACTATCAAGATGGTTGGAGGCTGCAACATATGTCCTGTGAAGAAACTCTGTGAAAGTAAGGCTTTTTTAACCTAGAAAAGAGATACCTGCAGGGAAAAAAAAATTTAGGCAGAACAATCCTGAGGAAATAGTCATGTGGCCACTTCTGAAACAAAGTTTTCCTTGTGAGTGAGTAGTGTCTCCTGCCTCCTAAAGAAGCTCACTATTCACATGCWTCAGGTGAGCTTGGGCTGTTAAGCAGCTCTAATGAAACATGAATCATTGCAAGAGATTCCTTCAAGTTAGGCAGTAGTACTGAAATACTAGTTAACTAATTTGTAAGGGCAAAGCATTGTTTTCACAGAGGGATTAAAGAAAAATATTAAAAAAGTTGGCATGTAGATGTAACCCAAGGGCTTATCCAGGGCTCTGAACCTCCTGTATCTGCTGGGAGGACTCTTCCTGCTCCTGGAATGTTGGAAATTTACAGAGTACAGCTATTTGGCCAGGACGGTGTACACTGTTGCTAGGGAAGCAATGGCCTATGGATTCTGAACTGTGCCTTGGTTTGATTTGATGGTGCTTATCCTCTGCTTTTTTGCTTTTTACATGAAATATGATGTGAATGTTTTAGCTAAGAAAGAAAGAACTGTGTCAAGGAAATCAAAAGAAATTTGATGCACTTTTGCTTAGAAGTGAAAATAGTAGAACAAGAGAGTGATTAACAGATATTTTTAAGTCTACCTTATGCCAAATCAACGTAATTAACAGTGAGGATTGGGAGCTAAAACTAGAAGGAGAGGAACACAACCTCTTAGGTCACTGGTAGAAAAAAATTCTACTTGGGAATGTAAATTCATTGTAATCAATCTTTTACTGTGTGAATTCATACTCTGAAAGTTATTAGGAAGTGGCTGGGAAGATACCAATGTAATCAGTTGTGGAGTTGTGCCAGAATGTTCAATCTGTCCTGTCCAGATGTTCTCCTGTTAGGCCAAGGAAAATACCTCTGCCCAGCTCTCTTCCTCTTTTTGCAAGTTTGATATTTGCATTTTGTATTTACGAGTTTGGTTTGTAGTCCTAACTCAGACTGGACTCATCAAATGTAAGACTACCCAGCAGGCAGCACGGCTCACAGGACTTGCTGACTGGTTACAATTTCTAATAACTATTTTTAGATTTTTTTTTTTTTTTTCACATCTCTGGTTAACTCTTTCCTGCTTCAATCTCACCCCAAAAAACCAGCCTGCCTCAATTTTTTTCTCCACTGTTCCCAGCTTTGACCTGACTTTGTCAGGTCAGTATTTCTGAAACTATTGCTAGTATACTCATGGTCTTACATGGAATTTCTACTGCAGTTCCCTGGGCATTGTTGACCTTGCATGACTGCATTCACCAGAAGGTCCCCAGTGGTCCCCTTCAATTCTCTGTGAAGTTTGGCCAGTGATCATATGAGTGCCTCTCAACTGCCTGTGAAATCCAGCCATTCTTCATGGCACTATCTATATAGCTTATTAGCTTTTCCCTCTGTTATCTACCAATAGTTTCTTACTTATGTTGCATGGATAGTTTTAGCATGTCTTGTTCAGTTGATTTAACTCCAGGTGGGGCCCAGGCAGCAGCCTTTCTGCTTTYCTGAGCCCTGGCACCCACAGCATCATCCTCAGTGATTGCTGTTGGTGTACAGCAGCACAAAAGGAGATGAGGAGATAAGGGCATGGGCACAAATGGCCAGTGATGAATGGCTGAAACCTGTTCAGGTTCCTTCTTCCATCCTGGCACAAGAACCCATCTGCCAGGGCTACTTGGGAGTTACAGTGTGTGAAAGGAAATGGGAGCAAACTCTACCTRAGTTCCAAGCTAATAGGAAATGGGARWTCTAAYATTTGTGTCACCACAGTGGCTGYGATAAGTWAKCCTTGTTGGAAGGCTGGGTACRGCATCATGTTAATTCTTGTGGTAAMAATRTGAGAGTTGGCTGACTTAATATATGGCAGAGTGAGGTCTCATCTGCTCACAGTTGCACCAACAGACCTTGTCAGTGAGACAGGAAATTTTTTCTTGTCATTCCTGGTCATTGAGGACCCAGGGAACAGAGCAAGTAGGAGTAGCTATAGTCACAGCTGTCATTGCAGCATCAGTGTGGAAATAAACACCTAGAAACTGGATACTGGTATAGTCCCTTGTTCCAACCCAAGTTAAGCCAGATAACTTCAGATAGTCAGCTGTTAAATGGTAATGTGCTCTGGTTATGAGACATTGGATCCCACCACAGCTGTAAGGAAAAAACTGAAATACTTCAATCCTCTGGTATTGCATGAAGAAACAGGTCTTCAAACTCACTGTTTACACTTTTTGACTAAAAAACAAAAGCAAAAACAAAAACACAAACAAAAACAACAAAAAAACCAACAAAAAACCACAAACAAAAACCCCTTTTCTAAATTATTAAAATTTGAGACTTTAGAAAAGTTACATTGATGCTGCCCACTGTAATCTCTTGCAGAGACTATACTCAAATCCTTACTTAATGGGTATGTTCATCTTAAAAATTAAAAGCTGTGCAACTTGGGATTTTTGAATGAGTCTTTAATATTTTGGAAATAATGTTCAGTTGATTCATTTCTGTATTATTAGATCTTTACAGYACTTGGCTGTAAGTACAACAAAGAAACAGCATGCATAATCATTTCTGTGATTACAGTGTCTGCTGCCCAGTTACAAAAACTCTGTCCAGAAGGAAGAGTAAAGGCATCATATCCTACACACCTGCTTACACAATCTTATAAATATTGTTGTAGAAAAGGCATCAGGGTTTCTTTCCTTGATTTCTGGAGATCAGATCTCATRAGCMAAATGRATGAGGCACAATGGGMAATGCTGACAAAGATGGAGAGATAATGTTTATTCTTGTAGTAAGGAAGTGTTCAGAAGATTGGTAACAATAAAGCTTCCTTTCTTTCTGAAACAACACTGGTGTTGCCAGTGGGAATTTCAGTGGAATTGCACAGTTGGAATATGATTATATTCTTGGATGGCTTTTGTTTCTATGTTAAACACTATCCAGCACCCCACCAAAGATATAAGCCTTTGGCTGTAATTTTAAAACTCTTTTGTAAGTGCTGCTATAGAATTGTGATCTTCCCATTAATCAGCTGACAAATTGACCAGTGCTTATACACATTCCATAACTGCACCCAAATATGAAAAAGGGCAGACTTGAAGTTCTGTCTTCCACAGRTTTGAGATACAGTTGATGAARACAAAAATCTTGAACAGCCAGCATYTATTCTGATGATTTATTTCACTTGARTAGACAGATCTTAGAACATGTTTTGGGTGGTCTCTTCCCAATTAAYGCTGGATATTTGTTTACTTGCCTATGGTGATTCTGAGAGAGGAAAACTGGGGTGAACTAAATGTTGCTACAATATGGTGTGTTCTGTGGTGTTTAGCCACCTTTACGTACATAATCTGCAGATATATAGCATATGTGTTAAAGATACTTCAGTATGAAAAATCAATGTCATCTGCAAACATTATGTAAAATGATTAAAAAGCAGAAATTCTTTRCTTTTTAGAATGCTCAAATGCAACTTTCTATTTATCTGGACTATGAGAGAGAGAAGCACATTGTCCCMCTTTTTATTAAGCTTTTTATAATGGGAACATTCCTCAAACAAAATATACCTGGAGTCTAACATTCCATCTCCAAAGGCAAAAAACATTCTATTCTCAACATACTAGAATGAAGGACTGAATCTTRCTTTAAATCATTTGCCTTTTGCCAAAATATCTGGTAGATCTATTTAACTGAATAAAAAATGATCCTGAACGCTCAAAGTACTTTTGTGAAATAAAATGTATGTTAGGCATGTACAATGACAGCGGGAAAGGAAGAAGCAGAGATTGCCAAGGACATTCTGAGAACATTTATTGATTGGAAACAAATCAGTGGAATTTTTTTTGTTTTGTTTTGTTTTGTTTTGCTGGATTGTTTTTTTCTTCTCCATATTACACGAAGTGGTCTCTGCCTGGGTGTAATTTTTACTTTTTAGTGCCATCTGCACCTGTGGCCTTTGGACTTAATGTTTATGACAGATGGACTGGACTGTGTTTGCACCATTTAGTGTATAATCCTTCTGTATGTATCTATGCCATGCTAGGCAGTGGCACTGGCCCAATGGGCATATTTATTAGTGCAGACTTCCTGTCTGCTTCCATTGTTCTGTTGCAGTGTCCTTTGAGCCTAATGGACCTTGCTTTGTGCTGGGCCCACCTACAAAATATTCTTTCTGATCTGTGCCAGATTATCTATTGCAGACTCTGATTTTTTTTTTTTTTTTTGCCTCTAACACATTTGCCAAGTAGAACGCTTAAAATGGATCAATTCCATATTGTAAATGCTCTTCCTCTCCTCTCAGCCTGCAAGCTTCATTTTGGAACAAGCTTGCTAGCTTTGTTTGCTGGTATCAAGAYACTTGATAAAAACAGGAGAATCGTTTCTACTGAAAACSTCACCTCCCAGTACCTGAGCTCCTSTTCTACTGGAAGCAGAAGTTGTCCCCAGKAAGGCAATGGCCCCKGTAAAAGAGGGAGCAATAAACACAGCCTTGGCTGCAGGAGCTTGCTGGCTGGCCCATGGCCTGCAGCCTGGAGCTGGGTGCCACATCCCATCCCTGCTGACTTCATCAGCGCTGGGGGATGTGGGAAAAAGGATGGGCTACTATTAAACAAGGAATATTGCCTTCTGGGTCTGAACAGCAAAACAAATGCAACACTCAGGCACTTGCAATTTTTTAAGTTCTTTGACTGTTTGCGAATCTAGCAATCCACAGATGTGATATCAGGAAAACAAAGAACAATTCTTTATTGATTATTTTACTCATGAAGTCAGGAGGTTCTCTCTTTAAAAWTTTTGGGCCTGTTACAGAAAAGCATGAAATGAACCTCACAGTTTAGTTGAAGTCACAGCAAATTAGTGGCAAATTTCAAGCAGRCAATTAAGGATTAAACCCACCCTTTTCTAAAAATAAAATTTTACAACTTACGTATCCTAACAGTTAAGAAGGACTTTTAAAAATATTTCTACAGAAAGTAATCATGCCTCTGTAAATCCTCTATGGAAAGAGATATCACCTACATAGCCTCTCCTATTACACAGCAAGCCTATGCAGTCTGTGCTCATATTATCATGATAATGAGAAAAGGAAACATATTCWGCATCATACACCTGGGATAACAGGGGTAGTTTCTCGTGTGGGTATACCTGCCAATCAGATTGCTGCAGGATGAAAATGAAGACCTGGAAGGGACAATTTATCATTTCATAAATAAAAAAGCAATTAGCAGCAACAGTTTCATTTCTAGAAAGGGGTTTTTTACACTATTGAAATAAAGCTGTAGAGTAAAAAACAAAAGATAATATGATGGAATATTCATGACTGGGAAGTAGGAAAAAATATTTTTTCGGTCAACCATTTTAAATTTGGCATTTTTACTTTGTAGCAAAAACTCAAATTATATAAYATATATCCAGAATATATTACTTGTGATCTTGGCCTTAAGAAGAAAATACATAGATCTCCATATAGAAATACTCATGTGTGCTTTGTATGTCTGCCTTTTTCATTCTCCTTTAATGCTGTTCAATACTTAGAACTTTCGAAGATAAGGTACTCAAATGTTGAAACCTCCATGTAGGTAATTTTTGAGAAGGAATGTGTATATTTTCAACCCTGAATTTAATATTAAAGTGAGACTGAAATTTTAAAATCTCRTGGCAATATGTTGTGCAATCATCTTTCACACCCCAAGCAATTTCTTTTTCTTTCTTTTTGTGATATTTAGAAGAGTTTCACCAATTTAGCCTCATAGTTGCACATCTTGAAGGAATATTTTTAAGAATGCAGTGTAAAAAATGTGCAAGCTAGTTGTGGGCAAATCCTGTTTAATACCCTTCAATTTGAATCAGCTGTGTGACGGTTCTGATTTTTTTCTCCTCTATTTGTTGTGGCAGTACCACAATTTGTTTCTGATAGATTATTGCTTACCTACTCCATGAAAAAGCAGTTTTTGCTTTTCTCTGCTGCCAGTCAGTGTGAGGATGAAGTATCTTCTCAACAGTACTGTAAAAACTGCAGTATGTCTTAATTCGTAGGAGATAATTTATAAATTCGAAGGTGAGAGCAGAGGCTAGTACGGAGGTATACCACAGAGGAGACAGGATATTACTGAGGGTTTATTTTTTTTTATTTTCTTGTCTTTCTTTTGTTTTATAGAGTTCATAACCAAAGTTCAGGACAACAATAGAGATATTATCCAAGTTTGCCASAACAGAGCAGTAATCTTCTCACACTGAAGTCTGTTGGTTACGTGATAAGATTAGCTTTRAGGTTATTGCAGTGTTTGAGTTTCTGACTTGAGCCTTCTGCAAATAATGACCTGAGGGCTTGTGTCATCATGTAGACAAGCTACATGGCCATTCAGCTGTGATTATCCTAACTTCAGTGCCAGTAATACGCTGTGCCCCAGAACTGTGGAGCTAGGTATCATGTCCTGCAAATGGAATTATTCAGTTAATCACGGAAGAGCCCGGGGACTGAGCCAATGGAAGCACATAATAGCAAGGTTATGCCTATCAAGGATATGCAGCCTAAATCTCCCAACTGTGAGGCATGGTAGAAACAAGTGCTGTGTGACAGCCCTCCCTTGTGGATCGTCACCACATCCCTTCCCTAGACAGCACCTGATCACCAGCCAAGCCAATATTCCAGACTGCCATCCTCTACCCTGGCATCTGCAGGGTTGCATCTGAAATGCACACAATCCAAGGGCATTTTTCATTACCCTGAACATTCCAGAGTCAGCCTTATCTGGTCTWGACAATTCACATGTCTTTTAGAGGAACTGTAAGTCTAAAGACCTTTGCAGAACTTTCAAACCAATAACTATCTGCATGTCACTGGGGACATGAGACAGGAGACTCTGGTCATCTGCAAGCATATAGATCAGCTTTCCTTATCCATAACTTTYCAGGGGCTGAGCAATGGATTAACCACTTTGTCCTGAAGTCTCTAGGCATGTTWGAGACTGATCTTTAGAAAGACCACACCTGTGAGCCACACCTGGAACCTCCTGGAGTGGTTCTGAGCATTGACTGGTGGAAGATCTGCAGCTTTTCCCTTCTCCACCAATCTTCTTTTCTACTATGTCTGCACATACTATTTAATGCCACTGCGATGTTCTGTCTTTGCAAGTTATTTCTATTGTTAATAAATTTCTGATGCTTTATACCTAGATGTGAGGGGCAACTTGGTCACATTTGTGATGCAATTGAATCATTCTTCATATCTGCTCCTTACAAAATCATAGAATCTCCCCAATCTTGAACCCTAAGTAAACGGGTATGGTGATAAATTGATCGAATGAGGTGGGCAGARTAGAGCTCAAAGGATTTTTTTACAAGTATACAGCTGCAGCTTCTTTATTCCRAAAGTTAATCTCACTTTGTGCACTCAGGAAATATACTAAAATTCTGAATAACTGCTCCTAGTTGAAACAAAAAGACAAAGATTACCTTTCATTTATGAACAAAGAGTGTAATACAGTGTGATTTGTGCMCTTTTTTGCTATTTTAGAAATAATATATTTTTTCTTTGTTTTTTCTTGTAGGCTGATATATACAAGTGGCAATCCATAACAGAATTCACATAATAATAAAATTGTTTGAAAAAGAAAARAAAAAGCAAACATAAAAWACTGCAAATATAGAATAGCAAATTTTAAGAGTCTAAAATGAATGTATTTATAGAAAGCTTTTGGGAGACATCTGTATAATATTCCTTTGTTTTAATCAAAGGTCTTTTTGCAACAGTCCTCAAGTTTTCATCAATTCTGTTTCTCATTTTGTTAGCTATCATCAGGTCCTGCCTAAAATATAAAAAGGACCCTGTTTACATACAACCCTCCTATGTATACTTTCTTCTCTAACAGTGGGGAGTTCAAGCATTGAATAAAGTGGAGGGGGAGACTGAAGTAGTTGGAATCAGCTGCTTCTCTGTAGAGGGACTCATAGACAGAGTGTGATCATCTTCTTTAGCCAAAGCCAGTAWAGAGTCCAACAACTCACTTTAAAATGTGTTCTTGTGGTAGCTTTCAGTGCTCGGAAAAGTTGTTCTTCCCATGTTTGACAGCCCCACATGAGAACCTCAGAGCATAACTTCTGCACGTGATTGAGATCCAAATGGCCAGCAATGGACTCTGTGTRGAATTGTTTCAGTTGTGCCCCTCCCTGCTCTCAATATTTTTCTTTTATGTCTTGTATTTCTATTCCACCAGTTAGTAGTGTGGTCAATTCAGATAAGAGAGAAATTCATCCTTTKTAGAGGTCTTAAGTCTTTCTTCCATCTACCTACATATTCCCCCTAAGTCCTGTAATTGCTTGGGGATGAGCCACAGAGACAGGTGGAGGCTGTCACATCTACATACAAACAATGAAGAAATGATGGTTGTTGGCCATTGACTTGCAGTAGCAGACACATCTTTAACTTGTACCTCCAAGGAGCCCCTTTTAAGGTTCGTGTCATCATCACTGGTTGCTGAAAATGGAAAAGCAGATCCTCAGCTCTCATATACAGTGAGCCATTTAAACGGCAAAACTAAATAATCTAACCCAAGAAAAAATGTGAGAGACTAGGGAGGTGCTTAGTGCAAATTGAAAATATCTTGTAACATCTAATATCAACATGGAAATATGAAATGGAACATGCCTTTCCAACAAGAAAARTTTTAAGGTGGTCATTGTCGTATGTATGTATTACCAGAAATCTGAATTTGAGAAAAAATTACTACCTAATGTCTCCTTAACTGAGGCTGATATCAAAGTTAGATTATTTGTAACATTACTGACAAATTTTATTATGATCTAGATAATTCAGTGAAAATGTCTTCTTCACAAAATGTTATTGATAGGCTAAACCTGTAGATAAAGACCTARCCGTGTTTGTGTAACATAAAAAGAGGTAACTGATCAGGTCACTGCAGGAAATAACAGCTCAAAGCACTCATAAAAGCTGCAGCATTGACTGCTTGCATTCATGTTAAGTAGTATCTTAAGAGATTAATAGATGTTTCCATTTAAAATAGGAGCTGCATTATGATTTCCTTGCTTTAGCATTAAAAAAATAGGTGCTCTTGGGGGAACAGGAGGAAAGGGACCAACTGAAACTTAATTTCCTTTAATTAATCAACTTCGTTATAGAAAAATAATGGGTGAAATAAAAAGCAAAATAATATTTGTGTGTTTGTGTGTGGAATAAATCCAAATGTATTAAAAGACTGATTAATTCTAAGTTCCCAGTGGTTAATATTATCCTCTATTTTSAGTGCTCTGATATTTGAGTTTATAGGATATATATTCTCTTCCTTCTGACTACTCTGTAGTAATTTCTGTTAATTATCATCTGAAAGACTATGTAGTCCACTTCTAAGTACATAAAAATGCAGTAATTCTCAGAAATTGTCCCACTGATGCCTATGAAGCTATTTGCAAGAGAAACTGCTGGCCAGAGTAAGCAAGGGCTCTATTAAAGGGTTCAAATGGAAGATAAAGTTCAATATATGTTTACTTGATATATTCTCATTCTCTAACATTCTTTTTGTTTAAATCCTTATTTCTTCTTCTGCTTATATTTCTAACTCCTTACTCTTGCTCTGTTTATTTTTTCTTTCTTTTTTCTTTTTTTATTTTTCTCTTTCCTCCTCYTAATATTGCATTTTAACAAGATTTTGTGAGTCACACTGATTCCAGGCAAACAAGCTGCTGCACTGTAAAATAAATAGCCTTGAAATGCTACAAAGTAAATCACTTGCCTTCAAGATTAAGCTTAAATGTTTGCTTCRGCTTCATGTCTGAGCATCCTTCCACTTAACCAGATGATAGCAGACTTTTTGCCAACAAAACATATCTTTACAAAACCAGGGCCATCTTTCAATAAGAACAGAGCAGTAGGATGCCCTCTGCCATYAAAACATGCCTCTAGCCCTATTTATTTATGAGGAGCTTTGTACTGGATACAAACTGATCATGAATGTTATCCAGCTTTATATAAGACATCACATGGCATTGGTAATCTGATACAGGGTTTTAAATGGATAGCTACACTGCCAGTTTGAAGTGCCAGCAATTTTTTTTCCATTTTGCTATCAAATGGCATAGCAGGAAGAAATAGTCAAGCCTTCACTGAGTTTATGTCTCCTGCAGAAGAATTGCTACATCTTTATTTTGCCTTTTATTCTTCTGAACAAAATAAACTATTTAATATTCTTTATAGAGAATCCTGGAAATAGATTGTTTTAGGAGGAATAATCTATTTTACTCCCTTCACCTCTTTTGCACAACATCGTTGCTTTGCAYCTGTTTGTTGTGTTTTATTAAAATAGTTATACTTTGATTTTACCAGTCTGGAGAGCCTTGAGTAACAGCCCAAACAGGGCTTCAGACAAGAAACACTGGATTTTCTTGGTGTTTATTCTCATAGAATTCTATTTGATATTTGATATAMTCGTTATTGCAAATCTAGAGAATCAGCTTTACATGTGGATTAGGTATGAAACTGACATTTGCTTCATGCAGACATGGAAAAATCTAACCTGGTGTGAGAAACCTGAAGTGTGACTAACATCCTGAATTTTTGCTTTGCAACATAATCTAGAGAATGGATGAGCATTAACATGGAAAATCTAGGCTCTTTTTCCCAGAGGGCACCTTTGCATTATTGTAGCTGAAATGCTTTGTTGTGCTCTATCACTTTGATCTGAAAGCGAAAATCTGATGAACACTTCTCTGAGTGTTTTAAAGGTAAAGTTAGTAGCTTTGATGATTGCCTTGAATCCTTATTWGAAATTATTTTATGACAMGATAAAGTACAATGTTGGAGCAGGYCTGTCCATGCTTAAGGGAAGGAAAACTGGCTGATTTGTGCTTGATTTATTAGAAAGCAGGTATGAGAAAGATATGGCCAAAGAAACATCTTGAAAAAGTGAAGAGATTTGAAAATTGAAACCTAATTGAAAATTTTGTAAGCAAATATAGGTAACGGCTTCTCAAGCCAGCATTTCAGCAGCCACTTATTTAGCAAACATTCATTTGCAATTGGAATAGCATAAGTAGAGATGTGACTGATAGGGGTGGGGGTGGAACTGGTAAGGAAAATTGCATGCTCAATATTTGTGTATCTGTTTCTTCCACCATGACAGAAAGACCTGTAGGTCTGTATGCTTGCCTAAGTTTGCACATTAGAGAAACTGAATAGCATGACTGAGTTTAAAAGGGGTGRCATTAATGTGACATCTTAGGATTCTTTATGTGCATAAAACCATGATGGCTCATTCCATGAACAGCTGCTGGCCAATAAACCTTTTAAAAAGCCTTTCAGAGGAAACACTGAAAATCAAGAGCTTACACTCTCMCTGCAGGATTTGTACAGTGAATTTTCAAAAATAGGGCACCTCCAAATACATGTTAAAGGGTAATGGAAATGTCTTCTTGGGACTCAGGATGATATTAATCRTATATCTCACTTAGATAGTTTGACCCCATACTGCAGCTAAGCCTCCCACAGCCACATATTCACTCCTCTTGAACAGGACAGGGAAAAGAATCAGAACAGTAAAAGTGAGAAAACTAATTGGTTGAATTAAAGATGGTGGAATAAGTAAAATAAAGGCACACACACAGGAAAAAYAAAACAAAGAATTAATGTACCATTTCCTATCAACCCAGATAGRSGTTCAGCYATCCCCAGGATATCCAGGCTCCATSAYRTGTAACAGTGACTCAGGAAGACAATGCCAACACTCGAATGTCCAYTCTYACTCCTTTTTCTCCCAACTCTGTATGCTGAGCATGATCCCACATGAGAWACCCATTTGGTCAGCTGGGGTCAGCTGTCCTGGCTGGGTCCCCTCCCAGCTCCTTGTGCATTCCCAGCCTGCCCACTGGTGGGGTGGGGTGTGCCAGCCCTGCTCAGCAATAGTGAAAACACCCCTGTGTCATCAGCACTGCTCTCAACACAAATCCAAACTATACCAGCACTGTGAGGAAAATGAACTTGCTCCCTGCCAATGCCTGTGCGCCAACATAACATTGAAATTACATCTTTGCTTAGTACCTAATGGAGAAGCTGTACAGCTTTAAGTGGATGCGAATATAATCAGATGTCTTTGAAACTGCTTTAAGGCGGTGGGTGGCTTAACTGTCCAAATTTAAATCTGAGTGAATCTGGCTCTTTGGTGTTTTTACTCCTGACTCTGTACAGGCTGCAGAGCTCTCACAGTTTCAGTGAGCACAGAACGTTGTATGTAATAGCTGAAGCCCACTAGTGAAGACATGTCAAAGTTTCTAACAATGGCCTTCCACTGAACTATTTATGTTGAGGCTTTGCTGTAAGTTTTTGAGGGGCACTCTTTATTTATACTCTACCTGCATATTGGTTCTGATTATAGATTAGTGCTATGACATAAGAAATAAATAATTATGGATTTGCTGGTACTTTGGGCAATTGCGGAAGATTCCACAGTAGCACCTCTTTTCGGCACTGAGAGTGATGTCTGGGAAACTGAATAAATCTTTCCAACTACATTAGAGTGAATATAAAATCAAACCTTTACTTGAAAGCTTTCAGGTACACAATATGGCAAAAATCTCATGTGGTACAGTAATTCTACAATTTTTGTAAGGTTAGTCGATTAGTATACTAATATATCATACATGTCCAATTAAAATCTTGGTTGGTTAGGTTATAAGTCCTGGGGTTCTGCCCCACAGACAGTTGTCCAGAGGTTTCTTTTGGCCCAGTTTTGGTATTTCTGGTCCAGATTCTTGTTGGAAAACAGAACATCCTTGTAGCTGGTTCTCTTCTTGCAATAAGGCCAAACAAAATTTAGGAATGTGTTTATAAGGGAAGTTTATTGCTCCTAAATGTCGTAAAAGGAGATAGGAAAAATACTAGAAGCTACAGCCATGCCTCAGCAATCTACAAAGCTACAAATATATGAAAAATATAAAAAGCTAAAAATCTTAGGCATCAAGAGAACCTTAGATATTAAAAGTGTGATATCTAAAAATAATCAGCCAGAGGAAAACAAAACCAACTTGTTTATAATGTATGTAACTGAAGAAATAAAGAACAGAATAGAAGAATGAAAGATACTAAAAAGCTTTCTTCTGTCTCTGATGCAAAATTTTCTTGGAGGTTAAGTATGGGAATGCCAGTTCCAAATCACTATGAGGGTTCAGCAGTGGTAGAATTTTCCATGGAAAAGAACATCACATTTCAGGGTTTTTATCCTTGTGCATTCAGCACTGAGGCTTAAGGAACCACGGCTTAATTATGGAGAGACGTGGGCAAGCTGGCAAAGATACYACAGTCACACAGCCACTGTACAAAGATAAACACAATCAGCATTTATCTATAACTAAGGAAGATTTTTAAAATGTGTTTCATTTTTTATTAATTTAAAGCTATCTAAATTGTATGGGTTTGTGGGACTGGTGTCCTACTGAGTCCTGACCAATGCTTGAGAAGAAAAATTATATCCCCTTTTAATGAAATTACAAAACATTTCCTTGAGATTTGATCCTGTAGCTTAATAGAATTGTCTCATCTTATGGACAACTTAGCTAATGCTGGTGTAATCAGAGATGGTTTTTGTAGCGTGAGTTGGAAATACATCATTAAGCATGTACCAGCTGCAACTTCCTCTTAAAATTTGTCATTAGAGTATAAACATTCAAAATACAGTTGAAAAGAAAATAGAACCTTCAGCTGAGTGGCCACTGAAATGGAATTAACAATWAAAATACTGGGAGACTCAGGTACAGCAGTTTTGTGCTGTGCATTAGAAATTTACCCCCTTGTGCCTGCTGACTACAGCTATCAGGGCAGGAGAGATGGTCTTTGATCACTGYCTTAAAGAATATTTTGCACTTCCTTTCACATACTTGATTAGCCTCTTGTATGTAAATATATTTGCTCCATATTTTAAAAGTGTCTGCAATTAATCTGCATTGACCTTATTTTCTTTAGCAGATTGACTAACTTGCTCTATGTAAATTACACTGTAAGRACAGCTTTAATAGTTGAATTAGATGGTTTGCTCACTTCTTACAGTACATTTTATTACACTAAATACATGGAAGACAGGCTTAAAACCAACACCTACAGGTATCTGTTCAGCACAGTGCTCAGGAAATTAACCATGGAGCTCTCATTAGCATTAATGGGTGCTTAGTGGTTAATTTACTGTGCACCACACTAAAAACATTCCCCCCAGGGTGCTCACCAGGCTGTGTGGGAGATTTCTCCATGCTGATGGTACCGTAATTGTATTTTATTAGATCAAGTTGCAACTGAAAGAGTTTGATTTCCATGACAGCTGTGGCTGACTCTGAGTCAAAGACAGAGCACACACACACCTGTGCTCACTGAGTCTGCTGTGRCAGCAAGATAATCTCCTCAAGGAGTTCTTGTGGAAAGATACAGTAGAAAAAAAAATAGTTTTATCAATACTTCCAATTTCTTGTAAATGTGAAAGGTTACAGGTAATATACATATGTATCTATAATAAATATCAAACATTAAAARCATAAACTTTCAAAATAAATATTCWGGAATTTGGAATTTTAGCACAATCTTATTACGTACATGTTTTCAAATKAAAAGAGAAAACTTCAAGGAATTAAGATAAACCAACTGGAATCAAGAGTTTGGGAACTCAAGTCTTAAAGAAGCAAAAGTTTTCTCAGTCAAAGGTGCAAAAAATCCTGGAATTTGCGCTCTAGTCCAAGATGAAAAATTGTTCAGAATGTTCTCAAATTCTGTTCTGAGTAATGAATTTTAAAAGAGCATTAACCTTATGCTGAAAACTATTAAAAATGAGGAAAGGAGAAAAYAAGAAAGATCCTGTGCTTTGTTGAATAGAAGTCAGTGGGATAAAGGAAGGCAAAATCAGCCCATGTCTTTGCTTTGGAAAGAAGATTCTTAATTTCTTAMCAGAACACAAAGAAGGCAGATGTGCTTAAACCTATCTTTTACCCAAAAGAGATCCAGAATTGTATCTGTTTCACTTATTAATAGGACCAATGCTAAATACAAAAGCTAAGACATGTTTATTAAAGCAAATTTCACTAAGCTCAATGTATGTGTGTGTGAAGGAGATGGGGAGAAAAAAAAAGATTATATCCGCTCCAAAATACTGGAATATAAAATAATAATCAGACAGAAGGTGTTAAGAAATATGAGTGGCACCATAAAATTGTGGATCAGTATAGATGCTAGATATATTTAAGACAAAAAAAGAAAATAAGGAACAGACTAATATGGATTAATAAGGGTGACCCCATCTGGAAAAATGCTAGAAAATCTTGACAACGTGAAAGAGATGGAAATAAGCAGCATAAAACAAAGGGCTCATAGATCATGTTAGATCAATCTTGGGTAAACTTGTTTTGTTTGTTTGGTTGGTTGGTTGGTTTTTTTGTTCAAATAAGTTAAACTCAGTCTAATTTGTCTGGACTTCAGAGAACTATGGGGAATCACTAGTTACATTGAGAAAAATGGGGATTAATAGGGAATTCTAGCGTGAGTGAGGAACTAGATGAGGGATGAGTAGATTTTATTTTAATAGTAGTACATTGCTTGTGTATTGCTCCTTGTCTGATAATATAGATCCCCAAATGTTATTAATCTTACTAGTTGGCCAAAGGGGCTCTTTTACAACCTTTTTCATCACCATTGTCTGTCATGCTGTACTAAAGAGCAACTGTTACAGTGTCTGTCACTTAAACCTATGTCATAAGTGTCACAGATTCTCATAATTCATAATTTTAGTATCATTCTTTTACATTACAGGCTTTGACATCACTCATCTGTGATACCCAATTATTATTATTTTTTTACACTAACCTTCTTTGCCATTATTGTACATGTACATGCTGAAGTGTTTGCTGCTGTTWAGTGACCTGCTAATACTCTGGGTCAGCCTCACATCAAAAAGGTATATAAAAAATGTTTAGGGCTTTGCACYCTAGTAGTTTCTAGGAAAATTAAGCATAAAACTGAGCTTGGGTAGCCTTTTTTAAGACAGAGAAAGTATTCGCCTTCAGAAAAAAATCATTTGTTTCAGATATGTTTATAGAATACCTTTATAAAATCTGGGAGCATATTGAAAGTGGATATCTGCCCAAGGGTAACTAACAGATATATTACAATCTCCACTTGTGGGTCAAGTGTAACAGATGTAATGAAGTGAGTGGTGCAGGAAAAGCACAGGATAAAATATGATATATCACAGCTGGAAGGCTAATGTCTTTCTTTTCACAGATATACAGATTGACTTCATGTAGTAGTTCACAGCAAGTAAAGAAAGGTAAATGTGGTTTCACTTGAAAAGGATGATTCCAAAGTAGCTTTGCTAGGCTTGGAATAAAGCAGTTCTAGTGATATAGACACAAGAAAACTGCAAGTCTTGCCCACATTGTCTCCCTTTCCCTCCTGGATGAAACATTTGTGACTGTGGTTTAGGTGATAGGGTAATTTGTTTCAAATTTTTTCCATAGAGCACGACATAATCTAACTTTTGTTGTCCCTGTATTTTATGCTCCCTATAAAAATTCTGGGAAAGAAACTTCTACCGTTTATTTTCAGAAGTGTCTGTTATTTAAACACTGTTAACCTGTCAACTAATGTTCCTTCACAAAAGTGAGACAAATTTTTGCACTAGGAAAAATTACGAGAAAATATATTAGCTGTTTTAGAAGGTTTGTACTTGTTCTCCTTAGCCAAGAATTTATTTTCCATTGCTGTGTTCTTCAGTGTTAACAGTTTTGTTAATCTATTTCTTCTTAACTTGAGGGAAGACTGAAAATTCTTGCTGAGTGGGTGAGGCATTGAGTAAATAACACTTGTAGGAAAGGGTAGAAGGCAACAGCCTGTTCCCAAACAGCATAGAAGGAAATGAAAAGTGCTACATTCATCAGTATTATGAAAATGGAAAGAACAGACTATTAAGAGAGGCTCCTAAAAGTACAAAATAGTTTTGTTACATCTGAAAAGTTATATGTATGGTAAAATGACTGTTTTCCAGAAGTGTGGCGATTCYGGAGTAGATTGTGTATAAAGGGGCATCTCTAGCTCCTAGAATACACCCTTCCTTGTTCCACCAGATGAAGACAATTAAGTTATATCAGTTCTTACAGGAAGGCTTAGATACTTCTGGAAAAAGTAATAAAACTTCATAGGAAAAAAAACCTGACCCATTGAATGACATGGAAACCTACCCACCAGCAGCTGTGGAGTTTGATTTTTCTCTCTAATTATCAAAACTCAACTGGAAATACGGACAGGACTTGCATTTCTTAACAAAAAGCAGGTCCATCTTCAGCTTTTAAAGAAAATGAGGACTGAATTCACTATTTTCCATTAAAAAAMCAGTTCTTAACTGTGCTAGGAACTGAAAATGAGATGGCACGACTAATAGATAGGGTGTAGTATGGGTAAGAATAGTTTGTATATTCACTTTGAAGATGAAGAACATTTAATGAACCTAGCATTTTCATACTTAATAAATGCAAAAACAATTCTCTGTGATATACTTTCATCTTTTACCAATATAAAATAATTTTGATGAGATGATCTGTTAGAAAAAAAAGACCTTGAAATTTTTTCCAGCAGAAAATTCTCATTTAATGAAATTGAAACATATTGGGAGATGGACAGACACATGTCAGCTAAATTTATCTAAATTGAGACATTGATCTACACCTACACAGTTTTGTTTTTTTCCAAATTGCTGGATACTGCTTCACCAAAATAAAACCAAATAATTCACAGTAACGAAAAAGATTATTTTAATATCATTGACATTTCCCGGATTTTTTTTTTTGCTTCTTCTCGCTCTTTTAATTTGTCATAAATGGATTTCTTTTGCTCCTTGCAGTGTGGACTTAAAAGGAAACTAGAAGTCTTTTGATAAATAGTTTCTGTTAGTTTTAGGAGTGCTCAGAGTTTCACTTAGAAGACTACATTGAACCTAGTTCCTGTGGATGAAGTCATACATTTTTGGTTTTTTTCATAGACCTTCATCTAGAACATGAGATTGGGTAACCTATGTGGTTTTGACACAGGGTGTGCACTTATTGTACTGCAACTGATACAAATTGTTTTCCAGTTTCCTAGCACTTGCATTTTTTATCTTCAGTGATAGCATGAAAAAGAATTCTTATCTGGTCTCGTCGCTGCCTGATATATCCAGAACACAGAGATTGTTGGTAGGGAAAAATGCATGATAATGGGATGGCTTCTGTACTAGAAACACACATGAATGTTTAGTAGATCCCTTAAATCTTTTTGTAAAACACCTGACATGCTGCTATCTTGCATGGAAATGCCAAAACTTCCTAGTACTAGAATCTGGACTGGCTATGACCTGTCCTGTATCAGCGTGACTGATGAGAGTGCTCATGTTTTTTTCAAGTACCTGCTGTTTACATCCTCATTTACAATTTCCATATCTAACTCAGGCACATCAGASAACTGTGCAGTATGTGCAAGTCCACACTGCTCTACACAGAAGGTTGCTGTACAAGCTGCCAGTACAGGTGTCTGTATCTTAAATGYGGCACCTCAGAGCACTTTGGCTTAGCTGGTAATTTTAGATGTCCCTAAAAAGTTTGTGTAACTTAAAGACTACTGTAGTCAGGTAACAAAATATTCTTCCTATACAAAATTTCTTTTTTCTTCTTCCTCCCCTTCAGTCCTCTCAGCACCACAGAATGAATAGTAAGTACTGTCTCAGAGCACTCAAGAAAAAAAAGCAGGCAAGTTCATGCCCACATAGCACATGCCTAGTATATGGGCCATAGTTTCTGAAAGTTTTTTGCTCTCATATTGCATAAAGCTCGGCACCTTTTACCACAGATCTGTGCTATTCYTTCCAATGAGGATGTGAATAATAGTTTTCTGTTTATATAATCTCAGTGATTCTGGAACTGCATGGTATGACACAAATATACTCATGTGTATTTACAGGGAGCAGAATACAGTCTAGTTTAATTATGCAAAAATATTTATCTCCCCTAATACCATATCTGAAAAGTGTATTTCCCACTCCCACAGTTAAATGYATCCTCATATCAATTTCTCATATGTAGTTCTCAACACAATGCTTTATATTTTCAAAGTGCTTTAGAAACATTAACTAATTAATGCATGTCATTATGGGCCTGCRAATCTTGGATGTCAAAAGGCAAAAGACAAGGCAACCAGAGTGAATTAAACAAAACACAGACTAAACTGACAACATAGCAACCCCCAATATAGCAAATTTCTCTACCCTGTGCAAAACTCTCTGATCTGCACTACCCTTACTTGCTTCTTAATTCTGGTGTGAGGTAGCAGTGCTTGGTGATAATCTTTCCCTTCAATTTAAGTCCCAAAATTCATGGCACTTGTTTGCTCGTGCTTTAATACATATGACCATAAGATTGTGCTGTCCTTGAGATGTGGTTAAGATAGCATTTTTTCCAATACATACTCATTGCAGTCTTAGAATAGGAATTAATATAAATGCAGCAATCTTGACTTCTGATTCATACAAAAATCCTATTTGTCAATTTTGATCAGAGGCACAGTCTGAAAGTAAAATCAAAGCATGAGACAATGATAGGAAATATTTATGTCCTTTGATACCATTCCAATATTGAAAGGACTATTTGKGTGAAGGTGCCTGATCTTTTTCCTGAGAGAATGCTCCTCTTGTGCTGGATACAGCCCAATAGAAAACGCAAA
The DNA here is from genome assembly GCF_030028575.1 of Malurus melanocephalus. Taxonomy (NCBI): domain Eukaryota; kingdom Metazoa; phylum Chordata; class Aves; order Passeriformes; family Maluridae; genus Malurus; species Malurus melanocephalus. Next base: position 397,105 of record NW_026623322.1, on the reverse strand, counting down.
GGTCTTTTGACTCACAGCTTATTTATCATCGTTCTCTTCCCCTGGATCTCTTCAGACAGGGACAGAGAGCAAATTCTTGTCCAGATGAATCTTTATGGCTGTTTGCTCCTGGCTTCCTTTTTCCAAAGTTCTTTAAGCCTTCTCCTACACATAAATATATGATATGTTCAAGTGACACAGCTAAATTCTCTTCGTTCTGAGGAGGGTTCCTAATATGTACTAGTGCTGTGATTTTATGGCTGGACCATGTTTTTTTTTTGTTTTTTTTTTTTTTTATGAAACTGAATGTAACCTTCATTTGACCAAAATAAAGACCCTTTTTGCAGTCACTGGGCATATTATCTTTCAGGAACTCAGGAAAACAACATTTTGTGCACAGACTGATGAATTCATGTGRCAGGTGAAAAACTTCAGCATCCAGTGGTTTGGTAGGAGATGGTGAAGCCAATCTGCTTGAGGGGATAGATAATGGTTCAGCACAATTCCTCCTCTGCAAGAAGCGTAAAACACCAGATCTTACATGGTAAACTGATTCATTGGGAAAATCAGCTTGTCCATTGCTCATTWGATTCCATTCAACATAATAAAATACCCTAAGAGATCCAGGAAAGCAAAAACTGCACAGGGAGAAGGGAGAATCATGGAACACAGCAGAGCATAAGTGTGGCCATCACAATAAAGCAATTAATTCTTTCTTTGGGAATGACTAGATGGACAATTTGCTGAAGTGATCTGAGTTTGCAATACCAAGTTTGTAATGAAAATTACTTGTCGAAGTTATTCTTAAATTTCCTGAAAAATTAGAATTTACTTCAGTGATTTTATCCTCTTTCATTCCATATCCTCAAGCCCAACTCCTCAGTGTTCTCAGGGGGCAAATAAAAGTTGTAGGTAAAAGGCATCTTAATAACTGCTGGATAATAACAAAAGTTCTGACAATTTAAATTGATTTTGTACCTCAGTATTAATAACTGCAGAGCCATTATACAGCTATTAATGATGATACAGCTATTATAATTACAGCTATTGTAATAAATGAAGAAATTATTTCACTGGCTTAAGCAGAAACATTATAGTATAATCTATATGAAATGGCAGTTTTCCCCCTCCTGCAGATACTTCATTAGCACAATCATACTTTTCTAGTAGTAGCACCTAAGAGTCCCTTATTGGTATGAAAAAAATTCCTGACAGCAGCTCCAAGTTGCCTTGCAGTTAATGTGAAGAGGCCTGAACTATAAATATTTTCGTGACCTTTGTGAATGCAACCAGATTGCTAATTTTAAATGATAAGTATATAAACAGGTTGGAAAAGCTGGACCSTACTGCTGAAAATTTGCCATTAACAATTTTTTCCCCAGAAATGTATGTTCAAGTGATTAATTACTTCACGTTACACTTGTCATAAATCTCCCTGRTGTACAGTGCTCCCCCCATCTGTCTGTCTCATCGCCACAATATCTCTTGCTCTAAGTGTAAATGTAGTTCCTTTTCCAGATATGTGGTTAGAYAGGCACCCAGAAAGAGTTTATGGAAAATGAAGGGCAGAGCTCCATCCAAGAACAATGTGCTGTKGATGGGGTTGTTATGCAACAAGCTWTTRGAGACAGAGATTGTCTTTTAAYGGTGCTCACAGTGCCTCATTAAATGGGCTTCTCCCAGACTCACCACCCACGGCTGAGGTGTCTAATCTTTACCACAATCCAAAAATAACTGTATTCAGCTCAGACACATTCCTGGTTTTACTTTAATAACAGTCGATAGATCAAATCTGCCCTTTACATTATGGTTAATAAATAGTGTCCCAGCACAGAGGTTCTAAACAAGCTATTTTGGCTGCCAAGTTAGAGGTGCTTTCTCCAGAGCTAATGAAACTTTTATAAAGCTGGATTGGTCCCTGTCTATCAGATCTTGGGGGAAAATTTTATAATCAAGGCTTAACGAGATAAATGTCTATGGTTGGTACATTCAAGGACATCTTTCGCAGCTTTGTGAATAAAAGATATTATCACCTCATATAAAGTAGGAAAGAGAGATGAGGTGCATGGACCTGAACTGTGCATCTGGGGCTAGTTTAAGGAACAGTGCTTTATAAAATGTGATAGTAAAACTAGACTTCCCTGAAGCTTTATTTGGCAGTTTAAAAAAAAAAAAAAAAAAAAAAAAAAAAAAAAAAAAANAAAAGCCTGTTTTATTTCTTCATGTAATATCCACATCTAATATATACCCTTAGGCCAGTGCTAGATGGAGGAACTTAATTAATTGAAAACAATTTGAGATCCTTACAATAACTTTTATCTTGGGAGCACATTGGTAGGTGTATGATCAAGCAGATATCTACTTATTCAAAAACAAGAACCATGTTTTACTCCTACTCTGTACAACTGTTGCCTTTATATTGCCTTAACCTTTTAAATTCATAGCTAGGCAGTGATTTTGTCTTTTTGGTCATGTACAGATCAGCAAAACTGGAACTTCCATTTATACTAGTGGTGGTGTGGGTATGGGAACTCTTTCTTTAATATACTGCTTGACCATCAGGCATGTTTCTTGTGGTTTACAGTTTGGCTATAATTCTATAATTCTTTGGCATCCAACATTTTTCTCTTTCTCTCTCCTAAAAAAAACCAAGCACACCTCAAAAAAATCCCAAACCAAACAATAAAAAAACCCCAAGAAAAAATCTCTGATACAGTCTGAAGGGGGAAATCCTTTGCAATAAGAAAAACATACCCACAAAGATCTGTGTTCCATGCTTCATATTTCTACTTTACTCCATTTAAGTGAGCATGAAACATATATTTTTTTCTGATTTTCTCTCTAGAAATGTTCATTCTTATATAACAATAGAGTATGTATTGAAATGGAGTACATGCAAATAAGTTGTAATAAAAGCTCTGTTCATAAAAAGATTAAATGCGATACCAAATGTTTAGTCAATTGTTAGTCTCTTTGATTAGCTTCAACAGATCAATAAGCTGTTATTTTCATGAATTACTGTAATTCTGACAGTTTCCTGTTTGCTTATAGCATGTTGTTTGTACTTATATTGTAATTTTCCTTGTAATTTGCAATGTAATCTTAAGGAAATATCCAATGTTTCCTTGATATATAGAGTCCCCTACAGTTAGATTTTCAAAAGTCAAGCTCAAATAAACCACTTGGATTTGAGCAGAAGAAARGAATTTAATAAGAAGATATTAATAGAAACTTTTTCAAGGAATTTCAGAACTTTGAGAAGAAAATGTTTGAAATGTGTCTGTGTTGAATACGCCCCCAGCTCAATATGACATTGCTCATAATTATGGTCTTGAAAACTGACTGTGCTGCATTTAAATTGGGTGTTCTGACATTGACCATATTGGGGCAATATCAATAACAGACCATACTGGGCCTCCACATGAACTACAATCTCTCATCACAAGTTCATTGAGTATGAGCAGGAGCATACCTAGAGACTATCAGGACTTCTCAAGAATGCATTAACCCAAAACCAGGGAYTTGATGTTACCAAAATTTCTGCTGTGAGCAAAATTCATGGATGCCTTTATCAGGAATGGAAAGTAGGAGGTGTAGCAGACCCTCAACCTGAAACACCAAACATCCCCAAAATTAGGGGGCTCCTTATGAGCTCCAGTACCAGGTTTAGGTCTCTGACTTTGACTGGGGACTGGAACCTGGGTAATTCTGTGCTTCAAACATATCAACAGGGATAGTATATCTACTTGAAAAGGGAGAATAAATGAGAGTTCCTCCTGTTTGCTAATGTATGAGGGAAGATGCCATCTTCCTAGCTCTGTAGAGTGCTATGGTAGCACAGAAGAGCTAAGACAAAAATTTGTTTGCATATATTTGTGTAGAAATATCCTGTCTGCCTGTTTCAGGAAATTCTATTCTGCCATCTTCCCACCCACCACCACCAAGACAGAGTTAAAAATATGGTATAAATACTTAAATATTCAGTCTCTTRGAGGGAAAGTTTCTAGGGAGATTTTTTAATGTCTGGCTTGTAAAAGAAATAGTTTCAAATTCTTGGCTCAACKCAGATAGAAGTATCAAATTTCCCAAAATATTTTTCTGTTCTCTCTGTCTGCCTCCTTTCAAGATCTCTTTTTTACTTTGATTTTTTTGCCTGATTGAAAGCAGTAATATAACATCATGAAATATCAAAGACTATGCTGATTTTCCAGGTAGGCAATGCCAAACATATTCCGCATATTCCATCGTGCAAGGCACATGAATGCTCCAAGCCACCTTCTGGAGTCTGACCCAGAAGTTGGCTGTCTGAGGARGGATAATCCTATCTTAAGTTCAGAGCATTTATGAATCCAGGTTGAACCAAAGGATTTTCCTATCACCCAGTGTAAAAAGTGAAAATAGAGCTTCTATAGGGTAATGGAGATGTTCTGCAATGAAGACTGAGCTAAAGAAGGAACACGACAACAGAAGAAAAATACATGGAGCACCATGATTTTACAGAGCCTTGAAAAAAAGAACAGGTAGAATCCAAACATGTTGTAAGAATTTCAAAAGGAAAAATAAAGAGCTGCAACCCTTGGGATATTTCCACATACTTTTACTGTTTGTGGAGCTATTGCTTTTAGAATTTTACAAGTTATTAAACGCGTTAGCTTTGCTTTATGATTTCCACTGTAGGAGCATGTGTTGGATATCTGCCTACTTGTAACTCCTTTCAGACAGCCATTTCCCTCCTATTTACCGGCTTTTTATCATTTTAATTACATGACAAATGCTACAGATTACAGATTTTTTTTCTGATTAATGTTGCTACTGAGGCATTCACTCTTGGAATACAGTTACAAGAAAAATATGTATTTATTCAATCTTTARGATTGCTTAAATAATAAAAAAAAACTTGTCACTTTGTAAATCTCCTAGAAAAACATTTTTGTTTTGCCAGATCTTATGCTTCATACAGACGGCRTGCACCATGCTAACAGTCAAAATACAGTATTACTGTAATATCAATATTTTATACACAACGATTTCATAAGCAATAACCTTGCAACTTAAAACAATGATTCTCTGTCATAATACAGATAATTAGGGATGAGCATCCTCATTCTGTTCATTTTTGATYTCCTCCTAATCTCTGTAAGTAAGAATATTAAACTCCAGTAATCCATAGATAATATGGTGGGAGTGACTCACCGCAGTTGTGCACAATGATCAAATTAGTTACCTCAGAGGCATTTCTTTTCCTGCAAATGAGAAAAACAATCCAGAAAAGGAAAATAAAATAACTGGTTTGTATCCCCTCTGACTCCCTACAGTCTTTCTGAAAAATAGCTATTTGTAACAAAAAATTAAATGCAGTTCTAGATGTTATTTGGGGATTTAAATTAATTCCACCACAAAGRCAAAATCAATAGATTATAGAATTTCAACAAGTCAGAAGCAAAATCRAAAATTACTTGGGCATTTTTATGCTCATCTATTGAGTGTCTAAGTGGGAGTTTTGTGGGGGGCCTCACGCATATAATTATATGTCAGGAAGGTTTTAGAAGATATGACATGCAACCTTGTAGCTATGAACCTACACATCAGTGACTGGCACAGAAGTTCTGAGGGTATTTTCCCTCATAATGCCTGCAAAATTCCAACAAAAAACCTGCATTCTCACTTGTCTAGATAAGCAAACTCAGTTTCTTCACTCTTTAYTTCTAAATCTTGTTTTCCAAACCTAATTCATTGCTGTTGCTTTCCTCTGGACTGTTTCCAGTTGATCCACATCTCCCTGCCAAAAACTCCATGTGATACAGCCAGAACCAAGTAGAGTGGAAGGATGACTTCACGAATCTAACATGACACTCCTATTTGTACACTGCCTCTCCATCGTTGTATTTATATGTCACAGTACGATGTTTGCTTTTTCCTTCACAGCACTGAGGTGCTTTTAAAAACCTGTCCATGTCTTATCCTCCAAACACAAACTCACATGCTTAAATTAACTTGGGTTTAAGAGGGTAATTAAGGTGTGTAAAGCAATGCACATATTTAARCATTTCAAGGGTCAAGGCCAAATATTCCTGTCAAGGAATTATTATTAAAAAAAAAATAAAAAATGAAGAGCCAACCAGATTAAAACACACACTAAGCCAATAACAGAGTTCTCTTATGTAATTAAATCGTTTCTGATCTGCACTTACATGGGATCCAAGCGTGCCATTKTATGAAGAACTAAACACTGTAATAACAGTATTCTGCATCCCAGATCTGCCGTTGTTTATGAAAAGGAGGGAAAATTATCTCATTTCTAATCGAGTTTCATTTTACTTTTTAGGTAACAAGAATATATTTCAATTCATCAACTTTCGAGGTTTTTTTTAAAATGCTAGGCAGAGTAAAAGCATTTTTAATCAATTAAAAATGTACATGAATGCGTATAATTTTTGTTAATAGATTAAGCAACAATGGATTGCTCAAATAAAATAGGTTTATATCAATATGTTTCAGAAAAAAATCAAAATAATATCAGGTGTTCCGTTTACTTCTGTTTTGTCACAACACAATTTAGTAGTTAAAACAAATTAATTCTAATTATTAATTTCTGCATTCATGTTATTTCAGATGTATAAGTTTGGGTTGCTTTTTTTTCTTTGCAAATCATTTGTTATCGTTTTTATGAACACTTTCAAGAAGCTTTTCTTTTCATCACTGATTTTCTGAATATTCATTCCAAAATTTCTTTTAAAATAATACTGCTTTAAAAAAAATTGCACATTTTTACCTATGTGATTATGTAAATAAACATTTAGTTAAAGGTACCATTATTGAACTGCTTTTAAGGATGTTCRGTACACAACAGCTGACCCATCATGATGTGATTACTCATGTTGCCTTCATTTTCATTTCAACCAGAATGCAGGGTTTTCTTGGTCCTATTGTAAGAGCAGAAAAACAATTATTTTATGCATGACTGATGATAGTGATGGAGACTCTATATGGGACACAGCAGGAAGCTGAGAACTGCTTGATGCTTCAAAATACTGTGTACTTACAGCACATTCAGATGTTGTAAACCCTAAATATTCAGCTTAATTTTATTTGTAACTTTAGATTTTCTAGTCAGCTGTACATATATATATATTTAATTCCAAYGACATGTTGAAAAAATAATACTTTTCAAAAAATGTATAATGCATCAGTTTTAAAGCACAAATGAGTTCTGACTAAGTGGATGCTTTACTAGGCAAACTGGTGTTAGAAGTTAATTGGGTTTGACTAGCAAGTCCAGTTATTGGCACAATTTATAAGCTTTTGCAGAATTGTGACCATTCTGCTATCATACAGTAATATGCACAATGTGAGATCTGACAGTAAGTGCTTGCTGTCTGACAGTAAGTAATGAATACAAGTAAAAAATAACCTTATAAAATAGACCCCTTTTTGAAATGAAATGTAGTACAAGACTATTTTTTCAGGATGCTTAAACATTTATTACATTGGCATATAATTAACTTTTCATTGTCTTTGTGTTGTGTGCCAAATCTGTTACAGGAATGGTCAGTTGTTGCTCCATGGTGGAGTAAAAACCTTCCTCATGGAGGAAGGATTTTTTTTAGGCAATATTATTAATAAATACAATAATTATTCAGTATTTGGGGAGATCTCCTTGTTCTTTCTGAAACACAGTGCTATAACTTTAAATCCTGAAGCAAKATTTCATAAATCTTTGTGGTTTACTGCCATATCATATTATTTTTCTTTATGTGCTTTAATTTCTGCAAATGTTTAGAGATGCAGTAGTTCCTTTAGCATCTAGCATAAATTTGCTAGAAATCACTGCAGAAAATCGTGCATATGTGAACYGTTGTGTGATGCCTTTTGTTTTTATTTAGTATTGCGTTAAACTAAAGAAATATTTAACCATCATAGCGGTAAATATTACTGTGAAATGCATAAAGATTTGCAATTAAATGCATTTTTATTTAGGAGGAGAATCACTTAATTTGCCTCTACCTATGTTACTGCAGTTTTTAAATTTTTTTCAGGGGATTGTGGCTATTAGAAGTTGGTAATACATCTATTCCCCACTATTTTTCCCTCAATTATCCAAAGGCTGGAAGAACCTACCTCCCTTGAGAGYTTAACTATTGTTAAAATCCCTGTTTTCCTGCAGGATAACCAACTCCTGGCAATTGCCCTGGAGCCCAGAGTTTGCCTTTGCAGGCTCATGCGTGCACATCACACCACCCGTCTCTTTTCCTGACTGCCAATTCCATCCCAATGAGCTGGCAGGGTGCTCAAATTCACATCAATTCTGTTCCATGATATTTTCATCAAATTGCCAAGCCTTAATTGCATAAGTGGGCTACATGGTTTTTTTTGTGCTTGCACACCATTGTAAATAGGGCTAGCTACATGGAGCTGTCGGTAGGATATTTTGCATTTCAATGTTTTTTGCTTTTTTTTTTTTTTTTTTTTTTTTTTCCTGGGGGATCACTTTGTGTTCATCCCTTTGCAGGGTTCTTTTTTAGGTTTCTCCCTCGTATTTCGTATTTCACCCAGAGAGTTTAGTTTGTGCTTGATTTTGCATCTCAGAGGAAACAATTTTTTTCACTTTATCAAGGAATTCAGGCAAAATATGCAGAAGTTCTAGTTCTTTATTGTGATGTTTCACTGGCACTTGGTGGATTACGTTGGTTGACCAAATGCTTTTATAGAATGGGACTGGTTTACCATCCTCAGCAGTACCTGGAATTGTGGTGTGACTTCTCCTTTGCTGTGTGCATTCAAGCCTGAAATCAGCTGCTAAGGTGATGCCAGCAGCAGTTTTGGAACCACTTCAATGCAAATCAAGGGGTTTGGGAAGGGGGAAGAGGGTGGGGCATGTGTGTGTGTGTGTGTGTGTGTGTGTGTGTGTGTGTACTGATGTCTGTACAGGACAGACTTGAGAACTGGTAATGTGTTTTTTGGTGACTTATTTCCACCACTGATGTTCCAAGGTGTGTTATTGTGATTTTTCCCTGGCACATTTCTAAAACACTAAAGAGAGTAAACATCTTGTTGTTGCAGTTTATGTGACGAAAAAGTAGACCTGCAAGATTCCATTATTGAATGGAATTGATGTTGATGATGAGTTCAAAGATAGAGTTTGCCTTTGCTGATAATAMRCATTTAAWRGATCYTCAGGGTAAAGTCCTGAAGTAGAAWTATTTCTAGCCATTTTTTAGAAAAAGTACAGGCAATGGTGACTCATTACACACAGCTGTAATAAAATGATGGGGGATTTATCTCAATGCTGATCTAACAGCAAAAATTCAGGACAGTAGCTTTMTATAAAGCTGAAATACAAGACTGGTATATTGAAAATTCTTCCAATTCCATTATGCTGAGATCCATCACYACAGGCYGGTYAGCCTGACCTGRGRAAGGTCATGGAGCAGATCATWWTGAGAGYRCCAGGACAACCAGGGGATCAGGCCCAGCCAGCACAGGTTTRTGTAARGCAGTCCTGACCWTCCTGATCTYCTTTWATGACCAGGTGACCAATCTAGTGGATGAGGGAAAGGCTGTGGATATTGTAAAGCCTTTGACACTGCTTCCCGCAGCATTCTCCTGGAGAAAGTGGCTGYTCATGGCTTCAATGGGTRCACAGTTCRCTGGWAACRCCTGGCTGGATGGCCAGTGGTGGTGAATGGAGATACATGCAGCTGGCAGATGGTCATGAGTGGTGGTCAGCTCAGTATTGGGGACAATCCTGTTTAATATCTTCATTGACAATATGGATGAGGGGCTCAAGAGCACGCTACGTCAGTTGACAGCTGACATCAAGTTGGGTGGGAATGTTGAACTGCTGGAGTGTAGGAAGGCTCCGCTGAGGGATCTGGACAGGCAGAATTGATGGGCTGAGGCCAGTGGTATGATGTTCAACAGCATGAAGTGCTGAGCTCTGTGCTTGGGTCACAACAACCCCAGGCAGTGCCACAGACTGGGGACAGAGCAGCTGGAAAGCTGGCCAGTGGGAAAGGACTTGGGGATGCTGGTTGACAGCTGAGCACAAGGCCAGTGTGTGTGCCCAGATAGCCAAGATGGCCAATGGCATCCTGGCCTGTACCAGCAATGGCATGGCCAGCAGGGCCAGGGCACTGATTGTCTCTCAGTGCTGCACTTCACGTGCTGTGTTCAGGCTGCTAACTACAAAAAACACTTGGAGGTGCTGTGGCATGTCCAGAGAAGGGCAATGGAGCCGGGGAAGGGTCTGGAACACAACGGTGATGATGAGTGGCTGAGAAAACTGGGGTGTTTAACCTGGAGAAAATGAAGCTCAGAGGAAACTTTATCACTCCATCCAGCCACCTGAAAGGAGGCTGCAGCCAGGCGAGGGTCACTATTCTCTATGCAATCAGCGATAGAACGAGAGGAAATAGCCTCAAGGTGTGCCATGGGAGGCTTAAATTAGATATCAGGGAAAATTGCTTCACAGAGAGGGTTTTAAAGTATTAGAACAGGCTGCCCAGAGAAGTGGTGGAGTCACTATGCCCAAACATAYTCAAAAGACAAGTTGATGTGGTGCTTAGGGACAGGATTTAGTGGAGGACTTGACAGTGCTGGGTTAGCAGTTGGACTYRGTGATCTTAGAGGTTTTTTCCAACATAAAAAGCTCCATAGTTCTATGATTCTGAAAAGCCATATGCCTAGCTGTGCCCTACTGGCCGCAGGTGAAGAAACTACTGATGCCTTGTTACCTCTGGTTGCCTTGGAGGTGAATATTGTTGCATGATCTCAAATGAAATATTTATTAACTTACAATAGTTAAATGAATAAAATGAATTGTTGAGTTGAACATATGTTCTTACCCTGAGTATTGATTTTTAACTGCAAGAAATTGCTAATTAGTATGTTTCCCCAGCAATATGAAATAGCAATYGATAACTATTCAATGTTTATTAACTGTTGTCTTTTGTATTTCTACATTTCCCTGAAGATTTAACTGAGCACCGTTCAGTGTTTCCAGATCATTAATCACTAAGTGGTTTAGAAGTCAAAAAAAAGACCTTATCAACTGGTTGGTTTAGACAATGGTACTAAACACCTCATGAGAAGATGACCTTTTTCCAGATACTCCAGGACTGTAAAGCACTCAGTGATTTCAAGAAGTCTTAGAGAGTAYCATTCATCTCATTTTCTGCTTTCATTCAATGCTTAAGAAATACTTCATAGACCCCACAGGGGTCCTAAAAATAAAATAAAAAAAAATAAATAAAATTCCAAATGTTGATTTCATAAGTACACAGCTGATTTATTTTCTTTTAATTCCCTGTGCTCTTAAAGAAGTATCCTGAAAAATTGTTATGTGGAAATTTTAACATTATATTCTGAGTCCYGCATGAACTCAGTGCCTCTGGAAACCTGAATGTATTCAGAAAACCAAGTGTGTTAAAAGGATAAGGCAAAGAAGAAATTAGACTGAAGAACCCAACTTGGCAGGTTAATTCTTTGTTCCTTTACAGTCACTGAGCAAACAAGGTGCTATGCAAACCAGGAAACTCTCTTTTCCCTTAGTTGTGTTTTGAAATAATTATTGACTTTCGTCCTTACTGATGTTTAGGTGGAGACTATTTTCTGTATTTTGATGGTGCTTAAGTTGTTTTCCTGAAAAATCRCTGTCAACCTCTCCAGTGCTCTGAAGACAGAAGCCCAATCCAGCAGTGGCAACAGCTTTGAATAAATAGTTCATTCATTTGGATGGAATACCAAAATGTACAGTAACCTATACATCCACCTACATCAGTGGAATACATTTCACGTGCCCATTGGGTGCATCACAGAGCACTCAAGCGATCAAACTGACAACCACTGGCCAGATCACTTGTACTGCTGTCACAGGAACGCGCTCAGATTATTGAATAATTTGGTTTTGGGGTGCAGATAACACATAACAGTAAAATACTCATGCTATAGAAGGTGGGTAATAAAAGGTATTATTATACCCCTCTGAGGTAGCATCTTTGTGAGTCAAGTAAAGATGTCAAGTAACACAGTTTAAGTAAACTCTAAGTTGTCTCAGCGTTTGATCATGAATTTCATGGGTGCCAGCAGTACCAAAGGTTTGTATGGCTCTTGCATAACTAGTCAGGGAGCAGCATTTGGGATTTTTGCAGGAGTGAAGTCCTGGCTGGCTGCCCAGCCTTCCCTCTCTTTTCCTGGGGGTTGGAACTGTCAGGGGATTCCCCAATAACAATCAATGACCTGCTGGCTCTTCTGGCAGCGTGCCATCAAGTTGTGAAACTGCTGAGAATTACATGTCCTGATTCACCCTCACATATGCCAGGGAGCTTCTAGCTGGGAGAATATTCTAACCTGTTAAACAGAGATATGCATATATCCACCTCTAGTTAACCATTTTATCCCCCTTTTTAACACAGCAAAATATGTTTTTTGTCTGTTTTTTTGTCTTGTGCAAACACATCCTGAGGTCTTTTTTCATGTTAGGTTTTACTGATTCAATAGGGGTTTTTTGTAATGTTTTTCATACCATTTTTTCCTCTTTAATTTTCATGTGAATACCAAGAAAATCTAAATACATGTTACAGGTTTTTGTGTTTGTGTTAATGCTGAACAGTTTTTAACAGATTTTAATCAAAGGTGATGATAATGATAACATCTATTTTACCTAAACCTTCATTTCTCATTTTACCTATTACCTTCAACTATCTTCTGGCTACAAATGACAGCTTGCCTCACTCTGCATACAATACATTTTCGAGTTTAATTTTTAGGCTACTTATTTTCAGTGAAATAATGGGTTAAATAATGATTATCTTGAATTTATCTAGCTTTTTCCCTGAGGAAATTTAATTTACATTGGGTTGCAACAACTCCATGCAATGCTACAGGCTGGTGGCAGATTTGCTGGGAGGCTGCCCAGCAGAAAATGACCTGGGGGTGCTGGTCCACAGCCGACTGAATGTGAGCCAGACTTGTGGCCAGGTGGTCAAGAAGGCCAAAGACATCCTGGCTTGTATCAGAAATAGCATGGACAGCAGGACCAGGGCAGTGATTCAGTGATTGTCCCCCCGTACCTTCCATTGGTGAGGCCACACCTGGAAACTTGTGTTCAGTTCTGGCCCCTGACTACAGGAAGGATATTGAGGTGCTGGAGCGAGTCCAGAGAAGAGAAGGGCAGTGGAGCTGGGGAAGGGTCTGGTGCACCCTATGAGGAACAGCTGAGGGAGCTGGATTTGTTTAGCTTGGAGAAGAGGAAACTCAAGGGAGGCATTTTAATCTCTACAACGACCTGAAAGGCACTTGTAGAAAGATGGGGGTGAATCTCTTCTACAGGCAAAAAGGAAGACCAACCTTGCCCGGGCGTGCATCAGGCACAACATCGCCAGCGTTCCTCGAGGGAGGTAATTATCCCACTGTACTTCGTACTACATGCAGTTTTGGGCAGCACATTATAAAAAAAGATGTAAAGCTGTTAGACAGTGTCCAAAAAAAAGCTATGAAGGTGGTGAAGACCCAGAGGAAAACCATACAAGGGACAACTGAGGTCACTTSATCTGTTCAGCCTGGAGGAGACTGAGGGAGACCTCATTTCAGTTAGAGTTTCTTCATGAAGGGAAGAGAGAGACAGACACTGATCTCTTCTCTCTAATGACCAGGGACAGGACCCAAGATAATGGCCTGAAGTTGTGTCAGGGGAAGTTTAGGTTGGATACCAGGAAAAGGATTTCTACCCACCGGCTGGTTGGGTACTGAAAGAAGCTCCCCGTGTTCAAGAAATGACTGGTCATTAGCTGGTATGGTGGTCCTCAATCAAAGGTTGGACTTGATGATCCTGGAGGTCTTTTCCAACCTTAATAATTCTATGATTTTATGATTCTATAGTTTTACTGGGAACAGGACTAAGATGCCCGTAAAATCTGGTGCGAAACCCTCACATGTCATATGTTCTGTGAAATCATTCTAAGAAAACACTGAGCTGTAAGGATCTGTAGAGATTTAAGGACATTCTTTGCTGTGAAAGTTAATATAGTGCCTTGGAGTTAATAGTTTCTTATCCTTCAGGGCCTTGTTAGGTACTTTATTAGGGCTCTAAAAGATTTTCCTTGAGTTTGTGTTTTATAGTTTTCAGAAAAAAAATGTAGAAAACTTTGAGTCCTTCTAGGTGTAGTAGTTCCAGGTCATAGATAAAGCAGGATATCATGTATCAAACAATCAATTAGTCTTATACAGTCAGTCACACATATCTCATGCTATTTTCAGCTTTTAAGAAAAAAATATTCTGCAAACAATGCATTGACCCTGCCAAATAATTTCTTGTAAAATCCCTTAGAATGCAAATTCTCTAGAGATTTCTAATATATACTTTATTATGGCTTCATTTTTGCTATGATTTTGGATTTTAATGCAAATGGATTTGAATGTTAAAATTTTTATGGCTTTTTAAATTAATGCCAACTGAAAAACCCCCTTCAAAAATCACATCTAAAGTAGTTACTGCCTTATTAAAAATCAATGTACCACATTTTATATCATATATCTAAAACTCATCTAACATCAAGCAACAGGTTATCCAACCCTTTTGGTGTATAAAAGATGGTTCAAAAGACGATGAAATTAGTTTGATCCCCTCTAAAAAGAAGCTACCTTCAGGTGGATGAACAAGACATGTATGTGCAATCATGTTTCCTTCTTCTGAACCAGCAGAATGTTTCATTTCCTCTTTAAAAAAAGACAAGAGATTAAAGGAAGTATCTGTTCGAAATCATTCAAATGCTTTCAAGCCACTTAAGTGATTTTACTAATCTTTTAGGGTTGGGGTTGGTTTGTTTGTTTTTCAAATAATTCTTTCTTTAATAAATGTGTATTTTGCCTTTTTGTGAGTCAAAACTGTAATTCGTACTTTTTGGGAAATCAAGGTAGCTCTATCAAAGTGATCATAAGGAAATCAAGGTAGCTATAACTAAAGTGACTTCTTTTATTATTTCAACTTATTCACAAAGGAAAAGTCTATGAAAAATACAAATTAAAATTTAAAACACCCATAAGCTGTATTTCTAAGTGGTGATTAAAAATGTGGGTGTGAATTCTGCAAGGAATTTCATTCAAACCCTTCCAGACTTGTTGTGCTAGATTTTGGCCAGCCACCTAGTGAAACTGTAGRATAGTAATATCCAAAACTCTTCAAACTACCTGGTTCATGTTGCAGATGTCAGACTGTGTCTTGAGAACAGGAGACGATCCTATAGGGTACGTTGCACCATCTGTTTTCCCAGTGGCCTACACCTTGTTCCACCTAGGGCTGTTTACAGGGCTGTGATTGCATTCTCTTCCACATGGCAGAGTTGACCAAAATYGTACAGCAACAGGCTTTTACAAATTACATGACTTTTTCTCCCCCATGCATGCATAGTGGACAGGGAATTGTGACTCTTTTGGGTTATACTTAATTTCTGGTACTGTTGCTCTCATCTAAATTTGCCTCAGGTGATCTCACCCTGGAAGATACCCTGGCAAAATGTTCTTAAAGACATCTATCATTTAATGCAGGAAAGCAGATGGCATCTACCTTTTCTATTTTATTATTATTCCGACAAGCACTCTCACACAAAAATGAAATTCACATTTGAATTGAGACTTCATGTATCTGCTTGGAGAACAAAGAATATTATTTAAATCACCTTGCAACACGCTGAAAAGAAAAACTTTAATGAAAATCTCGGACTACTTTAATGTACTGTGGCACACACTACATTGGAATAATTGGGTGTGTGAACAAACTGAATACAACTGTATTGCTGTTTTGCCATCACTAACAGGGATGGCATGAAATACCTCWGCAGCTTCACACACATTAGCTTTTACTAATACTAATCATACCTAGATGGCAACCCAGAAACATGATTACTTTGCCATCACCACTCCCATTATACTCTGTATGAAAGAAAAATGAGACCTTAGCTCTTCTGCATTCCAAGCATCACAATACCACGAACATGAAGCATAACTATAGAACTGAGAAAACATATTGAACAGAATACCAATCAAGAGCTCAATGACATAAGCACAGTTCCTTCATGTGCCAGTGAGGATGTCCTCTGTGATGACTTGCACACAATCTGAACAAAACGCACTTTTCTTTTCAAATGTACTTTGCCCAGCAACACAGAAGTGAACAAAACCATGATAGTTTTCAGGTATGTTGTATTTAGTGATGTATCATGGACACTGCCCACCTGGTTTGGAAAAAAAACTTAACATTTTTAAAACATCTACCCTGGTACATATAAACTGCTTTCATATTACTCTGAAAATATTCTATTACCTATTGCAAAAGCACATGCATGTCTAGTAACATCCCAAGTCACACAGCAAGGCTGCCTACATGTTATAATGCCAGGGCACGAGCTTTGTTGTTTGCAATCAAACATGTAATTTCTCTTGACCTCCCTGGGCATTCTGTATGTGTAACACTTGATGTAACTTTTCCTGCCATGGTAAAAGATCATATTTGCTGTTCAGTAATAATACCTTTACACTTTGTGTTTCTCTGTGACCATGACACACAATCTGCCTGAAAAATTCAACTGAGAGGTTGGTG
>NW_026623322.1:376039-380266 GCF_030028575.1 Malurus melanocephalus | reverse complement strand
AGGGAAGAATAAATGATATTTCTGGTCCAGCTAATGCAGTGACAAGGACTGTCGAGCTACATTTCTTCAGTTATCATGAGCCCAGGTGTTAAACATGGCACATGACACCGGTAAGCACCATGCAGTGAGGCAGGGGCACTGGATGCTGACAGAGAATCAATAATGAAGTGGAAAAGACAATGACACTCTATGGCATTGGCTCTCTTCCTGACAGATCTGTTCAGACCCAAAAGTATTAATTCAATTGCTTCAGTAGCATCAGACTCTTTGATTTCATTCAGAAATCAGCACTCATGGGGAGACTGAGAGCAGCAACTATCATGCATAAATATGTTTCATGGTCCTTTCTTTGTAAATAGTTATATATTGCTGTTAGAACTGATGAAGCCATACTATGATCCAATCTTTTCTACTCAAAGATAAACTTTTCTGCAGAGGAAATCCAGAGCTCCCCTAGGCTTGACTCCCTCCTTGACTATTTTAAGGAGAATGGAGTGACTAATTTAGTTAAAAGGTGATGAATTCAGTTTAGACAACACAGATAAGTTACTAATAGCTATGCAGTAAAAAGTAACTTGCATTGATTCGTTTATCTCTCTACTGTCTCTATTCACTGCAATGACCACTGCTTTTTGTTCACCACTGTAAATACAGTCACACTCCATATTAGTTTACATCTATGTCTCTGTTTCTCCCAAAATGATGGCATCCATGTATTGGGAAGTCTCAATCATCAAATCTAAACCAGGCCAGATCCAAGTAATATACTAGTAAAACACGTATTAAACAGATAGTTTGGAAAAGCTCAGGAAATTTCTGCAATAAATATTTAACTGCTCTACAGAGAAATAGAGATCTTGACTGTATTCTTTTTAGCTTGCACAATTTTCACAAATTAATATTATTTACTCAGGTTTTAGATCAAGATGTCTAAACTACATTTAATTTTCATTCATTGACTTTTCATTAGTTGTAATGGACATTGAATGCTTTCAGCTTTCTCTTTTTTTTTTTTTTTTTTTTTTTTTTTTTCAAATTAAGCGATTCACACAGGTTACTTAATCTTTATTCTGGTGTCTGGCATTAAGGGATCATTCTTTAGATACTTAGGCCTCTATTTTTATGTGGGTTTGGACAAAGAAATCAGAATGGTGAATTTAGACTACTTCCATATCATCAGTTCTGGTAAAACTTGTGTAATCACAGTGGGATTCACCTCTACCATCTGTCCTCATGGTTCAGTTTCTATAGGAGACTTTACCAGAGTCAGATAGTGTCATTCCTGCATCAGAAAGTTAAAAAAACAAAAAAACAAAAAAAAAACAGTACTGGAATTGCATCTTAGGATGCATACTCACAGAGAAACTGAAAAAAAAGTCCTGAATGTAAACTCAATTTGTGGTAGTGGATCACATACAATATTCATATTTTTCACTTGAGGTTTTGTTTTACATTTATCTAAATTCTGATGRTCAAAGTTGATGGAAAGGTGTACAAAACCAGCATACATCTGTCAGTACAAAATAAATCTGAAAAAATATGCTTGAATCAAGATCTGCTGAAAAAAATCCAGGGAGGGAATGTGAGTTTCAGAGAGTCATAGAAACTTTAAATGAAGTTAAAAGGATGCACTGAGGTTCTCAAGGCAATTTAAGATCCCCTCTAATTGTTGTTTTAATTTTAGTTGAGTACAGTTATTTTCTGTACTGAAAGTATGTTCGAAAGTGGAAAGAGAATGTCTACAGAGGGACCTGGTTAGAAAGAGTCTTTCAATTAAAGTTGTGACTGGATGTAACAACTCAGTTGTTACTCTGAGTGAAACTGAGTAATGAAGCCTTATTCTGTAAGAATTCAGTGCTCTTAAAGCCTATAATTCTTTCTCATCCTAAACCAGGAGTCCTTCAAGACATGCCAAAGTAAGGYACCATTTTGAAAGAGGATTATGAAAAGGACATCTTTGCACAAATTTGTGAGCCTGACTCTATGAAATGGAGGAAAACCAGATCACTTTTCACATCAGAAACTCCTTTTAAAAAAATATTTTTCCTATATTTAAAAACAGCCTCAAAAAATGCATGCAACATGACTCACTGATAGGAAGAATTAAGATCACATTGGAGACAGGGATAGAGAGAGAAAGGAAGCAGGGAGGAAGTGTGAGCTGTTATAACTTTCCTCTTGAATAGATCTTTTTGCAATCTGCATTCATATATTTTATGTGTAAACTACKGAAAATGTGAAGCCACCTTAGAAGCACACATGTGCAATCTTAATTTTGGTATTAGAGAAATAAATATTGCTTAAAGCATCTGAAGGCTGGGTGTACTGCRTACAGCCTCATGTTACTCTGACAAGGGTTCCATGTCAAACTGGGGAAATTACATTGTCCCAAATTTTCTCCAATAAGACATCACAGTAGATTATCTGGCTGCCACCACGCATCAGGCTGCAGCTGTTACCCTGCTCTGTTTGCCTGAACCAGCTCCCTGCATCTCTGCTGCAGTCACATGGGATGCAGACCGTGCTTGAAAGCAGGTTGGATTAGCAATACTAAGGAGGGAGCCTGTAAAGAGTCAAACACGACTGGTGGTGCAAATCCAGGCTCACTCAGACTTTTGTTCTGTGCTGTAGTACAAGGGCTAGTGGGCTTTATCCATCACAGCATTAAAAATGAAAGGGTGCATTGATGGTCTTGACCTTAACATTATCCCTTTGATTTAACTTTGACCTCCTAATTTTGCACCAAAAGGATGAGGTGCTGCTAAAACATGTCAAGAATTGAGAATGTAGGGAGCACTAAAAGGAATTTTGTGCCAAYGTGTAGAAGCAGTGTATTGCTGAAGACACTCTCTCTCTACTTCAAAAGGTTTCATAATTCTGCAGCTGTATACAAATGATCCATTTTGTTAATCTGAATTCCTAGGGTCATTAAAATTTTTTTCTCTCCTCTCCGAAGTAGTTTATTACTTTGAGAGAAAAAAAATCAGTTTAAAGCCAGGTAAGGGAGGAAAGCTGACAAAAACATAAATTAGAGGAAGAACTTAATTTAAAAAGTGTCAAAAAGGATAGATAGTCTTAGTTCAATAATAAAGCCTGGTTCAAGAGCCTTCTATCTTAAAATAAAGCATTYGAGCACTCTATTACCTGTATACAACCAATCTTTGATTTCCAATCTAAGCCTATTTTTGCTTCTTATGTGATTAGCATACAAATGCAACCAAAGAAATGTGGCTACTCTGATGACACCTAGGATGGGTTTTTGACTTTCATGTCAGTGTTAGTGAGAGATTCTGTAYGATTTTGAAGGTGAGTCTTTAATTAAAAACCTCTTGTTTTTCTTCAATCTAAATATCATCCCTTCTGAGTCAAGTTATGTCTACACTTCCTGGAATATTTCATGCTGTGCATGTGTTACTTTATGGAGACACYTAAGAATTTCCAGAGATTTGACCTTTTCTGGGTTACTATGCTGTGTTTCTGAATGTCAATACCTACGGAAATCACACACACCCAACAAAAGGAACTTTACTTGGAGAATAGAAACACTACCCAAAGGTGAATAAGCAGCTCTTGTTTTCCTAGGATTTAATGCTTCCTGGAGGTCTCCCTGAGAGAATATCCCTCAGGGTAGTCCCCATAAGCTACAGTCATTATGTTGCTCTCATTTTGAGATAYTATATTTAAGTATGATCAAAGCAACATGTTGGGATCTTGAGGAGAGAGCTGTACTTTACATTATTTTCTTATAAATATTTTGCTGCTTCTGCTATCACAGACTAAGCCTAAATTTGCCTCCCAAGCCAAAGATCAGCAGCAACCTGTACAGCCAGTTATCATARCCTCTATGCCAAGACAAATATCTGGTACCTCTATTGGAGCCAGYGGACTTTCTTTGAATTTATATTGATTTCCAGTGATGTTACTCAGTAAAATCATCATATTTAAATTAAGTGATGTAATCCTACTTATAATTCCACAATTTGGTGTAAAGGGGCCACTAACAAATAAACAAAACAAGTCAGTGCAAATAGTGAGAACTGTGAATTCCTTCCCACCGATCCATGCCATCAGCTTGCTTTTTTGGTGGGACCAATTGTAAAAGAAGACGTGGAGGATAATTACATCTCTGCAGCTTCCTTTGGCTTTTTGCTGAGATTAAGAACAAGGATGCCTGTTTTGATGATGAGATTTGTGAAGTCTGTCATACTTTTTTTTTTTTTTTTTTTT
>NW_026623322.1:357994-375929 GCF_030028575.1 Malurus melanocephalus | reverse complement strand
AAAAAAAAAAAAAAAAAAAAAAAAAAAGAACCAACCTAAAATTAAAGTTGTTGGCTATTTGGTTATTTAATTATCTTTACAGCAACAGCTGCATCATTTGCAAACACTCAAATCTGATTAAAATTAAAGATACTGAATTTACTAGCCAAATATTTCAGACTAATGATCACTGAAATGGCAGTTAGCCAAAATATTTAACAATTTAATTTCTGGTAGTGCACACTGTTTGAGTTCTTTAGCTTCCACTGCCTCATTAATATTTCATTTGTGATGAGTTGCTCAAGTTCTTTGTAACTAAGTCACCACACCATGAAGCTGGTTACTCTGCATTTTTTTTTTTCATAGAGGAAATCATCTCCTGGGAGATTATAAATGTCTACCTGGGCTGGTCTCTGAGGATTTTGAAAATCTTCTAGGTTCTTCATAAGTGTCATTTGTGTCTGTAATTTTTGGTCTTCTAAGACAAGCTGAGTGTCCAAATGGAYCTGTGCTCTAAAGTTGCTCAGCTGCAGTGAGGTGATAGCACTCCTGAGGGAATGCTGAAACCCACTCTTCAGAAACACAGCTTCTGGTAGGGAGGGTGCTCACTTTGTGTCCTGGAGGATACTTGCTCACTTTTTCTTGAGACCACCTCATCAGGAAAATATGCACTTGCATTCTACAAATGTCTAGGTCAAAATAGCTTGTAAAGGTTCCACCTAAATTTTATTTAGGTGGCTGTATTATTGCTACTGTCTGACTTTGTTTTGCTKCATCACTTTCTTTGGCACAGTTTTGTTCTTTCTCTTGCTTCGATCATTCCTTACTTAGACTAGGAAATTTAGTAGTTATTCTRTGTGGTACACAGATTCACTGACAGTGTAAGATGTTCTCAGAAAGAGACAAATAGATGTTATTAATAAAGATGTCTAAATAAAAAGTAATGACCTACCTAATTTCTCTCTTCAGTGTTTTTTCATTATTTCATGGAGTATTTAATTTCTCACATAGCTAGCTGCATTTTCAAATACTGTGATTTTTAACACCATTTCTTTCTTTCATTTGTACTGTTGTGCACTGTGATAATTGTTCAAATGAGATGATGCTGACAGATGCACAGCCATAAGAAAATGTCCTGTATTTGCAATGGCAGTATAGCAAACATATATGTGGTTTTCAATAGGTTGAGTTGTACCTTGAAAGCATTTTATTGCATGYGGTGAAAGTAAGATCTTTGCAGGATTATCAGATGCTGACATTATATTTATTGTTTGGTTACAGGATGCTTACCTCTATTTACATCCAATCCTCTTTTCATTGTTCTTATATTTTAAAAGTCTGTGTAGCCTTTTTATGCAAGGAGGAAGTAAGAGAAATGGTGAAAAGGAAAATCAAGAGTATATATAAAGTCAGTAGGAGAAAGAAAATTTTAGGTTTTTTGTCCATTATTTCTTCTGTTTTATATTTTTTAATTTCCCAAGATTTTGCTTTCAGTGGTAAAAGAAAATGCTGCCACTTACCCGGTAACTTTTTTGAAATTAATGGAAAATAGTTTATTTACAGTGTACTTGGGTGAGGACAATTTTTTTGTTCTGCTATATTAGCCAGGTTACAGTGAGCTTTATGCTCACTCTTTGCAATTGCACTTGTTTGGGGCTGGGGAGAAATGTTACCCTCAGTGATGAATTTGCAGATGTAGATGAGTCTCCTTTTATCTGTGAAGCTTATCTGTGTAAATTATGAAGGTAGGTTCAGAATTCCAGGTGACGAGAAGAGATGCTTGATTCTCTCTGTATTTCTCTATTAAAATCCCAAACAAAAAAGTGAAAAAAAACCACAAAAACCCATAGCAAACTTTCCCTGTAGCACCAGCTCATGGGCCATTACCTGATATTTCATGCCTTCCACCTAGTCATACCAACCTGCATCTAACTTGGAAATTTCCCTCTCCAATATCTTATAAACCAAGTCCATAAGTCCAATGGACTCTGAGAGGGCTGGTTAAAGAAATGATGTCTTGGAGGGTACAGATGACATCTGAGTGACCTTCCCATATGCTTTATTAAATTTATGGCTTCTGTAAGCCACATTCTTGGCATCTAAAGGTGCTGCACAGTCAAGTTTCCTGTTGCTCGTATCTTGTAGGTTCCTGTGTTTTTTTTGTGGAGACACCATCACTTTTAACTACACAGTAGCTTCAATTTTTATTAATTCAAAATGAGACATTAACATGTCCAGATTCTTGGTAGTGAAAGATTTTAAGAAGAATAAGTCTAATTTAAAAGTCTACTTTGCTTAAAGTCCTACCTTAAGTTTAAATACTTAAATTTTGTACTGAACACATAGTTAATTATAGCAATTTCTACATTTGAAGTATATAAGGAAGTTTGTAAATATAATAACCTATTGTATGAATACAATACTACCATGAATAGGAGGTAGAACAGAAAAGAGGGTTAATAAGGCAGACATTATAATAAGTATATTTTTATGTGTAAATCAAAAGATCTAAAATGTAAAATATTACCATGCATGAGAATTGGCAGTAGAAAAAACAGAGCTTTAATCTAAAGTACACTAATGCAGCTCAAGTACTATCAGGGTTGAATAAATATTCATCACCTGTATTATATTGCACTGTACTCTGAAGAGGAAGATACAGAAAAAGTACAGKTCCATATTAAAATTCAGTTTTTGGCTTTGCAAGCTTGTTCAAGTCATTAATTTATATGCAGCTTTCTAGCTAAGGGCTGACCAGTGCTGCTGCTCAGAGAATGTACAGTTCTGTCAAAGTCAAAATGTTTCACTGAAGTGGCCAGTTTTGCATGAATTCTGTTTGAAAAGGGAAGGTGTGGGGGGAAATCCAATTCTGTCAGAACAAAAAAAGGTTAAAACATTAACTTCAGGCTGATTTTTCTTGTTGACATTTGGTATTGAGCCTTCATACAAATAACACAGTTGTTACTGAAGTCTGAATAACCAAAAATTATCATTTGAGGATTTAATTGTTTTAGCCTTTGCTTTGGTTTGGAAAACAGCTATGCTTAGGGTCTTAAGTTCGTTTACATATTTTAGAGTCCTTTTCAGATTAAAATAAACATCTGAGCTTCCGATGATGAAACTGGACTCTCTCTCCAGGCCTGAGAAACAATTTCTTTTATTKTTAATATTTTGCAATAACATTGCCCTTTTCTTAATTGTTGTTTGCTGCTGTGGTTCCAGTATCCTATTTCTGCTAAGAGTAGATATCTTGCACCTTTTAAGTTTCCTTTCTGCTCAGGAGCAGAGAACACAGACCGTAAATTGAAGTTGATGAAGAGAATCAGGCAAAGATCCTTTATAAAATTTACCCAATGCTGTGCCCTGGAAAGTCTTTCCTGTTCACAGCCTGGCTAATAATAATAATAATTAGAAACAAAGCTCAGAGAGAAGATCTGAATGCTGCTCATCCAGGGTGAAGTTCCTCACAGATTTCCAAGCCCGTACCAACGCTGTGATGAAAGCACACTGCATCTTCCAAGGACTGGTGTTTTCTCATAGATAAAGATGTTGGGAATTTGACATTTTCGATACACAGGGATTCCTGATGGAAGGGATTTATTCATCAACGTGCACTGGTTAAGTGAACTTGAAGATTGCATTAATCATCAGTTGCAGATGGTTTCCACAGTTTTACATTTGTACTTCCAACCACTTTGGTTTTGTGTGTTTCAGGCAGATTATTTTTTAAGGTGTCAAATAACGTTAAGCATTATTCACACTTAATCATTGATTTCACTCACTGGTGAAAGATCCCCTCACAGGAACCTTTGAGGAAGCTGAAGTGAGACACCTTGTAAGAGTATTGCTTTTTTCAAGCATTCTATWCTTCTGAACCTCAGTTAATTATACCTGTATTACTACAGTTGCCCTAACTCAAAGGTAGTTAAGAGTACTTAGTTATTCACTTGACTGTGAATAAAGCTCATAGTTTCACATTAGGTGAAAGTAATTAGCTCAGAAACAAGTAATTTCCAGATAGGGAGGTGAAAATCTTGTGAAAATAATTGATGATAGGATTAGGAGTAGAAAACTGGTCATCTAGTTYTTGGTCCTGCACCTAAAATATGAGATTATTTTTCCTTCTGTGCTTTGAAATGTCATTCCATTCATCAAATTAAATATACAGTGGATTAATGATACCAGTGTGTTCAAGCCAATTATTTCCCTTTTGAGATTCTGTCATTGTAAATGACAATATTATTTCAGTAAGCTTTCTTTGTAACAATAACAAAAATTTTGGACAATATTACAGATATTCATCAGATCCTTTTAATGTAGGCCTGACTTGCAAATTGTTTGTTTCCTTTCTTCTCTACTAGATGAATATATTACTGGGGAATAAATGTTTCCATTATTCAATTAGTTGCATAGATAGTCAAATAATGTTTAATTTTGTGACCTATTCACATTTTCCCATCAATTGGTACTAAAATACTCACAAGTAATTATTTTCATTATTCAACCAGCTCTTTAAATGATCAAATAATATTATTAATTAAATTCAATTTTTRTCAGCAAATGAATAAATGAGTATTATTGTTTTCCATTATTTGCTTCAGTGTATCTACTTGTGCCATGAACCAGCTTTGAGATGTTTCCTGTAAAAGCAAAAATTTTTATACCACCAATATGATCTCAGACTAAGGGATAAACCTAATGGACTGAAGGAGAAGTGCTGCAGGGCTCCCTTTTGCACTGYTGGTGTGGAGGTTGATCATTTCCCTTGAACTGTTCTTCTGTCAGTGGTTTAGCATGTGGGTTTTTTCTCCCATATGARGAACTATAGACTATTATTTAAATAAATAAATACAGTATTTGTATTTTAATGATGTTAATGCTGTTAATTGGAATTCATTGCTCAGCCTGAAGGCAGATTTGTTTGCAAGTTACAGGCGTCTTTCTTTCCAAGCCAGTTTTGGATTTTTTACACCACTGTTTTTATTTGGTATATTTTGAGTTCAATCTGATATGGTGTTCAAAAACCACTGGTCTAAATGTGAAAGAATATTAGTGTAGGCACAAGAACACTGCASTGCACTTGACAGATGGAAAAGGTTTACGGTGAACGTATCATTGCCCTATGGTGGAGAACAACACTGTTTATAGATTAATGTTCATTTTATTACAGTCATATCTTACCCTCAATCTGTGTGTAGAACTCTCTGTGAAGTCATTGTGATCTGTGTGCATCAATCAAGGCTAGTATATGACGCTTAGGACCATATTTTCAAATGTCRGCTCTTGGCATCTGGAAACCCTCTGTCTTACATGTCCAAAATATTTATTTATATGTGCAAATATTGGTGGTTACAGAACATTTTTGCGAGTGAGATGGTGAACCTGATGGATTTGAAAAATTCACTGATTTACTATTTGAGTTAAATTGAGCCACAGGTTTAAACTGGRTGGGCTCATTCAAAACACTTCCATGAGATTTCCATTCCCAACTGCATTAATGCAATTTCCACCTGGATGTATGGCAGTGCATTCCCCTTGCTGTGTAGCTCAGGATAATATMTATTAATTTAATTATTAAAGCTGTTAAATGTGGTTATATATAAACCCAGTGAGTAATACCACACTTTTGAACAAAGACTTTGGGCTTATGAAGGCTTTGTTAACAATTATTTTGAAAGAGTTTTGCATCATTTCAGAACCTGCCAATTTGCATTGYTTAGATGTAAGCAACTGCTGTTTATCACCATATCTGATATCTCAGACCTAAGATAATATTGGTAAAAAAGTAATCCCTGAAACAAATCTGGGATAATCTCTACTTTATAGCGTACAGTCAAATGAAGAAACAGTTTTGYCCACACTTGCTTAGTATGACCTCTACACTTTGTGAAATCAGCAATGACATAGATTGTATTCTTCTAAATTGATATTATTAGAAAAGTCCTCTAACTGTTGCGATTTGAGAGGAATAATTTACCGTCAATATGATTTCCAGTGTCTCCCTTTGTGATGCTCTAATGAAGTTATTATAGTTTGGCCCTTCAGCCTATGACAGATTGAATTTTCCATGACTTGATGATGTGACAAAGTCATTGCTCAAAGGCATATATACTTTGTAACTGATAAACTAATGCAAATTAATTTATACTTCAAGTAATTTTTTTAAAAAGGCATCCTAGTTTATTTTTAAACTCAAATTAAAACCCAAGCACTATCATAATTTAGTGGCCTCAAGAAAGCAGTAAGCAAAATCTGTGATGTGAAAAGAAGTATTACTACAGGATTAGGGAAGTTTCAGAACTTTAATCTTTTATTTTCCGTACTGTTCGAATATGATGATAGCCAATGTCCTTTTAAAAACTTTAGCTGTATCATASGCTGATTTAGGGCAGAAGGAAGAACTGGATGTGAAAGTAATTTTCACTTGTCATGTTCATGCAAAGAATATGTGAATTATTACTCTCAACAACAAAAGCTTTACCCAGATTGTCAATTCACTTATTTCATTGCCTTTAGGCCAGAACTCTGGACAAGGGTTTGGTGCTGTCACATATCCTTTTCCATCTCATTTAAGTGATCTGGCCTCTGTTTTGGGAATGCATTTTTATTGTGCTGTTAAGCCCTGTGTCCCACACATGAATATTTCATATCTCTACTAAGTGCTTTCACTGAATATATTAGTCCCTGGTTTTCTTCTTCCTTTTTTTTTTCTTTTTTTTTTTTTTTTTTTTTTTTTTTTTTNTCATGCCTGTTGCCACAAATAAGGTGGTAAATATGGCCTAAATATACAGGAATAATCCTTTATGGGGTGGGACCTGTTGCCACAAATAAGGTGGTAAATATGGCCTAAATATACAGGAATAATCCTTTATGGGGTGGGAATTTTCAGATGCCAATAATAGCTACTTTGTCAGGTTCTGGCTAGGCTATTGAAAATGTTTAAGCATAATCTGTCCGTCATATTACGTAAGCATTTTTCTATTTATATCTGCTTTACTGGTCCACAACAAAMATAATGAGCAATAAATGAAGCAGTGGCCAAAAGACACGTTTATGACTCATGCAGATGCCAAGGGACCATCCTAATATGGGCACTGCTTGGCATTTYTGCAAGCAACAGACCAGAGTGTAACTCTTATTTGACAGTAGTTTATAAGTTTACAGTCAAAGCACCCAGACTTTACTGATGATGATGTAAATTAATGTTAAAGTTACAATTGGCTTTTTCCACTTGATATGAGRGACATCAAAGGCAGGAAACACTGGCAGCTCAAACCAATATTTTGCATCCAAAGCACAGAACAAAATTTTTCCTATATTGTGGTAAAAAGAAAACATGTAATTGTGCCCATTTGATACTATTCAGACAGACCTAAACTAAATTAATGCTGGAATTTAGTTGCACCTATTTTCTAAGAAATAAGCTTGGCTGTGGTAATGACAAAGATTCATAACCTCAWTTCACCCATTCTTGTGATGACTAGAATATTTCCCAACAATGAATATGCTGATAGTTTATGCAGATTGCATCTACAGAGCAGAAAATATATGTGCACCTCCCATGAGTGATTTTGAGATGAAGATGGAAACGGAGCAAAGAATGAGTTAATAAAAGGGCAAGAAGGATACCTTATATCATGTTAGCAARGAATGATCTATGTTTTGGGCCTATAAAGAAACCTCCTTCCAACCTAAGGTATAAGAAAAATGTGCTAGGGGACTTTCAACTCTTCTGGTTCTCCATTTGCACACTGGAGTTATGAGCCAAATGTTCAGGTGCTCCAGGAGGCATTTTTGGGACTATCTGGATGTGGAGCACCTGACAAATGAGCAGCTATACATACTTTCCATCCCATTAAACATTTCCTATTTACAAAGCACACTTCTGTGTCCTTTCGCTGTGGAAGCA
Source organism: Malurus melanocephalus (assembly GCF_030028575.1). Classification (NCBI taxonomy): domain Eukaryota; kingdom Metazoa; phylum Chordata; class Aves; order Passeriformes; family Maluridae; genus Malurus; species Malurus melanocephalus. Next base: position 368,041 of record NW_026623322.1, on the reverse strand, counting down.
GGACCCCTCTCCTGCAGCACCCTCTCTTCAGAGGGTGCTGCAAGAACCACTTCACTGCTCAAAATCAGCATAATTTTGTAAAATGTAAAAATGTAAAAATACAGCCTGCAAAATGCAAGCTGTACATGCAGGGCTTAGAAGGGATACWATGATCTCACCAACGTGCAGCTCTTGGCTACACAGAAGAAAGGTCTGCTAACATTCTGAGCCCTCCTGCATCGGTGCAGGACTGTTTCAGAAGTCAGTCGCAATGTTTCTGTCTGACAGATCAAGTGCTTTTATAAAGTCCACTTCTGGTGATAAAAACTGCTTTGTTGATTCTTTGTACTTCCAATGAGATCAGTCTCCTTTATTCAACATGAAAAGCCCCTTCATCAAAAGTTTACATGAAGCTGTACAGTAGGATGCGACCTTTTGTCAGAGAGTCAAACAAGCAGCATTATTACTCAAAGAAGAGTAAAAACCCACATATTTTACACCATGCAGGTTTGGAACTTATTGTCATCTCTGCTTCAGACTGGAGTCTTGCCACCAGTTTTTACTAAAAGCTTGAAGCATGCTGAGTTCAATAGAAGCTTTYTGCATTTAAACATGAGTGCTGCATCTCAAGCTCTAGGTGTCTATTTGTTGACTTTTCAGAAATAAACCTGTTAAAAATCCTTTTTAAGGATTAGAGGAAGCTCCATATCAYCAAATGAAGTTTTTATCTATATGTTTTATTTTGTATTTATTTTTTAATCATCTGCATATTAACATCTGATTAGCAACCGCTTGTTTAAGAGAGCATATCAGGTTATCTGGCTGGAGATAACAAAGCATGTTTTCCACWGAGGCTTCCAGACTAGAGGCTACACAGATGTGCCTGAGTTAAAAGGATCTCACTGTCTACTTTGAGAAGTGTAGATGGCTTCTGTATTTAGAGAAAACTCATCTGAAGCATCATAAAATAAAATGTACGGAAAATATAATATTCCATAATTAAGATTTCTAATGAATTGCCTTGTTAATCCATACAGTGTATGCATGTTGCAAAATTTTCCTGGCTTAATTAGTGCGCTTGCTGATTATGTTTATTTCCTGATGTACACACTGATTAAGCATTGTCCATACACTGAGGCTTGAAGCGGGATCAGTCTACAAAATAGTACCTAGTCATTTAACTGGAGACTCAGAATGCAAATAGATCAACTTATGTAAAATTAAATTAGTTCTAATAGAACCCATTTTGACTGAGCAGCTGGTGACACATTATAAACAGAATTCTCTTGTTATGTGAAATAAAGGGCTTCTGCTAACAGATGCTTATATACTTTTAAGCCGCAAAAAAATGTTGTGCTATGTTTAAGGTCTAAAGTTAATGAAAGCAGATAAATTCTGAGCTTGTTAGGTAACACTTCTGCACAGGATTTCAGCATTCCTGTCTGAATAGTGAATAAGATCAGGTAGTTCTTTGCAATGATCCACATAGGGACCTAAAAGTGAGTAACCATTAAATCACGAGTCTCACAGTTAGCACATTAAATTCTTTAACAAGCAGTGGCTGTCAGCTGATTTTTGAAATACACTTTTAAGATTTGGTACTGTCCCTTAATATTTTTTTTTTTTTATTTTAATAGAAGTGATTACTTTTTGTTTATTTTTTTTTTTTTGAGGAGATAAATTCAGACTTTTTGTAACACTCAAACTAGTCATTACAAAGCAGTTGTGGGCTGCTCCTAGTCAACATTGGACAATGACAGATTGTTAAAAATGTTGAAAAAAAGATGCACTTTTTTTCCTAGGAATGTTGTCAGACATTCTGAAATGTGTAAAGTCCCAGTGACAGGCATTTTATTGGTGACAGAACATTTAGTGATTTTTATGAGTGAGTTTGGTGTGTTTAAACTCCTGGATATACTGTTTATTTATGGTAAATTTGGGCCTTCAAGAAAAAGAAGAGAATAACTTCAACAGAAATAAGTAATTAAGCAAGTGAGTAATACATTAAAGGTCTAAATTTCTGCTTTCTGTATTTAATGAATKTAACTCTGATCATGGATTTATATGGAGATATTTTTTTGTGAAGAAGGCTAGTTATGGGCTCCTTGATTCTTGTTCTGTGACAGTGCTTACCCTAGGAAAATTTATCTCCTTAAATGACTTTCTACATATAGCAGCAGGCAAATTAATACATTAATTAACTTCAATTACTTMAAAACATTATAAAATTAGTCATATCTTTGGTAAGTTAATTAGGAAAACAATCACATTCTTTTTTTTTAAATTCCATTCTTGGTGAATTTGTGACTACATTTTGTTTTTTAGTCAATGGCACCTACTGAACAGAATTAAAAATATTGGTTGACCCATTCACAGTCTGGTAGCTTTTTCTGGCTTTGCTCAGTTTTAATTTAATATCAATGTGTTCTTAGGAGTTAGAGGTCTACAGAGTTTATACCATAGTATTTTAATCAACTCTTGCAGAACCTAGATGAGTAAAGACAGATGAAAGTCATAGCAATTTAAATATCTAWTTCTTGCTATCATTTGAATAAATGAGCAATAAAGCTTAACTCAAAGAATTGCATTTGTACTTATTTTCTTAATGCGAGGCTGAACTATGAAAATGTGGATTTAAAATTAGCATGAATCTTGTACTACTTCTTTTTGGCAACCTGGAAGATACACTAACTTCACATTTGAATAAAATCATCTGAATGTTTATTTCTTCCACTACCTATTTTGTGTATTTTGTTTAAAAAGATGAAGTCACATTTTTCTATTTAAGGGACTTAAATTTTTACCCTCACAATTTAGGGAATGGAGAAATGTAGGGAAATGGGAATTCAGTGTGGTACATATACAATCAAACATCAATATTACAATTGCTACAATAAATTATGGTTTAAATACATTAAAAAACTACTGAAACATTCTACACTTAGAACTGATTTGTAAAACAAAAAAGGTTATAATGTGTGCCATGTGTCGCTTGATGTTTTATGACTACTCTTTCACATGTTTGTTCACACATTTATTCACATGCAGACTTGAAGAAGAAAAAAGTGTTGYTGATTCTTCAAGACCTGATAAATTTTTTTGCACTTTGAGTACCTGAATCAGAAAGGAAGTATTCTTCCTGGATAGCCAAAAAGGCTTGGTTCCAGTTTTCTCTGCTAGTAATGCAACAAGCACCCTTTTCAAGTTTTAAATGCCATACTTTTGTTTTCTGAATAAGACTTTTGAAAAACAATACTACTGTTTTCATTAATATTTGGAAACGATAATTTTAATATGAAAGGTTACTCTTTAGAGTATTCTAGAGAAAGAACACAAAAAAAATACGCATTATATGCTTAGGCAGTAATGTTAGGAGACATTTTGTAAATGTGAAATGTAAATTTTGTCTTTAAATACAGTCCTTTATTACATAATTTCAATTAATAAGTGTGAGTGAGAATTAAATTTTTAAACTAATTTCCTGCATAGTCACCTAAGGTTTTAATACTGCAGAAAAGAATTAAAATGCATGAATCTTTTAGCAATCCTTGCTGGTACGTTACATTTCTGCTCTGAAGAGTTTCCAAACTATGAGAAAAAAACCCCGTCTTTTGGACAAGTGAAGTTTCTGCCTCCTGCCTATAAAAAGGCAAGTGCCTTTACACCCAGGAGTTGTGCTTTTAAGTGTGGAAGATGTTAAAGAAGTGCATGCCTTATCCCGTAATGCGAGAGACTAAGTTAGAGGGTAGTTCTCACCTATCACTGCAATGAAAATGTTTGAAAGTGTTAGGGTGACTAATCACAGGCATAACACAAAAGCTAGATCAATGGGGTTTTTTAAGATATTAGAAAYACTGGAACAATGAATAAAAATGGACTTAAATCTATATCTAACTTTTGGAGACCAGACTTCTGAATCGGAATTTAAATACAATTAAATTGTTCTTCCCAAGATGCCCATTTTACCACATCTCATCACTTCTGTGTTCCCTTGAAGATACTGAAAAAAACCCCAAACCAATATGATTTATAGTTATTTGAAAACAATCCCAACTTAAGTTTGCATAATCTCATGCTTTTACTTGCTGTTTGTTGTTTGTCAGCAGCCTTTCATGGTGGTGAAACATCCAGCTGACTGAAAACCATTTACTGCCAGTCAAACTTTTGTGTAATAGAAACTGAGGCTAATAATATCTTGTTATTATGGTCACAGTTTATGTTCCTGACACTGTCTCTGTGGTCTCACCCATGTTTCGCCCAGAAAAAAAGAAAAACAGCAGGCACACAATCCAGACTGAAATTTAAACAGCCAAAAATCATTCTACTGTTAAGTTAGAAGATAATATAAAGCAAGAAAACTAAAGCTGAACATATTTAAATTGCTGCTTTAGCCTGCATAGCCTTTTCATATGATTCATACAAAAAAAAAAAAAAAAAAAAAAACCCAACCGTCCAAAAAAAACCCCAAAACAATAAAATACCAACACTCCCCCCCAAAAAAACATGAACCCCAAACTAAATTGTGATCACAGCTCTGACAAATTGCAAAGCTTCACATTTTTCCCTATTTCTAAASTGCAAAATGCCACTGTGCTAGGATCAAAATTAAAACCACACGAAGTGAAATATAAAACTTTGTGCTCAATAGAACTAAGAAAGTTCTCTAGACACCACCTTAATTTAAGGAAGCAAAATTACAAGAACTCATGCAGAGCAGTTTTCTCCTCCCCTCCTTGGAAATGTGCAGCTCTTTATTATGGAAAGGCAGTAGCCCCTCTATAGTTAGGGTTGCAATCAACTTCCATTATAAAGCCCTATTTTAGCCCCCTGTAACTTTGRCTTGAAAAAATTGGAATACAAATTGCCATATTTTCTCCAAAAGCAAAGAAGAATAGCTGAGGATTTTTTTGTTTTTTTCGTAGGATGTGATGATTAGGGTTTATTTTTAGATTTTTCCTTTTTTTTTTTTTTTTTTTTCAAAATTGAGGACAAATTGTTTTAACTGCTGCAAAGTTTAAGTGAGTAAGGAAAAATTAACATGTTTTGATTTTTAGGATTTTACATTTTTTTGCAGTTGCTGCCATATCTGACCTTTTCAGTTGAAATTATTTTCAAATAATTTAAAAAGAAAAAATTGCTCTTTCTTTATTAGGAGGGATGGGCCTAATTTTTCTCCTGCTTCTGACAGTGAGAACATTTTGCTCGTAACTTGTATGGACATAGGGCTAGGCAATCTGATCAATATTTTAAAAAGCAAGTCATGTTTGGGAGTGTGTTGTATATCTCAAAGTGAAGCATAATCCACATGTTGATCTACCTGGAGTTTTTGAGCAAGGATTAGTTCCTGGTGCTCTCTGTGTATTCTTGGTTGACATTTCCAACACAGAGGGAATGACTGAGAGYTGAATTAAAAACTGCTTTTAGAAATGCCAGAAGAAAACATATACTTAGTTACTGAGGGCTAGTGACTAATGACAGAGTGGTTTATGCTAGCCACTCCCAGCATTCAGCCTTATTTATCACGCTTGGCTCATTTCCTAGGATTAGGTCCAGAATAGCCTCTGGCCATGTAGGCTGTTYGACAAAGTGTGCAAGAAAAGAAAGCAAGTCTAGTTCATGGAAACATAGTTCCCCTTTTTTCAGATGGTTGTTATCCCTTTCTGGGTCTAAGCTTTTTCAATACTTTATTATTAAAGAACAGACATTCTCGTATTCATTGATTCAGAGTTAAAAAAAAAAAGACAAAAAGCTCCTCTTATGGCTCTCCTTTACTTTTGTGTAGACTGTTTAGAAAAAGTTTATAGTACTATTTCCATTCTATTAGAAGTATCACTCCAGTGCTAGAAAGAAGGTTTTTCTGCCATGAAGACTTAATTATATTATGCAAGCTAAATTACATATATATGTTACCACATTTATATAAAATACACATTTGTATATACCTGAAAACAGATTATTTTACATATACCTATTTATAGTGGTTTGGATAGCTAAAGTTTGTATACACTGTGTTATAACATCAAGTATTTTTATTTTTTTTTTTGCATTAGTACGGTATTTTAGAATCCTAACAAGATGCACAAAATGTAAATTTAGATCCAGTTGTGATCATATACTCAAAATATTGTTGTGCAATGCTTAAGATGTCCTTGTGTCTTATGGCACAACTTRATTCTTTGAACACATTCCAGTAAAGTTATTGGAAGTTCAGCAACATTATTGTTATTAATATTATTAGATTAATGTTATTAATACTATTTTTAAAAGCAACATTATTATATATTATATATTTTATATATRTGTGTATATATGTATATATATACACAAAWCTCAGAAATTTTTACAAACAGTAAAACCTTACATGGTTTTAAAAATATAATAGAAATCTCTGTATTATGAAGATGGTTCTACTGAACAAGTCACACATGCTTTAGTAGGATATATGTATAAAATACACCCTAAAAATTTCAAAGCAGAAGGAAAACCTTGTGCCAAAATCCTGGAATTAAAGAAGGAAGAAGATGCCAATATTTTCTGTCTTTATATCCACAAAAGATATATTTTAAAATGCTTTTTTTGACTGGCTGTTTGCATCGTGGTAATTAATGTTGGGACGCATTTGAATTTTGCTTCACCATGTAGAAATTTTACACCCCAGGAACACCAAGATTGCTGTTTTCTTTGGAGAATAAGTATTTTCTTCACATAGCAGAAAGGAAAAAGGAAAATTATGTGCAGGATTTCCCTGGAGGAAGCAGCTTTTWTGTCAGGGATCAGGTAAGACATTGTTGGCCATTGGTGTTGGAGTTTTGTGCATGTGGCTGAGAGAGCAGCAGCAAAGGTTGCCTTGGCACTTTCCCAACTATCAACTACAAAACTCTGAAGAGTCACAGCTGGAGGTAAATATGACTAGAGGAACTTAGGCTGCAAGACAAATGATCAACAGATGAGTCTCTCTCTACCTGTTGAATTCTCTAACCTGGAAAACTGTGGAATGTGAGCAACAGAAACAGAGCAATCAGACGCACTTGCCTGCAGGCAAGTCCAAACCCAAACAGAAACTGGAAAGCTCCAAGTTGCCATAGGTAGGCTTTAATAAAAAATACATGAGGAAAAATATGAAGGGAATTGAGGGAAAGACACAGTTGTCGGAGCTCAGGATATTTAGCCAAGTAGGTCGAGTTTTGTGCTTCTCAGGCCTATTGAGATTAGGTGTATGAACATTTTCATTTGCTCTGTTAGAAATATATTCCCAAACAAGTCTCTGATGCTGCAGATATTCATGGTAAAGTTTTTCAAGGTTAGCAGTAGAAATTAGAGGTGCCACCCCAACTTCTTACCATATTTATGACAGTGTGTGGAAGGTAGGAATGGCACATACAGTCACAAACACTTAAAACAGGCAGCAAATAGATCAATAATTTAGAGGTCAAAAGTTATCTAAAATGAGGTTTACACAAACAGAATAATTTTGCTTTTTGAGTTAAGATTTGAAAATTACTAATTTGTTACATGATCCAACATTGTGACTCAAAAGAATTTTTCCAGCTGATCAGCTATCTAAAATGCAAATGAAAATCTGGTAGTATCTAGGATAGAAAGTTGCCACAATAGTAACATGATTATTGTTTTTTTATTTATGCATTTAATAATACAATGATTAGAAGAAATATGTGTTTGAGTGCTTTTTTTAATTAGCAGCGAATGCTGAGAAAATTTGTTACTATTTAGCCTTATTATGGGAGTTTTTGAAAGGCTTAATCCATATTTGACATCACCTACACATAATTTTCCGTGATTATTGAATAACTGCTTTCAGTTACTTATCAAGGCCATATATTAAAGTAAATAACACTGCAAAAAGACAATTTTTTTCCCCTCCAGTTTTAGATCTGCCTGAATTTCATAAAATTGTCACTCTAACCAGCAATATTCCAATCTCACGTTCAATGAGACAATCCCAACAATAAGCCCTATTAAGAATACTTTTTTTACATCCTTTTTTTTCCACAATCTCCTGTGTATTTTTATAGAAAGCCTACGAGAATTGGGTGCATGCCTGCACTAAGAGGCTTTGAGAAAACTCACCTGAAATGTCTGTTTTCAGCTTTCTGTGGTATAATTTCTTGGCAGGAAAGGAATACTTCAAAATTTGCTGGCTTTCTCTAGGGCAATGTTGAGCAAACATTTAAGAAAGAAATTGGCTAGAGAGAAGATGAAATCTTTCTGTTATTTCAGCGAATAGAGTATTTCATAGAGAACATGCTGAAAACCTTTACATTCCCATAAGCCAATACATAATTTTAATTGGATAATTGTTCCCTYGTTAATATTAGTTCAGGTATCTTTTCTTCTTCCTCCTTTTTGATYTTCTAAACTGACACTTTTGAAGGAATACATTGTACAAGCATGGTTAGTACATTTTCTAAATGTCATTTCAAAGTTGAATGCTAAATGATTTGTAGTTTTTATGCTATGTGTATATCTGCCAGCTTTCTTCAGCATAAGGCTGCTAAAACAACTCACTCCGGGATGATTTATTATTTTTATTCAACCAGGTGCTTCATGGGTTTGGCAACTTTGGCAATTTTATTGTCAAATTGTTATAATGACTCTGCACTTGGTGTTTGACGATGCCAAGGCATGCAATGAAYTTACTGGCACCAGCAGAGAATATTTCATTCCCTTATCTCTTTGTGAAGAATCAAGCTTCATCTACCATATTGCTTGTTATTCAATACGTCTCATGTAATCTCTCTGATTTCTTTGATACCTCTTCCTTTCAAGAATGTTTAGTTGTGATTCTGCTGAGCTAATAGCTGTTCACAGGAGTAGAAATGCAWTTTTTAGGTTGAAGTTTCTTTATAAATATTGTCACTGCTGATTTTTTCCCTCATGATGTCCCTCAGGCATCTCTGTTTTGTGTGGGAGGTAGCATTGTAGACAAGTTTTGTCTCTTTTAAGTAGATCTGAAATACCATTTCGTAAGACGCGAGGATACAGAGAATACGTCTATTTTGGCAGAGGAAAGAAAACTAGCTTTTTACTCTATTAGTCTCTCCTTCATATCTGGAAGATAAACTAAATTCAGGTGAAAACACTGAAAATTTTAGTACTATTTAATACAATGTTCATGGTACTTATTTAAATTTCTGTGCATATTTAGAAGTTTTCCCTGAACTTGAAGAGCAATCAGGTAACTGCTACACAGTCTACAAGGAAATTTTCTTTGTCAGTCTGGCTTATCTGATATATTATCACAATTAATTTACAATTTTATCTGTGATCTTTGAGGAGTATTTTAATTATCAGTAGAAGGCTATGAAGTCTTGTACCTGAGCATTCATGCACAATTTCCTACCATGACAAATCTGGATAGAAACTTGCAATGCACATTTGTTTCATTTGTGTTTCTGCAACAATCCATCACTCTCTCCTATTACATTTCATTTTTACCTCAGTAGCCRTTTGAGGGATAATTTAGCTTTCTTTATCTTTTTTTCATCAGCCTTGTAAGCTATGAAGGTCCTAGTACTTGGAGGATTAAAATAGGATGACTTTTGCAACCTAAAGTTTTGCTAAGTTTTAAGCACTTACATCCTAAGTACATTTTCTTTTAAAGAACACTGAGTACAATCCAATCTACCAGTTTTTCATTACTTACTGGACTCAAACCATGCAAAATGCAACATTGTGTTAAATCTGAACATTTATTAGCATTGATTTAATGATTTTTTTTTTCTTACTTAAGTATCTCAGTAGAATGTAACAAATATTATTTTAGGAGATTGCTTTCAATATGCATGGCAGTACCACTACAACTATATAGAGAGCAATCATGCATGGAAAAGTAATCTGTATTTACAAATTTTACACATCCTCTCAGTCCCATGTTCAAGAGGATCTGAAAAGTTCTGCTAAATGAGCAGCATCTTTAAGGTAAATGAGTTGTTTTGCAGTGCAGAACTATACTTGACCCTGGAAAAAATAAAGATACTGCCCTAAATGTCAATCTCTATGATCAATTAAGGCCATGCACAGCAGATCACACACACACACACACACACA
>NW_026623322.1:240563-357952 GCF_030028575.1 Malurus melanocephalus | reverse complement strand
AAAAAAAAGAAAAAAGCTCCATCTGGTTCAGAAGACCGTGGCCAGTCCCATAAATAACACAAGCTGTCAGGAAAACATCATTCCTGAAGTACTCTGTGTATTGGCTTTCTGTCCAACTGCAGATCTTCTACAAGGAGCTTCAGAGCTTTGCATAGGCTTAGACCAAACCTATCGTCTCTTCATCTCACCCTAAATGCCTCTTTCATGAGTTATTTCAAATTAGCAAGGTGGAGAATGAAATGTACAGAAGTAAAGAATGGAAACATACACAATTCTAGAATCCTGTTGCACATGCACACATACATGGACACACACAAACACAAAAAACCCCACATACACAAAAAAGAAGAGAAAAAGTCTAGGCYTTCATTTCAGCTCATCTTTTCTGAAACAGGAAAACAAAACTCATCTGCAACATAATGTGTGTAAAATGTAATTCCAAACTTCACGTGTGAGGTAAAGATGAACAATAAGCATTACTTTACAATTATTTGGTTTTTGAATCATTCTGTTGGGACCTAATAACATTTGYACTCCAGTAGTATATATTACTAGGTCTGAACATGAGGGTGCKGGGTGATGTACAGTCGAATGATAAATAAATAAAGAATTGTTCTGGAAGTTTATTAAATTGGTGCACAATAGAAATGTGCCTGTGTTGGTTTCCTTTTAGTTGGAAGACAGGCTTCATAAAAAATTGAAATGCTAATTGAGAGCAGGAGCAATGCTGAGATGGTGCTGAGCCCTGACAAAACAGGAGAAGAATCCACAGGCCCAGCTCTGCCTCTGGAGTTATGAATCTTTCACTTCAAGGAAGAATCTGGCATCCCAATTTTCCTCCAGGTGCCACTTGTGTCTCGTCTTTGGTGTTAAATTTAGAGTTCAGAATATGTGGGCTACTAGGACAGGATTGAAAATTGTTTTCAAGAATCTTACCAATTTTGAAGAATTCTCTTGTGTAAGGGGTAGTAAGAYTCCTTGGTTCAATTCTGAACTAAATCTCTAGCAGATGAAGGAGCCACTCCTTTCCCAAAGTGCTCATCAGTTTTACTTAAACATTCTTCCCTCTACTACAGAGGGAGACAAAGGATTCTCCTTTTTTCTATGGTCTTCTCTGGGGAAAAGGACAAAAGATAGTTTCTGTAAGTATATTATGTTAGTTCAACATACAAATTATAGCTGAACTTTATTTCTGAGGRATCAAATGTTTCCACCACACCCAAAGTATTAGAGCATGTGAAAGTTGTGGCATGAACAGGATGAAGACACACTGAATATTTTCCTTGCTGAGGGGTGAAATGATGATCCCTACTCCTGTTAGTYATAGCACACTGCTGCTTTTACTTCTTTTCCCTGGTTTGCATTCAGAAGACAACACACAGAAAATTCACTTTGAAACCTTTCCTTAAAGGTGCATGATCAATCCCTAGGGAGAAACTCAGGAGCCTTGTGTTTGGGTTTGATAGTGACAGAYAGCAATGGAATACGGTGCTTAGCACTCCGAACTGAGGGACCATTATGTGTGCGACTCACAGGGAGACCACRGCAGAATAAAGCTTCCCCCAGCCCCACCCAGAAGTGTGGCTGCCTTTGTAATTTTAATTGGTCTGTGTTTGTGGAGTGGGGCCTCTATTTACTTATGGCTTGGGGCTTGTGTTTACCAAGCCTGGTGGAGGCCAAGTGTCATATCACTGAAGCTTAGTTCCTGCAAGCTCTCCTGCTATATCTTGAGGCACTTTTCTTTTCAGTATCTGTGCCTGTCTAATTCACGAGCTTCTGTGAAACAAGCACAGGAGGGTACAAGGCCTACAGGGAGGAATTACACCTAATTACTCAAATAATTGCTAGGCTGTTGCCTTCTTAGTCACTGAAAATAATTTCCAGGTCCCTGGCTTTTATAGATAGTCTTCTAGAGGCAGGAGGACACAGCCCCCTTTTTAACTCAGCCCATTCACTCACAAAATCAGAACACTCGAGCCTGCAAAATTAATAAGCACCACTTCCATTACATATATTTTAGGTTGTTGTTGCCGTGGCGATAAAGTCAGGGACATTGAATCTCCTCTGTTGAGCCATTGTTATCATCCCTGGCCATCTGCTGCAGAGGAGTGATATTCCATCTCATTTGCATGATGACTGATATATGGGAGGTTTGGAAGGACATATGCCACAGCAATCATGTGATGAAAATTAAAGTGAAAGTTTTGGGCCCAGAGCCGAAAAAAATCTGTGTATGCGCATGAGGCTGTTGATGTGCAAATGTGAATCATATTGAGAAGGTTTGAATAGGGAGGTGTGACGTAAAGAGGGGACACAAACGCAGGTGCTTATCTCTAGGCAGTCAAAGGCGCTGGATGTCATATCATGGGAACTACCTTTCAAAGACACAGCTTTAGTGCACAGTTCAGCACACAAGGGAGGAGAGACATATAAGTTTTGGAAACAAAAATAAAGTAAGTTTAACAACTTTTTCACACTATGAACCCATTGATGTTTAAGCAACTTGTACTGTTAGTAACTTTCTGTCTTTTTTTTTTTTTGTTTGTGCTCTAAGCTTGCAAAAAGCAAAAAATCCTGTCCATGTATCAATGTTAAAATCTGGAGAGATTTGTATTAAGAAGTTTGAGGGGTTTTAATCCATGTTTAAAATGCTCTCTGCAAACTTTTCTTTTTTGTTTAAATGACACTAATGTTGTTTCTTCCACAATGTATGCTTGGTCATTATCTTAAATGCTATTTTGGGCCTCAATTAAAAAATAGCTACTTGTAACTGCTTTGAGAAAGCTTTCTGAATAAAATGTCATGGTGTAATTGCATTTATACTGCCTCAGTAAAGCCTTTGTTCATATACATTTTACAATTGTGCAAATTTGCAGCTCTAGCTGTTTGATTTGAGGAAATGATCACAAGGATACTTTTTCTCTCATTTTGAAAAGTTACTGAACTTAAATACTGGCTTTTTAAAAAAAGAGAGAAGAAAATGAGGTGAGAGAGGGAGAGGGAGTGGGACCWGTGTATTTGTAGGAGCTGTTCGATAGATGCAGGTTCACTTGCAGTAATACATTACAGAGCAGAGAGCTTTCTCATGATGTTTTAGAATGCTTTAAAATAATGTGTAATGTTTTTGATAAGAAGATTGTTGATCAATATATTTATTAGCCTTACTCTAAGGGGAAAAGTATCTTTCAAAGCATGGCATTTCTGTCCTTTAAATTGTTTGGGATGAGGGTGAATTGAGAGCTTCTGATTTAAAAAGTGAATACTGTACTTCAGAATGAATGTGTGTGTCAGGAAAATCTTTAGAAAGTTAAATGACAGTAATATCAGGCAAGGTTGAAGAATGAAATGGACCTTCTGGGATAACATTTTACAGGAGGATAATTTTTATGAAATAACATTTGATGCTAGAGAAAGTCTGTTTAACACTCTGATCAGCAATAGCTCTCTCTCTCTCTCTCTCTCTCTCTCCCTCTGACTTTCTTTTGTCTTTAACAAAGCACTTAGTTCAGATGTTTGTCTTCCTTCATATGTAAATAGCAAGGCAATCTTGTGCAAGGTGCTGTGAATTTTTTCATTTAAGAGATTATAGAAGCACAAATCCCAGATTTTATCCTTAAACTGTAAAACTGTATGGGGCGAACTTTGTTAGTTAAGGATCTTTGTGGGACTCAAAATGATCATTTATTACTTCTTTTGTCAATTAAATTAGTTAAGTTAATTGCATAGATGTGTCTTCTTTGGTTTGGCTGTGCAGTGGTTTTGTAATTCTTGAGGAAAATTACAGCATTTGTGATGAAAGCTTTCTCTGAGACAATAATATATTTTTGCTCTAAGGTGGCTAACAAATAATACAGATTTGGAATGTGGAATTTCTAAATWTAGGCTTTGCCTCTTCCCAGTTTGGAGCATTTTATTTTTACTTGTAAATATCATCTTTGTGTTATAGTACTTTCATGCCTGCAGGCTAAGATTACCAGTCTTCYTTTTTTTCCTCCTCCTTCKAAATATTCAATTACTCAATGGTAATTATTATTATGTGGCCTTCTTGGCTTACTGCATTATTAGATTAATATAGATTTCTTGTGCCAAATTAGCGGAAATCACTGTTATAAACAACAACGAATCACTTTTATTTTCTTTTTTCCTTTTTTTCTTTTTTTTAGTTTTATTTACTTTGTTGAATAACAGGAAGTCTTTGACATCATGATATTTATTCTTAAGACTTTTAATGTAATATGTCTTTGAAAACTGAACGGGAGAGGGCACCTTTTTGTTTTGCTTTTTCTCTAGTCGGTTTATAATAAGTAGAAACTTTGGTTAAACTATAACTTAATTTGTTCAGAAGTCTAGTAATAGGGCTCTTTGYGAAGGAAATTGTAGTTCAAGCCCCCTGATCTCTGATTCTCGTGACAGAGGTGTGTAGCAGAGGTGAGAAAACCGAAAATGAAAGAAGAGGAGCTGTCCAGGGTACTGCAGCTGACTGATATTTCCTGTTACTGCAGCGAAAAAGTCTTTACCGAAGTGTTCACAAAACTGCCACCCTTTGTTACTTTTTATTTCCCCCCTCCAGAAATAGAAAAGAACCACTCACCTTACAACGAAGGAAACTATAAAAAAATGTGCATGGAAAACTTAATTTGGGAGTGTGTCATCTTTCTGTGAATAGCAAATACATCCTCAGATCACAGTAGCTTTCAAATATTGCTTAGTAAGATTAAATTTTTATGCAAAGGTTTTTGTCAAAGTTACAGACAATAAAACTTTACCAGTCTAAATTAATCTGTGAGTACAACACAAATGGTTTCTATGGTACTGCTGCAATGTAAACAAAACAAAGGAGGAAAAAAAAAGCAGATCCCAATCTTGCATTACTTGATTGCTTTTGAAATGAATTCTTGTCCTTATGTGACCTGAAATGTGTGGTTATAAAGCTATAGAAATCCAAACGATCATATTTGTTTGATATGAAATGAAAAAAAAATAGTTAAATTGAAAGTTTAACATCATGAAATTCAAAATCCCAAGCGGTATATAAACATTAAAAGAAACTTTGGACTGCTAATCCTAGGAAATGAGTTTTATGGATTGAATTCAACAAGGCTTCAGAAATGGTTCCATCTGCTGCCTAGCAGCTGGTGAAAGGATAAATTTAATTCATTAATTCATTTGGAAAAAAGGATCCAAGTAGTAAAGACTTCATTGCTCATAATGCACATAGGTGAAAATCAAAACTGAAATTAGTTCTAGCTGATCATCTTTGATAATGAGAAATATTTTCTTTGTAATTGTTATAATTATTTTGATCAGACAGTTGACAGTATATTGAACATATGTTGTTAACCAGTATTTTTAAGTCTTAAAAAGTTGAGAATAGTTCTAAAAGCATAACTCCTCTTCCAGAAGGATCATTCCCATTTTGGGAGTTGCAGATTGTGTAGGTTTAAAAAACTGTGTTGTTCACTGAAACAATATTAATGTCTTTCTATGAATATTTGCAACTTGTCTCTTATTAAGTCAGTTTAAGAATACAAAATAAGGGACCACTGAAATTAGAAAATAGACTTATGTGTAGTTAAGTCACTGTAATAATCCAAACCCAGAACTTTATTACTTTACTTCTCTATTAGACTCACAAGCTTAATCTTTTCTTTCCTGACTTCACCTATTTGTGATTTATGTTGTGCTAAAAACTTAGAGTATGAGTGAAAAATATAAGTTTACAACTGAAAAAGGGTGATACTTAAAAATCCAGAGTTTAAAAGCAGAATTAATTGGACCAATACTTCAGTAATAGATTGATATTCAAGTCCTAGCTATAAAGTTTTCCAAATTGCCACAATCTCCAGATAAAGATTTTTTTTTTTTTTTAAGTGGTTGCCTCTACTTACTTTATTGTAAAACACAAGCAGTGAGTGAAAAWTTAGCTAAGGCTTTTGAACAGTAAGATGGTCAAGTGGAAAAATCTCTTGTTCATCTTATACCAGGCACACAGGTGAGTCTGTGCCTCATTACTTGCTGGGGAATACTCAGGACTGATGAACCTGTTACCCTGAAACCAGCTAAATATCTTCCAGTGCCTATTTTCAATGTTTCTGCTTGAGATGGTGATTTCATGAATGATATTTGGCTTTTCCCATTTCCTCTGTAGCCCATAGCTCACTGTGGTGGGTTTGTTGGATTTAGTATAAAGGTTCTGTTCGCACCCTGTGGGTTGGGTTAAGAATTAGGATTTATGCATTTACTTCTACTGTTGCTTTGTTTATACAGCTTTGGTTTAGTTTTGATCCCTTTTTTTTTGCCTTTGAGGCTCTTCCACAGTGTCAGCTGCTGACTGATAGTAGGAGAACGGCCTCGTGGTGTGAATGAAAGGGACCTAGCGGTTGGTAAACAGAGATAAGGAATAAATAGAGCACAGGCAAAAGGAGATAGTTCTGTGGGAGCCCAGATTGCCGCCAGTCTGTTCAAGTGAGATGCAGTGCCTGTCCTTTTCCCAGATTAAATTAGTGTGCGAAATCTCCAGTGACCTCCTCCCCTTCTCCCCATACTCTTTAGCCAAGCTGAACAGCCTCTGCTGTAAAGTATTCATTTTATCCAGGGACAAGTTGGACAATAGAACTCTCCCTGTTACTTATGGACAGCTGTCGTGATTCATGGGGCTTTTCAGCATTTCATTTTTCATAAGAGTTAAAAGGGTTTTACCTTGTAACTGACGAGAGGTTAGAAATGCAAAGATGCCAGCCCTGAGGTTGCCTGTAGTGAGGAAGTTAATAAATAAATATCACACACACACACACACACACAAACACATCCCCTCCCCAATGTGCGAAAGGCTGTGTTTTTTTGTTAGTGCTGCTCTTCTTATTTAAAGGGGTTTAATTGTGATAACGTGATTACACCGAAGCATGAACTGCATGGAGAAATTAACAAGCAGAGACACAGCGATATGCAGGGCCCCCAAGGTTCCCTAAATTAAAGGTGACCAGTGTAAACCCAGTGAGTGCCCTTTTCCCTTCTTTGCCCTTGCTTTTGCCTACAACTCCTATCAGTTTATTACCTGCAAATAACTCCCAGGAAGGAGTAAACACTCACGAGATACCTCTGTGGTCCTGTATTTTTTTTTTTTTTTGTGATTTACTGCAAATATATTCAGCATTTTGACTGATTAAATAGACCTTCGGCAACCTTGAGGGTCACTGTGTAGAGTATGTACATAGAAAATGCATCAGCCCATTGTACCCTGGCAGCTAATGAGATTG
This sequence comes from Malurus melanocephalus, assembly GCF_030028575.1. Lineage (NCBI taxonomy): Eukaryota > Metazoa > Chordata > Aves > Passeriformes > Maluridae > Malurus > Malurus melanocephalus. The sequence goes on along the minus strand of NW_026623322.1, from coordinate 350,696 downwards.
GTCGTTAAGTAAATGACACAAAGCCTACAAAAAAAGCTTAGCAGCTCACTAGAGTATCACAGAGTGTCCCTGCACACCACACAACGACACAAACAGTGGACTAACCTAGCCCACCCCTGCTTTATTCTACATCACTGCTTCCCTGATGTCAGCGTGAGAGGCAGAACAAAGGCTAAAAGGCACACGGTAAGTCAGTCTGACAATTATGCCCTAGGGAGAAAGTAGAGCAAATCTTAGCCTAACCATGGGGTTGAAAGTCCGTTTCTAGACAAGTAGGTCATAATGAAGGGATTTTTTTTTACCCCCCTGTCACTTCATGAAGGGGAGAAAAATGTCTCTGGAATTAAGGTTGGGTTTGTTTCTTGTTTGTTTGTTTYCTTTTCTCTCTGTCTGATTTGCCAGCTTACAAAAGTTTCTGGAATTCCTAAAGTAACGTGAAACAGTATGTTTTGTGAACTGGATATTTCTATTATAGTCTAATGAATTAAATATTCCTTGTAAGAACTGCCACACAGTAATAATTGCCTCAGATGTGCAGTACATCTGATGAACTTTACAGACAGAAAGTTTCTTTTTACTTCTCTGTAAAAATCTGCTGAAAATGCTGTATATATATGAATACAAATTTTAATACACTAGACAGCTACTTACACCCCTAAATCCCTGGTACAGTTTTTACAAGTATGCAGATATAAATGAAGTTGTTGCTATAATTTTGGGATTTTTAAAAAYGATTTTTACATGATGTCTTTCTCCGTGTTGTCTTTTACGTGAGCTGAAATTAAAAGAGTTGAAGATTGCTGTTTAATAGTAGCACAGTCATCACTTATTTTCTTTGCACAGCAGCAAAATGTTCAGCTGATATCWTAGAATAGCAGGTGCACGCCTGTGTAACCAATGATAAAATCTTTTCTAGTAGTGTTTCAGTTTCGTACCTCAGGACCTTTTATTTTGCTGAAAAATGGCAACAGGAAGTTGCCGGAAAGTCTTGTTTGCATTGCTAAAATGTTTCTGTCTGCTTTGCACTTTGGAGGCTCAGGGGATGTTAGCTTCAAAACAACATGATATTATTGCAAGATGTCTGTGTGAATTAAGTAATGCTTCTTCTCTCCTCCCTGCAAAACCACTGCAAACCATATGTTTAAAGAATCCTTTATTGAATACAGACAGTTAAAGAAGTGGGGTTTAGATATCAGTCTGCATTACAATCGATCTTTTGTTTGGTTTTTATAGGGTTAGTTTTTTGGTTTGTTTGGTTTTTGTTTTGTTTTGATTTGTTTTGTTTTGTTTTGCTTTGCTTTCCTTTGCTTTGCTTTGCATTGGGAGACTTATTTAATTTAGAAAAAAACTTGTCAATATATGTGTATTTAGACAGATCAGGATAACCTGTTCACTTAATTAAAACTCTTCGCAGGTCACAGAAGTCAGTTCATTATGTTGCTTATCCAGGAACATCCTTTTTACTGCATGGGCAATAGAATTATCACCACAGCTTAGAGACACTGAGATAAAATGTGACATTTTAACATAAACATTTGATGATTCCTTGCAAAGGGGTATGAGCATATGCATCTATACACACCCATGAGTGCATATTTATAAAGAAAGTTCACATATGCAAAAAACTATATTCCCCTGTATAGTATCCCAGTTACCTGACACTCAGTATATATTAGGTATATATGCAGTTATATCTTGTTTTGCGTTTCCTAGTAATTCCAATTGAGGAAATATAATCAGAAAGTAACCCGATTCAAKTAAAATTGTGTGGTTTGTTTTCTTTTCTGTATTTTTTTAAAGTTGTATTKACTTCAGCAATGTTTTTCCTATGTTACCTCAGCAAGTATGAGATATTCAGGMATCAGAAAACAAGCTTTCTTTCTAAGTCCTATAATTCAAACCTAGATCAACAGAGATTTAAAGAGCTTTGGTCTTGCAACACAGTTTTGCTTTAAAATATTATAATTGGTATGAAGTTTTCATTTTATTTTACCCGAAAATATTCCAAGATAGTTGATGTTCAGGTGCATGCCCACAGCTTTTGAAAACTTACATATCCCTATGACCCAGTCATGCATGCTTTTAAGTACAACACCAACAAGAGTAAAAYGTATTTGATATTTCAGTATTCACTTCATTAATAAGTTCAGCTGTTTATATTATCAAAAGTAAAGAGTTTCATAGGGGTAATGCACACGCAGCAGTGTTACAGAAATCATACTGCTGTAATCTGACAATTACATTCTGTAATCCGACAGGTTGAGCCCGAGTAAGTTTTAGTGGTTTTTCAGAGCTTGATTTTTTTTTCCTCTGGTTTGTCCTTTCTTTAGTACACCTAAGAGACAACACGAAGAACACTTGATTTCTGATAATTAATATCATTTATCTGATCCCCCTGATAAAATATGAAACAATTCAGATTTTCAGAAACCACATTTGACTCAACTTTTTGGACTTTACAATCCAATACAAGGCCTCTACCTCTATCTTAGTGCACAGTTCCAGGACACAACACTATGAGCTGTGCATGCGGAATTCAAAAACTGTATGGTACTACGCAGTCTGCTTGAATAATTCTAACTCAGTTTTCTGAATGCTTATAGTTTTTCAAGCCGCTCATCCCAAAATATTTGATATTCCTGACRAGCGAGTATCTCCAAAGTCACTGACAATCCTCATGAAGGCCTGATGTTTTCGCTCCAAAATAAAACATAGCAAATAACATTCAGAATAAACTTATTATCCCACTTTATAGACAAGTATATAGAGAATCTAGACCAAAGTGTGTTACTGAACCAATTGATTTYGGAAGCATACATATACCTGGGATCCCATCACTTCTTTGTAGTTATTGTGCACAAAGTTGCAAGTTATTAAAAGCAAAATAAGCAAAATCAGTGTTTCTGGATTTTAATTGTCTTGAAGTACTTCAGATTACAGATACAGTTTAATTAATAATAAAAAAGGTTGTCTCCCTCTTAGCTTTTTCTAAAATTTACATAAAATTTGTTTGGAGGAGAATTGGTCTCTTTTATGTTCATGGAAGACTTTGAATGATGCTAGAAACTCTTGCCTTTCTAAGTAACAGATTTCTGGTTCAAAATAGGTGTTAGCTTAACAGCAAAAGTTACTTTAGAGGGAAAACAGGGTTTACCTTCTTGGGTAGATGAACACTGACAAAAACATTTATACACATGAGTGATTCCACTGAGGTGAAGTCGATGGCTCACTTGAATACAGTAAAGCAGGTGTGTAAGTGTTTTGAAGATGAGGGTTTTATTGATTTGCTTAAGAGATTCGAATAACATTTGCTAGTCATATTCCAGGTTTGGTTTCACATGTGAACTTTTCCCTCCACTAAAGCACTTTGGTGAAAAAGAGCTAGATTTTCATTTAAAGGCATGTATTTGAACTCTGCTCCATGAGACTTTAAATGTAAAAAATTCTTTAGAACTTTTCCAACACACCGGTTCAAGTGAGTACTGGAGATGCCAATTTCTTCTTAAGAGCGGTCTTTTTCCAGTGGTAGAGTCATTAGGTCAGTTCCCGAAATCTCAAGAGAAATTTTGCCACTTTCGCTGCCCCTCCTGCCCCCAAGTTGAAGCACATGTACAGCATCTGGATTGGCACAGCAAAGTAGTAATGGCTCCAAAGGCACCGTTATGGACTATCAGGTCAATAATCCTTATGCTAAGAAGGATTTACATGATACAGAGTAATGGCTCTGTCATTTCTGAGGCAAAAATCCACTTTTTAATGAGCATAAAAATATTTTTTTGCGCTCTTCATTTCAGAGATACTATGGGAGCTAAAAAGACAAGCATACATAACTTCCAGAAATAAAAGTTCTCATTTAAATGTTTGGATAAAATTAGTGTTAAAACACTGTAGGCAGACAGCTACAATATGCCAAGCAGGGACTTTTTTTTTTAAATGCACTTACTGTTCACAAATTTTTTCTTCCTTACTGTAGTAGGAGAATTAAAGGATATCTATATCCTGTCTTCAAATAATATTTTTATGAGGCAGTCCAGAAAAAAAATTGGCTTAGGGGGGCTTTTTATTGTTTGGTTTAATTTTTCTACTGCGTGATTTTCTCTACTTCAGGCAGATGTTTGACACAATCCAACACACATGATCTTGTTACAAAAGTAAGTTTGAAAGTAAGATCAGCGGTCATAGAAAATCACAGTTGTGATTTTTCCCTATTAATGTGCTTTCTTTTCTCTAATTTAATTTCTTGTGATTTAAAAAAAAAAAAACAACAAAAAAACAAAAAAAACAAAAAACAAACCCCACCCACACACAAAACCTCTCTTAAATATCTCACATTTGGGGAAAAAAATTATTTTCTTTACTAATAATGTGCTTAGCTCAGACTCCATAAGAGGCACGGAAAGCCACCAGATCCTACACAAAATGAATGAGCACTGCGACAAAAATGAGGAGAATGAGTACACATGACATTTTCATTGTATCTCTAACATTTTATAAAATTAAAGACCATTTTGAAGTATGGGTCTGATGGGAATGATCCTATATATAAGCATTCAACATTTAGTGAACAGAGGGCAACTGAACACATAAATCACACTAAATAGCATTGACACTTGGTCAAAAGAAACATGTATTTATGGCTCAAGTGTATGTTCAAGCTAATCTATGGAGAACCTTGCCATTATTTTTGTGATAAACAGTACTGTCTACAAAAAGGGTTAAAGAAAATGCATTCTGTTGCATCTGCTTACTAAATCCCTTACTTTAGTAGAAATTCAAATTTTGTAAAGATTATTCGTTTTATTGATGCATATAATTATAATCACAAGCCATCTGCTGATTTGGCAGGCATGGTTAAAATTCTCTAACTCTCATAACCTTTCAAGTACAGTGCCCTTGGGACTCTATTTCACTTTTATATTTTGGAAAACATGTAGGGACAAACAAGAGAGGTCATCTGCCGAAAGTCAGACCTGCAAAACATTAAAAGAATAAAGATCATGATGACTGCTCTTGTTTTAATAGGAAAAAAAAAAAGTATTTTTCATTTTATTTCTCACTTCAGTAAGGATTATACTGGTTTTCATCACACACTTTGGGAATTTGAATTTTTTTTCTAGGGATTAAAGCTCTCTCCTAGCACCTCTGGGATCTGGGTTCCAAGTTTAAACTAAAAGAACAAATATTGTTCAGTTTGGTTGCCACAGGTGAATTAAACRTATTTAACCTTGGCCTTAATTTTTCTTTTTACACAATTTTCATCTCATTTCCATTTGAAATGTTTTAACAAATGCTATCCCAATTTTTTTTTATTTGCTTACTGAGTTTCACAGAGAGGCACCTATCAAATATTTAGCTTTTTCCTGTGAAACTCAAAAGAGCAATTTGATTTAGAGGGCTACATCCAATAAGGCATAAAATGAAGGGCTAACTTTCTTTGCCACAGACCTTTAGAAACAAATGACTTTTTAGCATGCCACTGACTGGTGGCTAGCCACAGTTGCAARTGTTTGGGCTTCTGGTCTGTGAGAAGTAAAGTTCTCAATTTTCTTGTGCCCATCACCTTGCGTAGCCAAATTGTTTTATACTTGACAGTTCTTTCTTTTCAAAAAAATCTTTGTACTTGTCATTGTGTTAAATGTGGTGTTACACTGTTGCTTCTAGCAGAAAGCAACCACAAGAGGAAAAAAAAAAAACCAACTTCTAAGGTGCTCACTCTGTCAAAAATATAAAAATTATCCCATTTCTACTAGTTGTTGTATATYAACAATGTTGTTATTTAGGACAAAGAGTGTTTTTCAGAGAAAATACTGGAAGGTGGACAAACTTTGTGCAGAATGGGATAGTTCAGTGACTTCCTGATATTAGCAGAAGGCAGGGACTGTAACCTTTCTGCAGAGTTGTTTTGGCTCATGGTGTATTGATGTGTATCTCGCAGGGACAAAGGATGCAACTCTCACTTGTGTTTAATTAGTGCATCTGAAGGCCTGTGTGCAACATGCATGCTGCTTTACTCCTTTTGGAGGTTTGATTCTCACCCCACACCCTCATTATGAGAAGCAGGAGGGAAATGCACATGTTTAAAAGTGTCTTCACAGCTGAAACTAGGGAAACAGGCCGAGAGTAGCTCTGGTTTATTTCACAACCAATTAAGTATGACATCTGTTGAAACTCAGGAAATAAGTCTCCCTTCCCCCTGTTCATATACTTACTTAAGCTGCCAGTCTTTTGTTTAGATTTGATGAATTTCACCAACAAGACTTCTTTCTTTTGAGTAAATACATGAAATAATAATATTAWTAWTAATAATAATAGTAATAATAATAATGCAAAATATTTCTTTTGCTTTGTTTTGTTTTTTACACTACATTTCACTGTGCATATGACTCAGATCTGTTTGACACTCACAAATCAAGCAAAGGATTGTGTTAATAATTCCTTGCTTAAACACTCACCTTACAGGCTAAAAAAAAGGCATGTTTGTGGCAGGCAATGTAGGCATGATGAAATTTTAATTTTTGAAAATCTGGCTGCTGTTAGCTCCAAAGGTCAGCAAAAGTTGCAAGAAGGAAGTTGAGTTTTAAATTATTTACTTTTATGGTTGAAAAATGGGCTCAGAACAGCAGACACCGAATAAAACAGGGCAGGTGGAATTATATATGGTTAAAAACATCCAATACAAAAGAATTAAATGCAGATCCACTGTCACTGGGGACATTAGGTTTCTCCAGTATGCAACAGTTCTTAGTAAACCCAGCAAGAAACACAGATAAACTCTATTAGCAACTTTTACTCATATCAGACGCTAATCCATGTGATGAAGTTACTTACCAGGACAACTTTTATTCCTTCATAAAATATTGYCCACTGAAAATACTGAGAAAATGGTATTTCAGTCCATACCAACTCTTGAAGTTCAGTTTCCCTCTGTTCTGCTTAGAACTTAATTATCTTCTTTTTGCTATATCTAGATAAGAATTATTTACCATATCATGGTGATCTTTGTCTCTTGGCACTAGATTCTCCTGTGTCTCTGAAACCACACTGCTGATGTCAAAGCTATGGCCAACTCTACTTTTCTGTAAGTTCCACCATCTACTAGCGCTCCCTTTTATTTGTTCATCAGCTTCACTTTGCTTGCCAGTTCTTTCCTACAAGGACTGGCACAGCCTTTGTCCCTGGAAGACGGTTCCCTACTCAATTTCTCTTGCCTTCCTGGCCCTATTTCACAACACAGCTCACATAGCATACGTGTTATTTAAGCTATAAGATGCTGTTCAGTGATTGCCATCAGTTCCTTGGTTAAGAATCACCATTTGGTGAAATGTCAGCGTGCACAGTGGAAGTGGCTAGACCTGAGCCCGCCATCCAGATTCCCTTCAGATTCAGTGGGAAAAGATATTTCTTGCGTGCAATTCATCTCACCCTGAAGCGGAGTATGAAATGAGTGAGATGTATCACACATCTACACAGCATCAGAGATGCCTGCAGGTTGCCTACAGGGTACCCAGAGGACATGGGAATCCAACAGTTACTGTCTCAGAAATACATATTTTCATTTCAGGCATGTAAAGTTATGAAGAAGAATCCTGTCTTTCCCATCCAGACTACAAACTGGACTTGATTTCTTCTTAAAACTTCTCTACACAGAAACATTTCTCACGTTTTCATACAAGACAGTGATATGGATAATATGATACACCACAGATCAAAAGTCTTCTCTTGCATATACCTGACATTGACAAAAATCTGTCTCTGTTCAGCTATTAATGGAGAGCAGAATAACAAAAGTGAATACAGCTGTGTGCAGCTCAGGGGACTAAATTTTCTCCTGAAAAAAAAAGGAAAGGTGTCAGTTTGTAAAAAAGGAAAGGTGTCAGTTCCTTGCTTTCTCCTTAGAAGGCATTCTATTTCCTTTAAGAAAAATATTTCCTTTCTCAAAACTACTTCTTAAAAAAATAACGAGAAACAAACGGTAMAGATTTAACACTATCCGTTAATTCAAAAATGCCTTAAGTCTGTTGCATTTTTTAAACACTGCTGATAGAAGCATCTCCAGACATTTTCTTTTTCCTGTTGGCCACCACTTAGCAKCCGGAGGCACTTTTAGGGGTGGTTTCTCTGTCTCCTCAGGCTTTCAAGACTCTGTTTCTCAAGCTTCAAGGTAATAGAAAGATTGATTTGATTATGGTTTTGCACTGTTTCAGCGGGTGATTATAGTGATTCAATATTCCCCATGCTTTTATAAACCGTAAACAAGCTTTCAGATGAAAATTTCAGACGCTGTGCCTACTTTGCATAGATTTCAACTGTTTTATTTCATTTTTCAAGAGATTTGGTAACACAGATTTTGATTTTTACAGAATTATTTATCATCCATGATTTTAGCACACAGGTGTGTGATTTTTMAATGAATARTCTWTAAAATTTCTAGGGGCAGCTTCTCAAAGTTCCTTCAGATCAAGGCAAAGTTCYTAAATTCTCTTTCTAAGTGGGCAGYYCAAAATTCCTKCAGGGTTTAAARCTGCATGGAACTCCAGARRTCTGARCAAACCCTTATGTAGAGGATGGTCCCTATGGGACAGAATTTGGCTATGGACTGCCCTAATCCATACCACGGTGGACCTTGGAAGCAGGGAGTGATAGCTGGGTCTCAGACAGTTCTTTGCCTGTTCAGACTCTTTCCCTGAGGGTARGATAGACCCAGGAGTAAATTCTGCTGAGATAATGCTCCGCTTGATCTCATTTTGAAATGATGAGTTTTACAAAGGGTGAGTGACACTGTGTCTCCAGTAACACCTCCACAGGTGAGACTCAAACTCAGTGAAAATCGTGCATAAGATTGTGGGCATGTGAAGTTCACCATGGTATAAACTGGCACCATTTCAATCAACATAACYCTTTATAATGTTTTAACATTTATCCTGAAAAGCTTTACCAGCTTAAATACAATTTTCTCAGACTTTTCTTCCCCAAAATCAACACTTTAGTGGCTGTCATTAAAAAGTGTCTTCCTGGGTACCCCTAAGTCATTCTAAATAGCAYGAGAGAATAAACAGCTTTTCTGAATGCTTTGGGCTCAATGTTATTTATATCAAYAGCATTAGCAATACCACTTATTTTTATAGTTATGAACGTGACTTATATGCTACTATATTGTGATCACAGGGAATAGTTGTGTAATATTRAAGGACTGCAAGTTGCTTTAAATCAATGATTGCCAGCCTTCAAACAGCAAGTTCAGCATCACAGACACCCTTCAGGACACAGCTTGCTTACGTATTTATTTGGGAGGTTTGATATCTTTTTATCAATTGCATGATAATCCCTGTCTTTTAAATTTATGTGATACTTCAGGAGTAAAGAAGTTTATAAAAGGACATGGTATGGGAGACAACATGATTTTTGGCACCAAAATTTTTTTGTCCTTCCTCCAGCAGAGATCTCCACAATAGGAATGTGATTATCCCAAGAGACTCTTTAGAGAAGCTGCCTTCTAGCATCCCAGCTGCTTCAGTGTACAGCATGAAGTCTACTTCTAGTAGAGAGCTCGTGAGCCTGGGTACTGACAGAGTTCAGGTTAAGCACATCAGATCTCACAAAAAGGTTGAAGTCATCCCAAAGGTTAGGTTTTCCTGCTCACCATGGGGAGAGGAYTTTTTTCCCTGTTTCCTTATTGTGGATGAAGGTGGAATAATGTTCTTGAGAACTCAGAAAACCCAAGACAAACCAGTAACATAAGAAGGTTTTTGACTAGGTGGAGAATAATCATGCTAGCCCTGGAAATTTTTTTTTTTTTTTTTTTTTTTTTTATGCCCAAGATAGTGATATACAAGTGAGTGAGATACAGTGTGTTGGAAGAAGGAGTAATCTGGTCAGGGGAAGAATCTGAGACAAAATGTGCATTACATAACAGTTTTGCCTGATCTGACCTGAGTGATCAGGGGTTTCTGTGAATCATTAAGCCCAATTAAAGCACCTTCAGGAAATTCAYTTTCACTTAATCCAAAATCAAGCAGGAGAATTGCTTCTAATGGCACAATAAATAAATATCTGCCTTTTAAGAGAGCATGACCGCACAGCTCACATTTTCYCTCTGCTCAGAGTGTTGGAGCTSTCAATACAGCTTGCACAACCAAGGGTGCCTGACAGAAAGAGGTGGTTTGTTACAGTAATGTTCAAAGGAAAGTGTGCTACTCATTTCCTACATTGAAGTGATCCACTGGAATGCTGGGGTGTCCTCAAAAGGAAATATACCATATTTTGAGCTGTCAAGTCCTTCAGGTTAACCTGAAGCTGGAAGCTTAAGTTTCTTCCTCCATCATCCTATTAAAATATCTATATTCCTGCCATAATTTTATCAATTTTTATTATCTCATGTGAGCAGCTAGAAAGGAATTCCTCCTCAAATAATAACTTCATTAACTGACCTGTTGCAGAAAAAACTGCAGGTAGCTGAGCTCATTCTCACATGACATGCACTCACATGACATGTCCATGTGCATTGTCCCTTTGGTGTCTGGTGAAAATTTGCTTTCTCATCTGACATCTGCAGATCTTACACTGAGGAAACCTTCTCAGATCAGGGAAAACTCCATGCAGATATTTTCAGCATAAAATCATGTTATGAAGACAGTACCAGTTTAGAGTGCCCCTCTATATGAAAAATAAAAAATATGAAAAACATTTGCTGAATGCTGTCTCAAACAGGATTTGAGCTTTAGAACAGTTGTCACAATTCCKGACTTTAGCCATAGTCATTGTAACCTCCCACAAGAAAATTGAAATAACCAATACTACTTTTGATCCTGTATGGCTATAAAAAAAAAAAATACATCCTGTTCAACCTCACTAGAAAATGMCATGTTCTGTTTATTTGATATTGAATTACCTGTTGAAATTACATAAAAACATTAACAGATTACTGAAAGTCTTAAATAATTTTCTCATTAAAGTTTAAAGTCCATATATAATAATACCAATTCTTTCCCTAACTGCATTAATTTTTGTGCTATTACCTGTTATACTATTTAAACCAATATTTTATATATATATATATATTTTTATATATACATATATAAAGAAGTTTCCTTGTTCCTAGATCAGCAAGCTGTAAATARGCATCCTCAGTCAACATTCAGGTAAGACAAGCAAGATGGCTACAGGGATCTAATCTTACTTATATAAACTGTTATGCAATATTGAAAAGAAAACCCCTTTTTTTAGCTTTTATGTCCTTAGATTTCTACTCCTGTTGATGCATTTAGCAACCCGTAGAACATGGTGTTTTCCTTAAAAATAATGTTTTTTCCATGAAAAGAGATATGGGAATGGAGGGAGTTTTAAGTATTTTTTTTTTTCAAACTGCTTTGCAAATTCTTTGCACAACAAACCTCGCCAATATGTAAACAGGGCTCTAGCTACTGTGTTTGTCCACAGCTAGAGCTACAGATGAACACAGTGTAGTTGTGTGATGACAGGAACAGCTGACTCATTAGTAGAGAGCAGTGAAAGGTAATTAACCCTGGGAAAAGTACAGCTGCCATGCGAGCTGTTCCTTTCTGTAGGATCTGATTAGAAATTAGTGTTAAACCACTGATTCTTTAAAAAAATGTCATTGATAATTCACTTTCTCTCTCAGGTGTAGCCCCTGAAAGGGGCCTAGGATAGAAGTAGTGTACAAAAGGTCTTCCATCTAAAAAGGTCTTTTCTGAAAGAAGTGYCCACCTGTTTGGCTGCTTCTGGACTTTTCTTAACCATGAATACTATCCCAGCTTTCAGTGGTTTGAGGACAGCCTCCAAGTATATGGGCACTGCAGAGAATGCACTGTCAAAATGATTTAGGGTTGTTGGTTGCCATAATGGAGTCTTTAGTGAGGCTGATTATTTGAAAGTCACAGCTACTACTTCTTGTGTCAGGGCAGTTTGGATGCAAAATGCTGCAGACACCTTCAAAAGAGAACTGAAATCTGCCTCCTCAATAGGTGAGCACAGCATATGAAACAAAAACCCAACAAAATAAAGATTATGCCCTGAGCACAAAATCCACCCATCAGCCCACACCTTTTCCTGCACACACTTTGGCATTTGAGGTTCCAACATAAGACACAGAGCCCATGATATAAWCAGAGCCCAAACAACAAGCCAGATTATTACAGAGATATTCAGACACCTGATTAAAGCCTACTTATCAAGCATGACATAGCTGTCACCTAAAATAACAGAACTTCATTAATGTGYTATTGGAATTTCTAAACTGCTGCTTATTATTTACAGCTGTCACATGCAAAACAGTTTTTGATCACCTGACTTTGTTAGATCTTCTGACCAGAACTATGTATTTGTGTACCTGTGTGATTACCACCAAGTGTAAGTGAGTGCTTTCACATGCAGATTTTATTTATTATTGAGGTCCACCAGAGTGTTCCAGCTGCTTTCAGTGCAGCCAGGCTTACACCAGGGAATCTGGAGGGAAACTGAGCTTAAAGTGGAAAAGTTTGTAAGACATCTCTCCMTAGGATGATTTTTTTGTCTTGCTCCAGTCTAGTTTGCTGCCATAGAATGATTGCTATCATTTTGCCAACATAAAAAAGTATTAAAATGATATGTTTATGTAGCGTTATTTTGAACTCAGTATTGTTTAGTGGTACCAAAGGTCATTTTCTCATCACACATCTAGATGTTTACTTTGAGACAAACTTTCCTCTTTCAAATTCATGTAAATTAAACACACTCCTTGCTGCATGTGATATTTCAACTTAATATTACCACAAACATATATATATATATATTTATAAACATAGAAATATATATAAATTTATACACACACACATACATATATGCATATATATTTGTRTACATATACACTCATCAGTACATCTATATACACCTTATTGACATTTTCAGCAATGAGAGCAAAGATATTCAAAGGAAAACTGTTAAAGATATTTTCTCAGAGAATGTTTCTCTGTATAGGAAAACAAACAGATTTTTGATGCAAGGGTCTGACTTGTAAAGWTTAGTTTTACCCAGATTGCCCAAGATATTAAGACAGAAGAGAATGGACCCTTGTTTTAAATTATTTTGCCATTCACCATATGTTTGTTAGTACCCAYCATTCTAAGTATTGTCCTTTTTAATTTGTTCCATTTTTTTATTTTAAAAAGCTTGAAGTAAAAGAGGAAACATTTCATGTTGAGTTTCAGAGGAAGTGAAAAGAGCAGTCTACTAAACTGGTGAATGCATAATGATAAAAAAAATATTTGCTACATTAAAATATGTTTAGAAAGGCACAAAAGCACTTTACAGCACTCTATGTTGTTATCCTCATTTAGCTGAAAGGTGAAAARACTTGCTGAGGGGCACAGAACAGATCAGTGGCAGAGGCAGGAAGAGTGTTCCAGAATTCCTTTTTTTCCATTTATTACCTCAATCATGGTGCACTCTATTTATGACTAWGACAGAAGACAGGTGTTATTTTAGGAAATAATCTTTGGCCCCCTTTTGAATCATAAAAGGGTCCAAAAAGAGAATTTGAACCACTGCTCCTGGTGATGCCGAACTCTTATCATAAGTTTGAATAAACTGAACACGCTTTTCCTTGCTCTGTTTACCTGACCTAAGCATACGATGAGCAAAACCTTTTGTATAATAAGTCTGTCCCAGAGAACATTTGACATGCATATTTTGACAAGTATTAGTCAATTTTTTTTTTTTGTATATCATATAGAGCTTCGATTTGCAAGGTGGTATTTTTGTTCTTGTTTATTTTTTTTTTTTCTCTGTTCTCTTCAGCCTGTTCCTAAGATCTTTGGGGCAGTGCAGCAGTGCAAGCAAGCCCCCATTATCTTTAGCAGTTAGGGTCATTACAATTCTTTTAAATGGTGGCAGACTGTACTTCACGTGGCACTCTTGAAGTTAATGAACATATGTGATTTGCATGTTGAGGGAAGGCACACTTCTTCCCTTTGTGTGACTTTCCCTTTCTTGGGACACGTCTGTCATGCCTAATGAAGGGAGCTTGTTCAGAAAGGGCACAATGAATGCATAGGATGGCAGAATGGTAGTTATAGTTCTTTTCATAAAAGTAGTTTATATTTTTAGGTTTATTGTTCCTTTTGRCTCCATAAAGTCAGAAAATATCCAGTGAGTAAATTTGCCATGGGTTTTGTCCAGCATAAGAATTGCTATATCCTAATTCTGACTATTAAAATATCCCTAAAATATATGGCTGGAACAGTCAGAAATCACAGGGAAGGAATAGAGGAACCTAGATTAAGSCAGTAAGTGWTTGSGAAGTKACCACTTTTACTGAACCTGAGCARCTTCAGGACTCGTGTAGAGATTCARTGCAGCCATAACATAACAATAACCCCCATAAAATTGCCCTTGAAACCCATCARATCCTAACTTACTTGCTGGAAAATGAGTAAGGTACAAAGACCTTAGAGGTGTCTGAACAACAAGTATGTAGGAAGCATCAGAACCAGACCAGGATCTTCTTGATACTGAAGAAGTCTGTCAGGGAGTGATTAAACCCACATAATTTTGCTGTCCTTAGTTGTGCTGATCTGTGTGCTCAATCCTGCCACTTGTGAGCAGCCCTTTGGTGAGCAGGGCATGGCCATCTCTCCTGGAAGCTGCAGTGGTCCCCCCAGACAGTGCCTCGCAACAGAGATGACTCCGTGCAGGAAAAGTCATCCTGGCTGGAAAAGAGTAAACACCTTTTAAAAGAAAAAAACCCTCTGTTCCAGAGCCAATGACGCATGCTCTTTGAACTTTTTTTTWAAAAATTGCTCTGAAATCATAAGGTTGTTATGGTGTGGTTTTACTCAAAATAATGCATATCATTGTAACACAAGCCTTGAAGTTAAGTGGCTACTTTAATGAAACGTAGTTGCCATAGTTACTGCAGGCTAGCAGAGAATAACTTTTAGTTCTTTTGAAGCTGTGAATTAGTTTAAAAAGAGGAAAAGGAATAAACAAGCATGCAAAAGTTTATTATTCAGTGTTTCATGCCTGATCAACTCTTAAAAAGAAAAACTGTCCCTAGACTAGAGCATTAACTTTTTCTAGCTGAAATCTATAATTGCCCATCAACAAACACAAAATTACTTTTCAGCTCCCCACTATGTCCATTTTCATGTTTTCTCCATTTTTTCCCCTAAAGAAACAGATTTTTCCAAAGTTCTACATGCAGAATTTTGTTAATAACTGTCATTTTACAGCATATAAATTGTTATAAAAATAATGTTCTAAAGGCAATTTTGTATTGCTTAACACAACTCATGAAATCTGTGGTCTAGCACTATTATTCATTATAAACAGTGTCTTAAAGCTGATGAGAGGGAAATGAGAATTTATCATGCTGAAGATATCTTCTAGGACCTGCTTCATTGTTTTTCAGTTTAGCATTGAGATGCGCTCTATCCCTGAAGTGTTAATGGAGGTCACTGCTGTTGCTCTCCTTTACCGTGTCAAAGCAGAAGAGTTCCTACCTAGTTGACTATTGAGAAGCAAAATTATGTTCTTTCCAGTATATCACCTTCAGCTTATGAGCCTCTAGAGCAGCAGTGATTAACAGGACTTTTACAAAGTTTCTGTGTAGTTACAAGGACAGCTTCAATCTTCTGTCATTTTTTTGCATTAGCTATGATTATGCTTTTACCACCAAAATGCATTTATTTTAAAGGTAACAATACAGACTCAGAGAATAGCTTATGTTTCATCTATATTTATCAGCACTCACTGTACATTTGTGTCTTCATTACCAGGAAATATTAAGGGACATTGTGCCATCTATTCCTGTTTACAGTTTATTATGCAGAGATAGGAAACACTTAGCATGTAAAATGAATGTAGAAATTATTCCTGGATAGAAACACGGACATTTCCCACTCGTTGGCTCTTTCTCCTCCATCACCGGATCAGAGTGTAATTGTCAGTAATCAGGCCTGCTTGCTGCTGATAAAACCACTCTGAATGCTAGCAGCCTTCTTTGTGTGATGACTCAATTATTCCAGAAGTGCCTCATCAAATCTGCCCCATCAGCTGGGCTAATAAATAAGGAGAAGAAACTGGCCCCCCAAAGCAAATTATAAATCCATTTGCATTAACCATTTCGCTGGTCCATGATCTAGGCAGAAATAAGCATGGCAGATTGCGTTAAGCTTATTTGAATATGTTTATAATGTTTACAGCTTGCAACCTTTTTTTTTTTTTTCACAAGGTGTTGGAATTATCGGTCATGAATAGCATTTAAATGCAGTTATGTTAATTACAGCAAAGCCTCCGGCATCTTTGAGGGATAGTTTGTTGCTTAAATCAGGTGAAAGTTAAACTCCTCTGCTAGGTGAAATATGATCTTGGCATTGGAATTACTGTTTAAAAGAGAGGGTGAGTGCAAGTGAAGTTTTTTTACATGTACCAGAAGGACAACTGCCTGTGTTACCAGCCTGTTTCACACTGCTAACCTGACCCCCTGCTTATCTCATGGTAGAATAAAATAAGAAAAAGTTTAGCATTAGAGTTGAGAAAGAAACTTATCATTGAAACAGCAATAATTCTGCTTCCTGTGTACCTTGCACTGAATAAAACAAGTGCAAAGATGAGTACCCTGCCCCAAGGAAACTCCTTTCTGAGCTCAAACGATACACACACACACACACACACACACACACACACACAAAAAGAGGTTTCCAAGGAGAGTCCTTTTGATTTCCTGCAGTGAGAGTGCAGGCCAAATGAAATTTGTTTACTTATGCACTGAACATTTTACATTTACTTCAGGATCTCTCAGTAGATTTGTGCAGAACTTAATGTGGAAAGTCACAGACTTCAGACTGTGCAGGATAAAGATCTGACTGCAGTCCAGAGCTAAATATGYCTTTATTTATTTGTAATGGTATCTTTCACATATTATTTTCTCAAACACTAAATATCCTGCATTATTTTGTCTTGAGAAAGAGAAATCGCTGTCACTGAAGAAGCACAGAAATCTTCAGGGATCATAATCGTGAGCACATTGGATTTTGTTTCCTTAGATATTACTTGTATTCTGAGTTAACAAATCACAAACTGTAGTGATTATTTAATCCCCTATTTGCAAAATAYCAACTAGTGATATGGTAAATGGGAGAAAATCAAATTATTCTGTTTGAAACTGAGTGTTTTATGCCTAAAAACCTTTTGGGGTCCGTCACAAATATGGTACAGCTTTGAATATTGAAATTCAGACAGAGAAAACAACTTCAGACTTCTGCTGAGATAATTTTGTGGTTGTACAATATGTCTTTTTCTATTTTTAAAATTGTCAGGAACTACAGTAATCTGACTTGTATGAGTGGACTTTTACCCATAGATGATGGGTCAACAAAAATAGTTATTTGAAGGGATTTGTCACACACATCTGATGTTGAGGATCAGGACTGTGATTCACATCAGTATCCTGGTATGACTCATGGATCTCAGCAGGATGGCACTTCAGACTCAGTACAAAATCATGTTGCACTGGAAATGGCTATAAACCAAAGAATGAATTGTAAAGGCTCCAGGTGACTTCACTGAACAATTACATTGACAAATCAGCCAACTCATATATTCCATCTTCATGGATCTATAAAGTCATTCATTCTAGTTGAGTTGAGCTGGTGGTTGAAAAAGGTGAAAGTTTTCTTTATAGGCAGGTAGGCTTCACCTTCTAGAATAAAAAGTACTGTTCACATACATAGGTAGTTGAAATGTAGGAAAAATTTACTGTCTGCAAGTTGTTTCGAATTCTTGGCTAAAAAAGACAAACGAGTTAATCCGAGCTGTGAATAGACTGGGCCAAATGAAGATGCATGTGGACCCAAGGGGAATGACCCCACCAAAGAACCTTGATTGACAAATAAGTTAGTTAGCTCTACCTGATTTTCATCAACAATGATCTCATCATCAAAGTTACCAACAACYGAGTTAGATGTTCTTTGTGGGCTCTTGAGACTCAGATCTTATTTTCTCCAGTTGCAGACTTTTGTATTTCTTGCAATCCCTCAAAATTTGGCTCATGATCACTTTTATAATTCATAAAAATTACTAAAAAATTTTGTATAAGACCTTGATATTTTTGTGAAATCAGCACCAAGCCTTTTTTTCTGAGCTAACATATCCCAACATTTATATTTGAAATACGATTTACTTCTTGGAGTGCCGAAGGGGGTGACACATAGTTTATATTACATTAGGGGCATGTCACACCCCATGACACAGCATAATCCTACAGACCCTGTTTATAGMCTGACAGATGCATGATATTGTATTAGACTTTTTTTTGAAACACCATATCTTCAAATGTGGGTACTCACCCACGAATCAGCTGAATGGCAGCCAGCACCCTGTTATGTGAAAGAAATCAAACCCAGAACATTTAAACTTACTAACCAGTAACTTCTGTTGTGTTTAGACACAGCAGAGAGGTTCAGGTTTTTGTGCTTTGCCACTGTTGGATGTAATTTTTCAGTACAACTTTAAAACTCGCCTCCCAGGACTGTCCCAGTCCAAACTCCTTTTCTCAAAAGGAGGATTTTCAACATACTATCTTATTATTTAAAGTTAAACGTGGAAAGTTTATTATATTTTTACATTTGTCCTTTGTGCACTTTTCCAAGTGGATCTCAGCTGTGCTGCCTTAACTCTGGGTCCCTTAGGATGAGAGAGACAGCAGATGGGGTTAGGGCAGAGGGCTGATGCTTCTGACAGCAAACGGCCTGGTTGTTGAGYGGAAGCTGTGAGCGTCAGGAAGCTCCTTTTCCCCAGAGAACCAACTAACCACTGAAGAAAGTTGAAAATGAGCCCTTTGAGAAACGCTATTAAAAGTAGTAAAAAATTGCAATTGTGCAGATGATGTGCTGCTGTGTGGTTATTCGGATGCTAATGAGTTTGACATTAGGSAACTCAAAGGGTTTACAGCTACTCCCTTATGTGATTTAGTCCTTTATTGGCACTCTTTGAGAAAATAAAGGAAAAATATATTGTTAATAAATACTTAACATGATCGAATTTTAGGAACAAATCTGCCAAGTTTAAGACTTTAGAAAGAGCTTTGCTCACAATTGTAATTATTTTTAGAGATCTTTTGTTTTAGGTTAGTGTGTTTTGAACAAAGATGAAGAGGAAGGTAGAAGACTTCTTTTGTGGGTTTTTGGGTTTTTTTTAATGAATATTGAAATAGGATAATGAGAAAATAGGCCTTTAAGGAGAAATAATATCTCTTTCTAGCAACATATTTGCTAGAAAAATGCTTTAAAAAATCTTTTTGGTATTGAGATGTTTTGTTCTGAGTTTTCTCCCTTCTTTATCTGTTGCCTGTTTCATTTTTTGATAAAAGTTTTCTTATTTTAATTTTTAATTAAAAGTTCTTGATGGGCTGAAACTAACATCCTATCTATTGGGGTACAAACAGAAATTAGTCACTCAATAAACTCTAGCTTCTCTGAGAATCTATTTAAAATGAACCTTTGCAATTTCAGAAATGCAACAGTCCAAATTTTGCTGTAAAAATATYATCAGATATCATTAAATGAATATTTGAAGTTGCAAAAGTTTATTTGCAAATTTTATCATAAAATAGATCTATTTTACTAAATATGCTGAATGATATGTGAAATGGACCTCTGAAGTTGCAACTGTTAGCAAAATTTTTATGTTTTATTGTCAGGAGTGATGCCAAAGTAAACCTTGCCCTTAATACCCACTCATTGTGAGATTCTTCCAGGTTGCAAGTGCCCATAACTTTAAATGTCAGGAAGGTTTGGGTATTCAGCATTTCTGGAAACAAGGATCTCAGTATTGTACACTCAGATGTACAATACTTCCTTCTCTGTTACTATTGATTTAGCAGAAAGTCCCTCACAGAAAGKAATAAAAATTGAACATGAAGAAATGTCGAATATTTCCTTATTTGGCTTATGTTGAGAACATGATCAGCCTGCCAAACTTAAAAGTCTAATATTGAAAATCAAAATAAATAACACTGAGGGGTTTTCTTCTATTTTTAAAATATTTTAGGATGCTTCTCATTTATTTTATATCATGTAATGAACCAACCTACTCAGTCAAAGTGGTTCCGATGCAATGAAAGCATTTGACTTAGGATTTCTACTTATAGAAACAGTGGATTTTTGTCCATGCAAGAAGAAAAACTTTTCTTAAAGCAAGTATATTTCACAAGCTATCAAAAAGGGCATGAATTATATAAAGAAACCACCACAAGAAAAGAAAAAATCCTGTTCTTTATGTCTTTAAGAAGCATCTTTGATGCCTCTATACCCTATCTTTGTAAAACCGCTGAAGAAAATGTTGCACCTGGATTATTTACCCATTTAATATAAAGAGTGTCTTGTTTCATCTATATTTTACTTAGTATTGCTGGTTTTTGTTTTCTTTTGGTTTTTTTTTTTTTTTTTTTTTTTTTTTTTTTTGTTTGTTTGTCTGTGTTTTCCAGAGAATGAATTTGAGGATTATCTGTTAAATCAGGCAAGGCATCTTGGGCTGTGTGACAACTTTGGTCCTTTGGAATCTGCACGTATTTTCACCTGGAAGCACACAAAGGTGGGATTATTTATTTGCAAAAAATTAATTTGGGTCAAAATACATCTATAAACTAGTACTAGAATGTTATGTGGTTTCATGTGTAGTGCCTTGTGCACTAGGACTACTTTTCTTGCAGAACATCTGCTGTTTTAAGAAGAAAAGTCTTCAACATTTGGCTATAGCAGTATTAAACTGTCGAAGAGATGAAAATTTTTGTTAATATATAGAAATTCTAGTTTTTTTAAGTTTGTGAATTACACTCTGTTAGCCGTACATAATGTCAGTAACACAAATATCTTTGAATCTATATGAATGAGAATATATTTCATAATGCAGTGCTAAAATTTAATCTTTAATAGATAACTTATTTGTGATTTATATAGGTATAATGCATATTGGTTTAGGATTTTTTAAACTATATAGCAGCTCGGTGGGTTAAAACTTTAGTGCACTTTAAAAGATCTCATGGCGAGAAAGCTTTTTTTTTATTATTGAAACTTTCTTCTAAAAAATTGTATTTATTATATAGTAGAACATGAAATAGTGACAAGACCTTGAACTACATAAAAAATAATAAACTAGGAAGAAAAGCCTCCTGAAAGTAGCCTGGGTTGAGCTGTATTTCAGCATGATATGCTATATAATTTTTCTCCGAATTTAAAAAGCTCGCCAKTGCCCCTTAATTTCATAAAGCTGTGACTCTGCCCTCTAAAGCCTTGGTAAAGAAGACTAATAGAAATACTTGGCACATGTTGGTTACCTAAGGGAATAATAGAACTATTTGCTGTAGTCGTTTGGCAAAAGGACATAAACATATGGCTTTGGTTTATATTCAGCACTGCCAGTTGTGCAAAGTTGCATGGATGAAGTATACAACAGCAGTGACAACTCAGAAATCAGAAGTGAGAATCAAAATAAATCATCCTCATTACAAAGCTATTCAAGCTTGCCTCTGACTTAAGGCTTGTTTTGTCGCTGCATATTTTCAAGCAGTGAATTCAATATAAAAGCTTCTTCTCAAAAACATGTACWCCAGTC
The DNA here is from genome assembly GCF_030028575.1 of Malurus melanocephalus. Lineage (NCBI taxonomy): Eukaryota > Metazoa > Chordata > Aves > Passeriformes > Maluridae > Malurus > Malurus melanocephalus. The sequence goes on along the minus strand of NW_026623322.1, from coordinate 329,090 downwards.
AATCACACTAAAAAATGCCAAATTGTTGATGATTTATATCTGTGATAAATATGCTTTAAAGTTTGCATTTAGTAAATGTACTTATTTTAATTCTTGCCAAATTCATAGAGCTGAACCAATTATTTCCATGTCATTCAACTTTTTCCTAGAGAAATCAGGCATATCATTGAGCAAACTAAAGCAAAATTTTCAAAAATAAAGATGAGATGACTCCTTGGTTAAGAATAATCAAAATCACAAAACTAGGCATATTTTTAGGGATAGTCTTTATGAACATGTTTGCAAATATTTTTCCCTTCTGGTCATCAATATATTATTAAAAAAAAAAAAAAAAAGCAGATCATGAAACTTTAACCACATTACAAGCAATGTTCCTAAAAAATATTTGGATTTGGATTCTGGATTGTTTTCACTGTCAACAATCAAAATATATAAATTTGTCTGCAAGTTGTTATATGTGTTCTTGGCATTTCTTTCTCTCACCATAATTCTCACCGTCAGCATGAGATTAATACTTCATATTAAAAATGTTTACGTAGACTAGGTGGAAGATTCATTCAACAAACATATACACAGACAGCCAAATCGTGCTCTATACTTCCGGACAGCCTGTAGAAAATCCTGCTTTCAGATTTTTTAAATTTTTTTTCTGTATTACTTTATTGTCTTTTTATGTGACAGAATCTTAAATGAGTTATTGAAAAGAAACACCAAAATATGGGTATCAGAGCCACTGAAAACCTTGCTCTGAGAATATTATTTATTGTGGGGAGAAGCACACAAAATATTGTGTCACCTTGGGGCACAGTATAGCACAGTCCTGATGGTTGTCCTTAGCAGCCTCTGACTTCAACTTTGAAGTTTGTGGCTGGTGTTGGAAACTGGAGAATGGATTTGTGTGTTTTAAAAATCATCGAGGTTTTTTTTCTGTCTGAGATCACTAGGCTTGTGACAGATATAGCTGTTGTCTCAATGTTAACTGAAGTAATTCACAAATTACAAAGAGTAGACTAAAGCTATTCTTTTTCCACACCTCTCAAAATCWGGTAAAGTTTATTGTAATGAAATGATTTCCCAACTTTGATTTTGGAAATCCGGTGTAACTTTTTGTTAGAAAGTCACAATTCAATGATGAAATTTATACTCTCTAGATAAACTGGCRATCTCTTTTCCTCTATGCAAAAGGRAACAGGCTGACACTCCACCAGCCATGCTTGTATGAAGATCACGATGGAAGTTACAAAGTGCATGAGCTCTTTCCAGGAGGTGCATTTCACTTCTACCTATGTCAGCAGCACTGTCTTCCCTAAGTCATAGTTTATTTCATAGTAATGTGCTGTAAAATTGTTTTACCAACATAGTACTGTCAATTTAGTTCCTGAAATTAAAATTTAAAAATGTACTAGTAAACTGAAATAATTGCCATTATTATTATTAWCATTATAATWATTTTTTSCACATGCCCTATTTTCAGCTGTTAGTCATATTCTTGGATCCTATTATAACAYCAGTACATGCACATGTGCACAGACAGACTCCAGGCACACAAAAAACCAAACTCAGAGCCAAATCCTGATTCTCTCACTCAGGGAAGTATTTCCAGGTGCTGCTCTCGAGCCTGTTAACTGCAGTGGGATGGTRCAAACAAAAGAAGTATCATTTGGTTCCTGCAGCCAGGAACTCTAAAATAGTTTGCTCAGAAAGTATAATTGCTGCTATTCCACCAGTAAATTAACCTGGAGAAAAATGAATACACTGTAGCAGTTAAAGAGTAAATTATTACAGCTTCAGCCAAGCAGAATTTGGGGTCTTTTCAGTGATTCCAGACAGTTTTCCGCAATCTAGTTGTTGACTTATGCTTAAATCTCAACCAACATTGAAGGAAAAGTGGAAGCAGGATCAGAATGAAATTCACAGAGTCAGACCAAGGGTATTCATAAACCTAGGCAGATTTGCTGGAATGTGTTGTCAGAAAATAATTCAACATCAATATCTCCAGTAAATTTTGTGATCACAGAAATGGAGTATAACTGAAGAAGCATTTATTTCTTAGCCCACTGCTTAATGATTTGAGACTGCAGAGTTACTACACCTCTGTCCTTGTGTTTCTGACTGCATGTTGCCCACTAATTCCTTTAGAGCCCATTAGCTAGCTTTGACTAATTTTGAAAAGAAAATATTTAGATGAGTTTAAAATCCATCAAATCAGAGAATCTAGCTATAAGACAGAAAGATTAAGTAGACTTAATTCCACTATCCACTTGCCATTATTTTTGTAAAGCTTGACCTTAAAAAATATAGGACTAAAACCCTCAATAAAATTTTCCTGGCAAGCATTTAATTATCCCTATGGTCCTGATGGCTATAAAAATTAGTAGTGAGATATTGTGTGAGGATTTTTTGCAGACATGACCATTCTACTTACCCTTATGGATTCTTGACTCAAGAGAACATATGTGGTGGGAAGAGAGTGACCAACCCCCCCAGCTTTGACAGCATGAAGCACCTTCCAGAATCCATCCTTTTGTACATTTACTGTACATARCAGTAATTATATATGTCTCAAATTAGCACCTTCAAAACAATTACCTCTAAAAATGTTGGCTAGAATTTCTCAGAATTTAATCCTTTTATTGTTCCACGGGTGATTTGAAAGTTTGAATGCTTCTTGCTGGCCATCCTTTGCTGTAATTTCACACAAAATTATCACTATGTAGACGAAAAACAGAAGTGAGATACTTGGCTCCCTTTGTATCGGTATCAGGCAGTCTCTGAAAGAACTACCAAATTYCAAAGATATTACATTTAAATTTTGAGTGAGAGAAGTTTTTTGCTGACACAGTTAAGAGATTTCAGTTTTATTCAGTTACTTTTGTATTTCAAGTTAATGCATAGGACCCTTTTGTAAGTTAAGGTGTTTTTTATGCAACACAGACATAATGATTATTTTGATATATGTATGCACCAKGCTAAACTGTCCTATAAATTTTGGGTTTCAGTTGATAAAAAGATATCTCATAGTTTGAAACTTTTACAATGAAAGAAAATCAATGGAAAAACCCCCGGCATTGATTTTATCATTGGTKTTCACTCTGTGCAGTTTTTAAATATTCATCACAATACAACCTGCTGTTTAGACCAAAGTAACTGCTGCTCAGTAGAAGCAGTGGACACTTTTTGTTTCATAATTAAAAGAGCAGCACTGTGATTGGTGTGGTATTTATTATGAAATGATGACAAAGGAGTACCAGTGGTTTTAATAGTTTTAGCTTAGAGGAGCTGTGGTTAATTTTGTCTGTAGAGTTGCAGGTGAAATAATGCACAGTGGATAAATAGTCTATATTGGTTTAACTGAACATAATATATAGTGTGTTCTGGAGTTGTTTGTCTCAATAGACTATAGTAATCAAAAGTAATGAACCTATTATGTGCAGGACCTTGGAGAGCATAGAATGGCAGTAAAAGTGTGGCACATAAAAGGTTTATTAAAGGAAATTAAAGTCCATCATTGCCACACCTGCTCCCCTATTATAAGTCTATGGCAGGTCAGTGCCTTCAATCACAACTCAACATCAGAGAACAGAGCCATGTTTCCCATTACCATTGCAGTCACATTGCAGAAACTCATTCTCCAGGTTTTAAGGATAGTAACAAGTAAAGGCTGCCACTGGCCCCACTACATAAACAGAATCCCCTCATGTTTTTCCTTGCTAATAATCAATATCAGATGTAAATTTAAACAGAGAAAAGATACCACTGTCTGGCTTTGATGTGCATTTCCATCAATTTATATTTYCATTTCAGACATCCTAACCTGTGTTCTAAAATTACACTTCTTCAAGTCCATGAATRCCCTTTTCAAATGTTTGTGTTCTCTCCTGCAAATAGGTATTTTGATTCCAATAGCTGCTTATAATGTTCAAACATACATAAAAACAAATAAACCCCAGGAAATTAGGAAATGCTTTTTATTCCCTAGAAAGGCTGACTTTAGTCTTTTTATTTCTCAGGTCAATTTTGTCATATTCTGCAATGTTCTTTCAGAARAGACCTTCAAAACATCTCAGTTGCCTGAGTCATATAGAGCTAAAAATAAAGCATACTCAGATCTTCAAASTCTATAAATGGAAAAAGGCATAAACAGGGCTTCTTGCATCTTCCCTCAGTTCAGTTCAGTTCAGCTGGTCCTCAGAAAGGGTGGAATAATAGACAAGATCTTCTGTTGACATATTTATCTTGTGACATTTTGCAGGGAGAGATGTTAGGCAATTTCTGGTGTCCACATCTACCTATCACCCAACACAGTTTTATAAATCAGACACTAGTGTCTGCAAATTGATCTGCAGAGCCCATGGGAGCTGCTTTGTCTATAGAATATTTAATCATCATCATTTTACAAACAGGGAAACTGAGATTCAAGTCAAAGGCAGATAGCAATGCTCCTTCAGAGACTGAAGAAAAAAATTCCACAGTTTCCAACATTTTGCTTAGACACAAATTCCTKGTGAGGGAGTCTTCCTTACATAAAAATTAAGTGATACTTTTAGAAAGAAGTTTGYCTCCCTGGACATGGTCAAAATTGTRCTATTGTAAAATCTGCTCTATGTCACAGCAGTTCTCCACACCAGAACAYGAAATCTTAATCCCTTTGAATTTCAGGGGTTTGCAATAAAACCCATGGATTGAAAGCCTGCCCCTACAATTATGTGTCTGGGCTACATCCAAGACCAGAAGGTGCATATTTCCAGTTCAGGTTTAGATGTAGCCAAAAGTGTAGTGAGAACAGCTGATCTTGAACGAACTCTCATTTCAGTTAAAACACTTGTGACAACAGCTGACTACTGGGGGAGTCCGTGCTTTTAGATGGTTTGGGTTTGGTTTCTTTAATGTAAAATACAAACCTGAACACTTCATTCTCCCAAAAACCCTCCTATAARTCCRTAACTCTTYGTGTCYTTAAGCAAAATTTCTTAAAGAAGTMGGTAAGTRGTGAAATGTTTCAAAGCTGTATAYGTGTAGTTATRCATTGTCAAGCAAGAAGGTTTCACGTTTTMAGGATGAAGTTGTCAGAAATGCAGRYTGGCAYATCTGTAGAGCTGTGSCACAGTTAGAATATAAAAGCAGAGTTTCTGTAGGCAGGGCAGCACTCTGGGACCTTTTGTTTCAGGAGGTGGAGGCTGAAAGCAGCACTCATACAACATTACTCTTTCTAACCTCATGCCTTCAGCTAACACCTGTAGACCTCAKCATTAAACCTTACAGAGTCACTCATAACCATCACTTTATTAAACAAATCTGTATCATTAAAGGTATCTCCTAGGTATTTACTAGATATTCACAGATGGCTTTTTATCTCTTTGACAAGATTAATAAGGCATGATTATTCTTTTTTTCCTATTACCTTCTACCTTTTGGAAATGAGAAAAAAAAAGCGTCAGAGTATTTTTTTTCAATGGCAAAAGGTATGAATTAAAGACCTTGTGTTAATGTTACAGATGGATGCAGATGGGGAAAATAAAAAGCTGCGCACACGCTCCAAAGGAACCAAGGGTGAGTTAGCAAACACGCTCCACGACCCTGTGCCCAGAACACCATGAAATATCATAGCTCCTGTGCACAGTCCTTAATGTGCAGTAAGAGACCCTGCAGCTTCCTTAGGGCTGCTTTTTTTAATCAAGGCAGGACACAGACCGCTGGCATTAAGAGGCACCATGTTATTAGTTATGGTATAAAGAAAAGCCAAAAAGTCTGAGGTATGCTRTTTTCTGTGAGTTATTTTTCAAAGAAAATAAAGGGTATGCTTTTTATTACGGGGGGGATTCCACAGGGAGTGGAGTTGACAATATCAAATGGATACTTTAAAAAAAAAAAATCAAAACTTTGTCTCGGCCACCTGAATGTTTTTATATCTATTGCCATTAATTACTTATAAATTTTTTGTGTAAATGGTCCAGAAGTAAATTTTCTTTAWTCAAAAGGTGCAGGTGTATGTTGCAGAAAAGATTTTACACTTTTTTTCCTTAAAGTATTGGTGCTCATGTTTCATTTTCAAAGTWATGGCATAGCTGTATTTCCCAGATATTACTGTCTTTTTGTAAGGAACAGATGGAAATGCARTAGTGAGAGATAAACAGGCCCTTAATGATCTCAACATCTGGAAAACATGATTGACTAGCAATACAGCCCTTCCAGGAAAATAACTTTTTATTTTAATTCATAACACTTTTTGTGACTCTTGATAACAAGTGAAAAATGGATATACTTAMAAATAAATGTCTAAGCTTTGCCTATCCTGTGAGCATTTTTGTTTCTGACTATTTTCAGAGGCACAAAGCACCCATCCTTCACTCTGATTTTAATGAGAAATGTGAACTCTCAGGATTGTGCAAAACAGASTACTTTGATTCGTTGTCACATCTCAGTAGTTTGGATTGTTAATATTCTACCTTCAGGTTCGTGTTGTGGTCAAAATAAAAAATTTAAAGTGTGGTTTGGCTTACTTCTCTATTTTCAAATGATCAAAAAGGAAAAAAAAAGTGCTAGACTTCACTTAGGGAAAGACAGGAAGAACACTGAAGTACCACAGACTGACTGCAGACAAGGGGATAAATACAGACAAAACTTTCTAAAAAAACATAATCATTGTCATGTCTAAACTTTGATACAACACTCAGTGAAGTTCTCTGAAATTAATATAAATTCATCTATATTTGGAAAGTACCAGAACAGAGAACTTGGAAAGTCACAGAGTAGRGAAGTTATTCACACTTCAGCATTAGGGCATGTCTTCTCTGGTGGTCAGGACTGTGAGTTAAAACAGTTTGGCTGGAATAGCAAACTTTAATTGTAGTTAATAAGAATTTCATATCCTTTCACTCAAAAGGCCAATAACACAATCTTAAAACTTAGGGATTTTATTCATCCGTGTTTTTTCGCATGTGCACACACTCTTTTAGCAATGAATATACCAAGAACATTTTTCCAGAAGTGGAAACAATGAAAGYTGCCTCTGCAATATGAGTAATCCTTAGAGACACCTGTTGGCCTTGTCAATATGTTGTATACTCTTGTGTGGGCAGGAATTTGTAAACACCAGCCTTTGCAGTTCCCAAACTGGGCTTAAATTCTGCAAAATAAGAGAGTTTTCATTCTATTTTCAGTAAAAACAAGCATCTTCATTTTTACTTTTTTTTTTTTTTAATTTTTATTTTCCTTATTGTTTTACTGAGCATCATGCTCCAGTTTTCATGCATCCTAAAATAACTGGGAGAATTACACGTTCTTTTAACATTTGTCACCAGTAGCTACAATCCTGTGGTTAGCATGAAAAAACCACCTGTGTTTTGATAGCCACTCCTCTGTCATTAAGGATAGGCAGGTGCAAGGTTGCAGAAAGCACAAGTCTGAAAGTGTAAACTAATTAATTCTTTCTTTTATTAACAGTTCAAGTGGAYTCTATAGCTCAAGAGCTCAGGTAAGAACTCACTTTATTTTTTGAGTTTTATTTTCTTATTATATGGACAAATCTGTATTCTTGGTGTTGTATTGCTATAAAATAAAGAACCAGGTAAATGTATTTTGTAAAGCTTTAGTACAGATCTGAAAAAGGGTAATTTATGCAGATTTACTTTTTAGATATAACAAAAATCAAAGCAAAATGTTAGCAATAATYATGCAAGCATAATCAAAAGTAACACCAAGTGGGCAGGATTCTGGTATGTTGTCTTTATCTTTAGCCTATGTCAAGGCACACAACAAAATAATTTCTGGTGAATCTTCACATCTTCAGTCTTTTTACTGTAATATGTATTATAGTATTTCAATACCTGAACATTTTAGGAGATATTAATATGTTTTACTAGATGGCTTTTATAAAACTGATCCATATGCTATGGTGACTTCTAAATGCACTAATGGCTCATTCTCCCTTAAGTATTTGTTGAGGTTTCATAGTTTATGGATAGTAGGAAGTATTTCTCAAACTTGTATAAAGAATGGCAGTCCATTYAAAACCACAAAGTAGTCAAGGATATTTCAGACTGAAAATATTCTAGTAAAATTTTAACATTACTGCTTTAGCCGAATCCTAGTGTGCACTGACTCCTAATAACTGATCCAAAAGCTTAGATTAATCTCTGGAAAGACTGACAGATTATTCAGTGCCAAATCTTCAAGAAAGTATTTACAGGTAGCTTCAAATTCCTAGAGTTATTAATCAAAATTGCAACTCACTACAGCTTCAGTGTAAATACTGAAAGCATTTTTGTAGAAAGATCTTAGCAGTTTTTGTAAATTAACYTATTTTCCCTACACTCACTTTTCATCACATATTACCAAGCTGCTTGCTTAATCACAGCAGGCATCCAAAATATGTGCTTGTGGRTTCATCCATCTAGGGAACAGAAACATCATCATGTGATTTATTTSATCAACCAAAATGCCCCAATCTCTTAAGATAAGACATGAAACATTTACAGGAAGTTATTTCCAGTGAAGACATACAATATTTTAAGGTTTTGTTTTATAATAAACTGAGGAAATTATAAGCTTCTTATAGCTATTCCATGAACAGAAGTGTAGGCTAACTTTTTGGATAAATTATTCATGGTGAGTCACTCATTCAGCTCTACTGTGAATCTCATTTTTCTGTATGGCTTCAGTTTCCTGAGATTTAGCGCTTCTCCTTTTTTCCTCTGTGCATCGCTAATTTATGCACCAGAAGGATGCATTAATCCGAAGAGGCAGTCGTCCAAAAATGGGGATGGTCCATGTGTTCCTAAGAGAAAAATGTTYGAAAAATAGAGGATGTGCAAGTTTCTGCAACATCAGGGAAGCTGTGATTTATGCATTATCAATTGCAATCGTTTTTCCCAAGTACCTTGTGAAATACACGATGCCTTAGGAGCTACCCCAGAGCAGATCACTTTGTCAGAGATGTGGACTACCTCCCTAAGGAAACATACATTGGTTAAAAACAGTGAGCTAAACAGAATCTAGAGGCATTACCCTATCCTTATCTTGGTATTTGTAATTTCTGCTGTACCAATTTCCGTATCAGGTACCACCACAGTCAAATGACTTCATTGGCACACAGGTGATCAACTTTTATGCATCTATTTATCCGTGAAAAAATAGAGGGAGAGAGGCAGSGACTGATTTTTGGAAATCAGCCACTGGACTGCATTCCTGTTAGTCATACCCATATTATTGTGGGAAAACTATCAAACATTCCTCACAAATTCAAGACTGAAATAGCCTGTTACATTCCCTGGATACAGATATTGGAACCACTGTCTTTTCTGACCAAGGTTCTAAATGCTGTGTTGGCTGAGAAATTTAAATCCATGCTTAATTAATTTCCCCTTTTCCCCTGGCTTATCCTATCTGACAAAGCACTTTTGCACTCCTTATTGAGTTTCTGTTACAAAGTGCCTTGGGATACTCCTACATGAAAGGCACTACAGAAGCTTACATGCTCATTTTGTATTATTATTAATTTTATAACATTGATTGGTTCTAGAACATTTGTTATCCTTTTCTTATTCTGTAACTTTTGTTTCACAAAAGTAGAGAATAAAATAAATGAAAAGCAAAACAAAGGGTTTCAATCACCGATTAGATTCAATAAAGCATGAAAATTTCTCTCTTCTAAATTTCAGGCGCTGAAGTCTTCCTTAGTAGAATTCCATGACAAAAAAWCTCTTGATTTCAAGGAAGTCAAGATTTCACTAAGAAAACTGGCTAGTGTTGTTGTTATTATCCATCTTCTCCTGAAGTATAAGACCTCCTTTCTGCATGAAAAGTATATTTTTTGAAAAGTATTATCTTAGGGGGCAAGTTGGATTTTAATTTTTTAAATTTTTTTTAGTAAAATAATTAAATTTCTCTTGCACTGCACTGACTTTTCAGAAGAACAGTACTTTTCTTCCGATACTGATTAAATACACACAACTATTTATGTATTTAACTTGCATGTATTTTATATAATTGTATGCCCTAAAAATATCCCAGCTTTCAATACAATATAAACAATATTTTTTATACATGAATACTGTTAACATTGCCATGTTATTAGTCCAAATTTATTAGGGTTATTTTAGCTATATCTATTGTATGTACTGTAGTATTGAAGCATAGTATGTTAAACTTAAAAAGTCCTTCTAGAGAGAACTGTTTCTCCTTGAAGACTTAATTATTTACTGATTAAYAACACGGTTTAATTTTTCATTTAGGAATGTAGTGCTGTGGTGTTTTCATTGGTAGCTAAACTATCTTAAGAAAAGATGAGTCTTTTTATCCACGACAAACACAGCAAACAACAATGTGAGGTAGAAACGAGTGCTGAAGCTGGGAGATCTCTGTCCCATACATTCAAGTTTGCATCTGACACCTTTTGGGCATAGAAGCTCTRCTGTATCCATCTTCTGTAAGAAGCAGAATGAAGAGGTCTTCTCTTAGTCAATTTTGTCATGGACCACTGAAAGGACCAGGACCTTCAGCTGTGTCCAGGATTAGAATGGAAACCAAAGGAAAGTGAGGAATATTGGAGTGATGTATTCTCATTACTGTGCTTTATTTAACAGATGGGATACAGTACAATGAACCATCTGTAGGTTATGGAGTGGCATCTGGGTCAGAMCAAGGAAGAGCAAATTGAATTGATCCAAGCACGGGATTGCAAAAGCATAGATCAGATTGGCTAAATCCATATCTGAATAGAAAGGGTGCCTTATCTGAGTTAGATACAGGTGAGAACTAGTGTTTTGGGTTTCTGTCACTGATGATTWATGAAGACTCCACAAGACAYTRGTGTTTCAACTCATGGGAGAACAGCATTGCCCTTTGGTGGGRATTTTTACACTTCCTCTTACTTTCTGCACCTCTTYARAAGTAAGGAAAATTACTTTTTTTTWWATCTGGAACTCTTGTTTCAGATGTTGTGAGATATTTTAAATATTCAGAGAAGTTGAATGGTTCAGTGTRAWTGTRCAGAGTTAYGARTATCTTGAATCTTTAGCAGAGAGAGGATTAATAGAGCAGAGCTGTCTGGATGTCTCACTGTCAGAAGTAACTGGACACTTCACCTTTTTTGTGGTTTTCTATTGATTAAGAGAGTGAGAAACCAGCAAAGCAACCCTGCAAGCAATGGAACTGAAATATTTCAGAAAGTCCACATTGCTAAAATATAATCCCTAATTTTACCTAAAATGTTTTAAGAAGTATATCAATACACTGTTAKATACAAGTATATGATAACATACTGAAAAGCATTTAACTAATTGAAAGAGTTATTCCTTATTCTACAGTGCTGATTATTTTACTGTCTTCCCTTAAGAACTAGTAAATTACATACATGAAAATATGTGTGAACTCTGTTTAAAACAGTAAAAGAATGAAGATAGAGAGTTTGGTAGACAGAAGATAATTTGTCCCCTCAGGAAAAGTTCATGGCATGAAAGAAAATGACTGTGCATGCCTAGGCTGCATTTWGGAAAGAATGATTCACTGACAACTCTTTTTCTAAACTTTATAAAGTAAGCAGATTTTTACAAGGATTTATATGAAAAGGAAGCAGTAGTATTGCAGATGACTGGAAAAGGAGGTGAAAGTGATACCTAGATGATGGAAGAAGTGAGAACATGAAGCAAAATCACAAAGGACTCCAAGGTGTTCTTCAGTAAGAATTGAGATTATGGTTGATTTGTGTAGCTATCACCTTCACAGTGCTGTTATCCCGTAGCACTGCTTAAAAATGRGACAGAGACTGAGAAAGCTGTTTGTTCCTAGCCTGCATCTGCAAAAACTGACAGGTTTGTCCTTTGGGCTTGGCTTCTGTTTCCACGGGAGTTGGTCATAGACTGATTTTCTGGAAGCTGCTGTGGAAAAGCACATTTGTCATAATCCTGAATAARCACATTTGGAACAGAAACTGAGATGGACTCTTGCATTTCCTGGTGTCTCATCTGTCTCCCACTGGCAGAGAGTGTGGGACCCTCACAGTCCTTAATGCGCTTTGCTGAAGCAAATTGTATCTCTGAATTCAAACAGACTTGGTAGTAAATGCTAAATGAAGATGGTCAAGAGTTATAGCTACTGCCAGACATGTCTGAGCTTCACAAAAAGTATTTCTTTGCCATTGAAGACTGGATGTTTACAGCACACACTCCCAGCTCCCCTGCCCAGTGCTGGGGCAACTGACTGGGGTGGAGTTGTGCCACCTTGGCCTTTAAAGATTTCTCCATGGCATATGGATTAAACATCTCAACTGAGCAAAACGTTCTGTGTCGTGCCATTACTATTGATAACTGATCTTCAATTAAACAATGGGTATTAATCTTCAGAGTAGCTYTTCCCAAGATCTGTTAACAGAATGAGTTAAGAGTATCTACTGCTTGCTCTTTAGCTTAGAAAAGGAGCTTCCTCCCTGCCCCTAGCCATTGTAGAAATTGAAATGGTTAAGGGGTGCTGAAAATATTAACCTCTGTCTCTTACTCTATGATTTCTGGTACAGGCAAGTCTGTCACATTATTATGAAACATGCTTTCTTAAATACCCATTAAATCTTGTTCATTTACTACTCTTTTCTGACAACACGGTTAGGTTCCTAGGGAACTTTAACTGGTGTGCTACACCTTACTCTCCTAAAAGATTCTGTTGAAATCTATGTTTTACACTGAGGAAAAATGGTTTTGTATTCAGTGTTTGATAGAAAACAGTCAAACACAAAGAAACATTGAACAATCACTATGTGGTGCTGTTTGTTGCAAGGCAAAGATAAGTGTAAAGTCACAGTACATTGTGACAGTCATAGTAGTGACAAAAATAGTGTTAGAGTTCACCTATCCTTATTATTATATTCTATATGTCAACTATGCTTATCATAACTAAAAAACTCAAGCATTAATGAAAATTGCAATGCCAATCAGTTTTATAATCTGTCATGTCTAAGTTCCTCCCTTGTTTCCTCCTTCACCTCCCAGTCCCTCTCTAATTAGCCATCAARCTGTAAAATCTACAGTGAGGTCATTCCTCCTCTCCTTTCACTCTGCCTTGCCTTCTCATCTCTTTTCCTCCTTTCCTTTCCCTAGAGTTTGGATGAGCTGATGGACCTCAGGCTTTTTGACTTCTCTGTAATACCATGTGCTTTCATAATTCAGAACCACGTCGTTCTTTCAGTACTGTAAAACCAGCAACCAAGAAAACAGTAAAAAACAAACACAGAAAGAAATCCAAAATTCAAATATTTTCTACTTCAAATTTTCTTMTTCCAACATTCATATGAATGGGTTAAGGTTTGCACAAAATATTTGGAACTTGTGTATAGAGAAAATCAGATAATTTTTTCCCCCCTTATTAAAATGTCACTCTTTGAATGTAACATAATAAGATAATAAGAACCTCTACTCTGTCGCAGTTAATGATAACACAGTTCTGGGTGACCACAAATAATGACTTTCAACATTTTACAGGTAACCATGGGGTTTACAGTTACTTGACTTAAATGTTCAGTGAACTGTTCTGAATAACTAAGATGGCTGAAATAAGAGCTGTATCTCATAATCCTTTTGAGACATCTGTGGTTGGAGTTGTTAATTATGATTAATAATTTGCTCAATTCCTGTACATGTTCAGACCTTTTAATCGCTGTACTGTGACCTCTACCTTTTCTTCCTTGATTTATTTAGAACTCTTAAAGATTGTGTTCCATGTTCAGATTTMCATTTTAGTTTGCTTTAGTTGATACTTTATGTGCATTTGCTTTATAGATGACTTTTATAGCTCTCTTTAACAACAACTGCATTAGATATCTTTCCAGCCTAGTATAGGCTTTCTTTGATGTCTGCTATGTTCATTTCTAACCAAAACCCACAATCTCAGTGTCTCTTTTTGTTATTATATTTTATTGTGGTTCTACATTTTTTTTTTACTTAAAGCCTCCATTAAATATTAAAAAGGGTAATKATAATTTAGTTCCAATTTATGTTTCTCTATATGTCAAATCCACATCACTTCATTGTGGTTCCTAGATTGRGATGGTTATTTTCAGGTTTTTTCTACCTGAGAGCTAGTTGTATTTTAGAATAGTCCCTTGCTTGAGCTAAAATTGTTATGCTATTTAATATATTACACGATTCACTGTCTTCCCCATCACAATTGCTGTRCTTATCAGCACATACTAAAATGTTATCCTCCCAAACCTACACAGAAATTTAGGTTTGCATATGCCTTCAYGCCTTCTGCTGCATGACAGAATGCATCAGAACATTATAGCCCCAAATGTTTGTTTTCCTCTTATGGCAGATCTTTTCTCTATGGATGACCACAAGCCATATAGAGATGGAAACGCCAACCCGTAACTTCTGCCTCAGATATATCAATCATGAGTTAAATATTATGGCTAGCTGAATTGCTGCCTCTGACTGATGTCAAGGGTGGATTCAGCCAAGCAAAAGTGAGCAGAAACAGATTGTGTGCAGGCTGCAGATAGCAAGGAAAGGGAAAGAATGCAGCTATGGGACCTCCTGCTCCATTAAAGGGAGGTACCGGCCCCTGACAATGAATTGCTTACAGTCCCATTGTCTGTTGGCAAAAAAACCCACAGTTTATCTTATTTACGTCTTCTTTAACCAGACTSAGGTTACCAATATGCTTTTTATTTAAGCATTTGCTGGCGCTGGCAGGCTGACCACTCATGTGCAAGGCTTTCTGGATGCAAAGGTTGTGTGGATGATCTGTAGATTTGCTTAGAAACTTAATCCATTCTAAGCCAAATTCTTGGCCTGGGTCCCACTGGAATTTATTGACCTACTGAACGTGGACAGATTGAGTGAGTAAATGAAAAAGAGGTTAGGGAGGCTGGATTTGGCCCAGATCTTGAGCATTTATTCATATTACTGAGTTTAAGAACTTCTTGAGCTCCACACAGAAAAAAAAAAAAAAAAAAAAAAAAAAGTTTTTTATCAACTGGCTCTTTMTAAACATAATTTATCTGTTAGGGAAGGGACCAGCCATATGACTTTAACCATGTAGAGTTTTTGATTGATGAGCTATGGAATGACACTCTGAAGAAGTCATCCATTTCATTGGCACAGTATTTCAATTTGAGGGTTTATATGTAATATTTTTATATGATCTGAATATCCTTATGATCCTACAAGCTTGTTAACTGAAAACAAGAAAACCACAGAAGTTAAATCTCTGCTGTCCTCCTCTGAGTTGCCTTTCCTTTGTGAAGAATCCTGTCAAAATAATAAAAAAGAGTTTAAAAAAAATTAAAAAGA
Source organism: Malurus melanocephalus (assembly GCF_030028575.1). NCBI lineage: Eukaryota > Metazoa > Chordata > Aves > Passeriformes > Maluridae > Malurus > Malurus melanocephalus. The sequence continues at coordinate 313,809 of NW_026623322.1, read as the reverse complement.
AAAATAGAGAGCCATTTCATGAGTTTATTGCAACCTGAAATTGTTATCCACAGAGGCATGAGCTTAGGCATGGGTAAATTTTACCATAACTGCATCTCTTACTATGTTACTGCTGACTTTCCATTGTTCCACTCTTTTTACGTGCTTCTTTGCATTTGTTCAGTCATTTCACAGTCCAGTTGCTCTTTTTTGGTCAGGTGTCCTGTAATATTCAGTTTACTGCCTGAAACATCTCCAAGCTCAGTACATAATAACTCAACACCATTACCCATTTCTCCCCAGCCTCTTCTTATGGGGTCTAATAAATCCTCTTTCACCAACAAGGCTATGACAGATCCTTTGCTTTTCTTAAATGTCTCTTTCAAATAAAATATATATTTTAATATCTTGCTCCAACCTGCTTTCAGTTATGATACCATATTTTCTGCACACTATTATCTGTCCAGTTCTGTTCCTTTTCTCCCAGCTAAACCTTCCATTTGTGTTTATAGAAGAGAGTTTGATACCTCCAAGTTACTGTTCTGATTTTGCTCTGTATTAGTGTTCACAAATATAAATTTCCATTTTATATTTTTTCTATCCATATTTCATGTCCATTCCTTTATCTTGGTCCAGCCCTGGACTGAATTTCTCACAATTCTAGCATTTCAGAAAAAAAAAAGAGCATTGCACAAGTATGGCAATAAACTGTAGCTGTAGAAGGTCCTTTAAGCCTGGAATGGTCTTTGAACACTGGAAATCTTCCAGGGCGCAGGAACAGCTTCTGTTCCTCTCACAGATACAATTTGTAAGCCACGTGTGTGAGTTAAAAAGGGATTACATGATTTTTTTCGTGTTGTGTGTGCTGGTTAAAAATGAGAATCCGTCAGATTTTCTTTAATTACCATTGGAGTAAGTCCTCCAAGTTCTGCAACAAACAATTCTCTCTGTCCAAATGAAGAGCAATTTTTTTCAACATATTTGATTGGTTAATACTCTTACTATTTTAATGTTTTAAAATGCTGATGGGAGATATTTATTTTTACCTGATGCATTCTTTCACAAATGTATTTTTCAGGTATCTCTAGCTGGAATTATTTTCCAATTTTTTTTATCTACTAGTCTGAATCAGTGAAATGCAACACACTCAGCCACAGAGTCCAAATGTCATAAATTATCTAAAAGTTCTGTAGCTTGTTTAATTCTATCAAATAAAAGCAACAATTAATGCCAATAATTCTGGGTCCAGATGAGCAATTAGGGCAAATACATGTTTCACTTCTTGTCACTGAAGAGGACTCAGTGGTCCTTTCCAGGACTAGCCTTGAAAATTTCATCTGTAAAATTTCATCTCAGACTTAACAAATGTCCTTCTTTAATATTCTTACATAAAGCAATAAATTTTCATTTGCCTAATGTTTGGATATTTTTTAACAATTGTAAAACTTATTTAACATAGCTAAAAAGAAAACTCTTGTTTCCTGAATTAACTTGTTCTTAGACTGGTAATGAATTTTAGCCCAACCCTTGATGACAAGTTTCTCAGCTGCCAGTCACAGTCCTGCAYGGTGTAGCAGGTGTGTTGCTACCCATAACTTGCAAATCCAACAGTTGTTTCTGGACATGTGAGATTTCCCATCACCTGACAGTTCACAAATCTTATTTTGACTTAAATTAAGTAGGTRGAATGGTGATTTCTTTTATCCCTTACTCCAGCGTATTTCATACTTCAGGGATAAATTCATGGACATACATAATACAGAATATACGTAAGCATAGTTTCATATCCCGCTGAGCAGAAAAATGTTAGGATTTGGAAAATTCATTGCAGGATGGAACATCAYAATAGAGTGCTGTAGAAATCCTAAAATAATGAATTAACCTGCTTGTTAATCCATACTGCAGACAAGATAGGAGGCATTGAAAAACAGATCCTTGTGAGACTGAGTTGAAGGGTACACAAATGGATTGAARTCATTACAGCCTTTTCTTGAACTGGCATTCTCACTAATGAAAGTCATCTCATCAAGTATCTTTCTTAAAAAATATAAAAGGAATTGGCCAAGAAGCCCTTTATCAGACAAGTGATTTTCCTTACATGCTTTGAGACAATTTGCTTTGTTTTGCATCCACCACCTAAATAGATTTTAGAGTGGAACAGAGTAAGCAGAATTACTGTTTAGCTGCCATTTTTCCAAGCGTAGATAAGACTTGTAAATTTTATTTTCCAATATCCATGATCCAAAGTGATGCATTTTGCTTTCTTTCTTTTAGAAAACATATATATATATATATATATAATCTGTGACTAATCTATGTGTCTTAAAGTTGCTTCTATCTAGTTTTCTGAATATCAGATTTTGTTTTGTATACAATTAGATTTTATGAATTCTTTCATATTCAGTAACTTCATGGCATTGAAAAGACTGTCCTAGGCACTGGATGTGGAAAAATTCTTGTAGACCCGACTGATGCTGTGGATTTTCAGACTTTCTGTGGACACTCCAGCTTTTTGAGACAGTTMATACCATTTTTCTCTCTGTTAGCCCTTTCAGAACAACCTGAGCTGAAAACACCATCACTCTCACTGAACTACAAAATTTACACACACTCTTCACAAGCAATGAGAGTTAATTAAGAAAGTGGAACATACATCTATTTTAACCTGAAAAGAAACCACCRAGTCATAGTAACACTCCACCTTCCTTCCCAGTTTCTGTGGTTCATCTGAAGTAACTCTAATTAGCAAAACCCATTTGAGTTTTCAATTGCAGTGATGAGATTGCCAGCACTCTTTTTTGAATTCTGACATTCCAGCTCTTTCCGYAAACCTCTGGCATTCATGGTTGATGTAAATTAATCAGCAATCTATATTTTGAACTGGGTGCAATCTGTCCTAAGAGAGATCTGTATCCTTTCTGTATCCAGTGCTAGTAAATTCTCCTGATCACCATCAGTTTACGACAAACTCAAGATTTTTCTGTTATTTTAGGTGATCAGATATTTTCACATCAGTAACCTAAAACCTAGGGAGCTCTTGTGCTAGAGAGTTGGACAGAATCTAGTTCATCTGTGTTTTGGAAAACAAACTGATATAAAAGAGAGCTAAGATGGGAAGATGTTCAGAATTTATCTTCCTCTTAGGTGCTTCTGATGTTTAAAATTCTTTGAAGAAAGCCCAGCCACAACAGATACCAGTATKTTGTTGCTTCATTTTTGAGTGGCAAGTATCCATGAATTTTCAAATACCAACTTTTCCGTCCTGTAAGGAAAATGTAGTATTTGACTACATTGTCCTAGGGCATCTGAAATTTGGAAAAAAAAMCCAAAAAAACTCATCAAGATCTAAAACATCTGGCAATATCTTTAATAACAATATTATTAAGGAGTACTTAGGGTAACCTTCTCCTTGTAGCTACTAGTGTGAAGTTAAATGCTTCTGCACATCAGAAGATGATGTTCTCCTTTAATCGTAATTCAGCAGTTAGGCAGTCAAAATCCAGTTCAGGTTAAGAATTTAAAACTATTTTCTCCACAACTAAAATGTTTCACTACTTTTTCTTACACAAACACATATAAGGAGTGGGAACCTTAAATAACAGTGGAAAATAAATGTAGAATGCCTTGATATTCAAAGTAATTTATTTTCTCTCTTGAATCTAAGAAGGGTACATGAGATGTGGCACATTCTGGTCTTATTTTACATGGCATCTATTACAGGCAGTAGTAAACACCAGTTCAGGCTGAATGTACCCCTAGTTTTACCCACTATGGCAATTCTTTGTTCTGTTTTCATGCTTTGCCAATCTGCAGGCTGCTGTGAATAAGAAAAAAATCCCCAGAGATCTGGAAGTCTTGCCAGCAGATTAACTACAACAAATCCTTGCTGGCTACAAAGTGGTTAAAGGTTGGGTTGAAGGCTTGACAAACACATCACTGAGATGAACCAATTACCAAAAAAAGAAAAAAAGGAAGCATGACCATTTTTTAGGGATGTTTGGGACTGCTTAAAACCTATCCCTTTCTTCTGAGACATTGCCTTGTGGTGGGGATCCAATGCAGGGTATTGCCTGTATACTACCAGTGCCTGCAAGATATGATCTGAAAAGAAATAAAGGAAAAAGAAAAGCCTATTAAATTCCCCCAAAATGTATTTAGATATGAAATAACTATGAAAAAAATCATTTTGGCTTTTTTTTTCAGTATATGCAGCCAGATCCTAAGTGTCTTAGATTTTAACCTCTTGACTCGCACTATGATAATTGACACAAGACTGGCTTTGGTAACTGAATCATTGACTAAAAAAATAATAAAAAYTTTGCTCATTCTAGATAGTGCAAGCATGATTTGTTATCCATAAAATTTAAGCACAATTAAATTGGGAAAAAAAAAAAMCCCAACTAGATATTGGCTTTGGGCTCATAACAAAAAGAGCTTCTCCTGTTTTATGAGCCTCAGATTACCAAATAACCTTGACAGCTGAATCAGTGTTCCATGACAACAAGCAGGCCATTGATAAATAGCAACAAAACTATTAGACGTTGAATTTAAGAGATGAGTAATAGAGAAGCTAAATTATAGGTTTACCACTTGACAAAGTACAGCTTGACAAATCTGTGATAACCTACATGTGTGCCTATGTATAAATGCATACAAGGAAAAGAGAGGAATAGAAACTTTTAAAAACRGAGGTGAAATCAGCATGACATGAATGTTACAAAGGCATAAATATATTCTTTTCACAGTACTTAAATTCCTGTTTTCCATGATCAAATCCTTAACAAATCATATGTAAGTACTTGAAAAACCTGCCACTTGTGAAGTGTTTTTTCCTGGTTTCATTTAAATTTTTAATTTTAAGCACTGTAAGGTAAAAAAGRAGAGGAATTTCTGATCTGTGATAGAATTTTAAACTCATTCCTGCAAAAGAATAGCTTCCAATTAAAGATCAAAACCAACAGTTTAAAGAGCCACCAGGAAAAGTGAGAACTTAAAAATCTCTTCCTGGAATATGGAAAGCAATTTGAGCTTCCTAGACAATAAGTGAGAACTATGTCAATTTCCTGTTACCAGAGTGGTGTCAAGAATGATTTCACTAAAAGTTGAATCTCATGTATTAACTTATTTTAAAATGGTGGCATCTATAGAGGAAATCTGGATGAGTGGCTGCTCACGTACAGAAAAGGGTACAACAAGGCCAGGCTAATGCATCAGTCTTTCATAGAGGACAAACTTTCTGACATGATAATGTGCTCCCAGGAAGATCTGTGTTCCTCTTGTCCTCTCTTTGATGCAACAGCTTTTGATTTATTGCTGTAAAGTCTGGTGGTTTGGTCAGGTGGGATTCCTGGGCTGTCACTTCCCAGAGCAGATCTGCAGGTGGCAGGCGGTGACAGCAGCGCTCCCACGCTGGTCTTGATCGTCATCTGCTGACATCTGAGTTTGACTCTCTTTTCCAGTTGTGGTAAAAACCAACGTATTTAATAAGTGCTATGCCAGTCCACAGKGTGGGACCTGTAACATTCAGAAAAAGATTGTACTCTGTGAGCAAGAATACAGCAATGAATTTACCAGAATACCCTGTTTTCCCTTAACTTGAAGTTATGCAACTTTTGACAGCAGTCAGACAAATTACAGGATAAAGGCTGAAGATCTAGCTGAAGTTCTGTGACCTGTGTTACACAGGAGGGCAGGTTAGATGATCTAGTTGGATCTTCTGTTCTAAAATTCTATGAATTATTCTGGTGTAAGAAACAGCTCTAGTTTTGTCAAAGGGGAATTAAACACTGGAAATTCATCATATCCTAAACACTTTCACTGTATCTACTGGAGGGTGACTTGACAAATGAGAAAGGTCAATAGCAAACCCAGTGAAGGTTTTGCTTGCTAAAAACCCTTGTGAAGGGTTTTCAAATTTTTGTCATTTATTCAGTTTTCCTGGAACAACACGACTGGTATCAACCGCCATTCACAAATATGAACTAAGAAACTGTTGACTGTATTTCCTTAGGAACAAATTATGAATATTTTTTGATAGCACATCTATCTCTGTTATATTGACATTATTTCCAGTGGTACACTGATGCTATTGTGATTCTGACCTTTGTCATGATATTCATGTTATCCTCTAATCATAAACAGAGAAATATCACAAAAGCCATATTTTATTCAACTACAGCATGTGCTTACCATACCATAWTCCTGGATTCCAGATGCCCATAACATTTTAGCCTTCAGACGATCAAGAATATCCAGTGTTTGAGATGTATATGATGGAATTTTAACGTTCCCTCTGAAATGCAGGTCTTTGTATTTCCATGTCCTTTATGTTTGCAATGAGGGATTGCCAAAATGGTGCTTAGCCAAAAATGTTTTAGTTTTGTTGATTTGTTTTTTTTAAACAAAAAGCTCAAGTTAGTCATATGCTTTCATCCAAAACAATCAGAACCTGAGCCAATTTAGTGCACATAAGATACCTTGGAAGGATTATTTTATGCTGTTGAGCTTGTAATATGTGTAACCAATAGGAGTTCTCTTCATATTTGGATTTTTTTTTGTAAATCTTGCAGCTAAGTCAGTGAGCCAAATGCAAAATCCAACACCTAAGGGCATCGTGTTGATTTGCAATGCACCCTGGGGCTACCTAAGGTTGAGAAACCATTGAGTGGATTACACAGATCCATATATGTAGGTTTTTCATCTCTGACAGATATAATACAAGCGCTATTATTCGTACGAGAAAAATTTCTTAGTATACTGTGTGTAAGAGAGAAACAAAACCATGTCAAATCATTTACACGAAAAATTATTAAGAAAAGAGAGCTGAAGATTCCAGCCTCTAGGAATGTGCCTTATATTGAGCACCTACATGCCACACAGATCAACTGTGGGGTGACAAAGGCTTGGCTAAATAAYTGCAGAACCAAATGAATATACATTTGGTATATTTGGTATATAAAGAAGCATATTAAACCTGCTAAAAATCTTCTTCTCTAAAATCCTGCCATTCTTCCTTCTGTCAGCCATCTGAAAGTTAGGCATCTGAACTGAGTAAGACCTTTTCCAGGAAACAGCTCTCCCTTTTATCACATAGATATAGTTTTWAGTGAGATGAATAGCCCTTTGCAAGAGCCTTTTCCATAGTCTATACAGAGACCGGCTAGAGCTTAAACCAGGTCGTTATGTCTGGAGTAAATTAAATTAAATCAATGCTCAGGACTAATATTGAAAGAGAGCCCTAACATTGCAAAATGTTATCAATGTACAGAGTGTTTCACACAGGTTTCTTGCTGTTGAACTCAAGGTGTGTAACTGGATATTCATACTGATGTAAAGGTAATGGACCAAAGGCTCAGGATGTTGTAGTAYAACCAGTGGCATAATTTTCCCTTTAGCTGCTTTTCTGGATTATCAACACAAACTACATTGGTTTTGGTTTTTTTTCAATCTTTCCTTAAGGCTGCTGGGTTATGGGTTTTTGTTTTTGTTTTTGTTTTTTTTTTGTTTTGTTTGTTTGTTTATTTTGTCTTAATCCTCATTCCCCTTTTCCCAAAAGGTTTTGGCCTCACTGGAAAGAAATGGAACTTTCCTGCAGCCTGGACTTTCACTACCTAAAATTAAATATCCACTAGACACAATTTGCTGAAACTGCAAGTGATTTAATATTTTGTCAGTCCTCATTTTTATACTTAGAATTAAACTAGAGGGTGGTGCTATCTAAAAAAAAAAAAAATTACCCCTCACTTCTCCCACTTTTTTCTCCATCTCTGGCAATTGATCATTGCAGTGCCTAYAAATGCTCCATGGCTAAGAAGAGAAAAGCTGAAGATCAGATATCAGGTGTTCCTGTCAACAAAAGGAAGTCCCTGTTAATGAAACCCCGCCACTACAGCCCCAGTTTGGAATGCAAAGAAGAGAATGAAGACAGGACGGAGTTACAGGAAGAYATCAGCGTCCTCGAAGGCAGCTCAAATCCAGGTACTTGCTTGAATTCCACTTTAACTTGAATTCCACAGAAAGGAACATAAGAAACAGTATTTTGAAACAGGTTGCAAGACAAGTTTGACTTCTAAAAGAGTTAGAATGGTGCCTTTCTGTCCAGGTTTAAACATTATATTTTCATTTATTTTGCACAATAGCCTCTCCCAGGGTCTAGTAAATGCTTTGTGGACCACACAGAGACAACCACTGTAGCAGGTCAGATATGGAGCAGCATCTGCTTCACCACTACCTCTGTCAARGAGCAAACTTGAGCCCACCACTGAGAAAAACACATTTATGAAGAGCAGATTTTCACTGGAATATATAGAGCTCTTAGGAAGGGGAAAAAAAATGCTTAGCAAAACATTGTTGACTTTAACATTTAGCAAAGCAATTTCATGCGTGTGACTGCTGTGTGTGTTCTGTTTAGCACGATTATTAGACTCAGCACTTTTATACTTGTTATTCCAACACTGCTAAGCCAAACACATCTAACAATTTATAGCAGCTTCTATATTGTGTATGCTGGAAAACATGGGTGAGGATGGGAAGACAGAAAGATATGGTTATAGTACGYTTTGATTACTCTTCCTTTCTAATATATTTTTATATATATTCGAGTAGAACAAAAAGCCTCAAGCAATATTCACATATTTGTTTAAGAAGTCCTGCCAAAATAATTAATCATTTTGTTAYGAAGTGAGAAGATGTCAGTGGAAGATAGCAGGAAGACGTTAGGAGTCATCTGTACACAGCAAATGTTAAGATAAAAGGAACGTGATTTGGCACTGGGAAATTAGTAATCATAAATAATATGCAAACAGAATGAACTTACACGTCACTCTGATAGCTGGTTGCTATTAGAATTAAAATGTAACTTATTTTCCACTTTCTTTCTCTTAAAAACCCTTTTGAAGGACAGGGTGTTAGATAATCTCATCCAGGGTCCCTTTACCACAAAAGACTGGACCAGATGGTGTTTCAAGGTCCCTTCCAGTCTGGGGTCTCCCATGGTTTTATGATGAAATGAGATTAGTAATTTACGTATTTATCCACCCTAAACTGAACTTCCTTAAAACAAACCCCCCATGTTTTATAGCACACAGAAGAAGAAGAAAAATGTCTTTCAGATTAAAGACTCAAATCCTGATTCCACCAAAATCAGTGGAGATCTTTGTGGCATTTCTATACTGCAAAGTTTTCAGTCAGCTGTCTCTTGTAAATCTTCTAGGAGGAGTTTTTTCCAAAGGTCTGAATCCCATTGCTGTGGAAACCCAGAAGGTAGAACATAAATATGCAAGGTGATGAACAATGTCTCTGTCTTTTGGGTGACATTGCTAAGCAAAATTCATCAGGAAAAAAAGTCCCATAGCTCCGAATGCCTGTTCAGGCTGCAGGGGCTGTTTCTATCTCTGAGTACCAGAAGGGAATTTCTTGTATGGCTGCTGTTTTGAGGTTTTGTTATTGGGTTTTGGATTTTTTTTTTTTTTTTTTTTTTTTTTTTTTTTTTTTTTTTTTTTTTTTTTTTTTTTTTTTTTTAGATATTTGGACTTCAGCTAATTTTTTTTTGTGTTGATTAAGCCTGACCATCCAGAGGTGCCCTCAGCAACACCTTTTTCTTCCCCTTTTTCTGTTGTCTGCACACATTGAAGAAGTTGATGAAGGGAAAATACGGTGATGGCTGTAAAGGTAGACTCTGTGCCATATACAGATGAACCCAAGTTATTTAACTGGTTCCTTTTCTTAAAAAGGGCAACTGTTGGGCTAGAGGCAATGAAGAAAATGTAGGGAAACCATGGCCCTCAGTCAAAACAAAAAATCCCACTTGATTTGRAAAAGATTTATTTGATACCAATATGATATCCTTCAACCTGCTTGTGTCAATGATAATACCACCTACATATTTTGCATTTATTTTGCCAGCTACAAAACGAATTTCACCTAAAGCATACAGTTGGTCTGGYTATGTAAGTTTACTTGTGATTTCTTAGTGTAATATTTCTCACTTTATTATGAGTTCATGATTCGTGTCTGTTGATCATTTAATGATTCAATTCATGGATTGATGCAACTGTAAACTAAGCTGAGTTTTGATTGTTTTAAAAGTAAATTTACAGCCTGTAGAAGTAAAAAGCAAAGCTGGGACAGCTGAACCATTAAGACTGATTCAACAACAAATTTTTAAACACTGCTTTAAAAATTGTTGATTACTTAATGAAAAAGAATTTTTTACCATCAATTTGTATTATTTTTCATCTTTCACACAGAAAAATAACTGAAAAGGGATTTTACCATTATGATGCTTTGTTTTGTTTTCTTTTGATGGGCAGGAGACTTCTTTTTTAGATAGATCTTGTTACTTTTTGAAATGACCCATGATGGGATTCTGTCATTTTCCAAATGGCAGTAAAGAAAATAATGAAAACTCATTTGAATAAAGTTGGTTATAGAGCCAAATCATCATTCTTACTTGCTGAGATGTGAAAGACGGCAGACTTTATTCAGAATACTGCAATGTGTGTGGTACTAGACCAGCTGCTAAAAAGTTACACTAAGGTTTACAGACACTTCTTTAAATACAACTTTATGCACACAGTGAACAAGGCCACCTCTCCCTGCATGAGTCCAATTTTCTGAAGAAGAATAAGAATTAATCAATATTTTCTTTTAACATATAACAAACAGTTGAACCAAACAATTATGTAAACTGGAAATGACCCAAAATGCTAACAGTTTGGCAGCAGTAAAGTGAAATGCATTGTGGTGCACATGTGCATTTTTGTCCCCCTTTTCCCCTCCACAATAATCTGCACTTAATAGGAATATTTTAAACTATGTAGCTAAGCAACAGAGGTAATTGTTGCTTTCTAGAGCTTTTGTTAGGCACTCTAACACAGCCCAAATATGCATAATTAGGTATAATGTCTATAAATCATTATTGTACACATGTGGGTAGTTAAGTGGATTGAGAGAATAGTTCAATGAATTGGACATATTCACTGAAAATGCTTTTTATTTGTTTTCTGTAGTTCATAATACTTTAAAATTATCATAACCCTTTACACTTTCTCTTAATAGCTCACTGTGTTATTGAGAGAAACTTCATTTGCCTTTTAGGCTATGCTTAATTTATTATTTAAACCTGGAGTTCTTCTGATTCGGGAAAGAACAGACACATCTTATGAAATAGTCTGTGCTTGTTTATTCATCTTCCTTTCTAGGAAGTAAAATGTTAAATTTTTCAGTTTATGTTGAATAGATCCCAACAAAAGAATGTACCCTATAATCAGCATTATTGAAGGGGCTAGTGTTGTGACTAAATTCTTCCCTTCATCCAAAAATGCTTTTAGTTACTATGGCAATATTTACTTGATCCTGGCAAAACCAGTGTTGATTTTAGAGAGATAATTACCAGAAAGGAAGATGATGGAGATGTATTTTTGAGTGTCCTTGTCAGAGGAAATGTTTATAAAAAATTAAATGAGATACAAAAGGCATATTGTCTTGCACACTGACAACCTCTCCTACATGCAGCCTTTATTACCTGCTGGCTGCTGCTTTTCTTCTGAAGAAAGATGTTTATAAGGACAGGATGCACTTCAGTGGTGTCTTTAACAAGTCCTTTATGAGTCTGTACATAACAACCATTTCTGTTTGCCTGTGCATGACCTGATCTATCACTTAATGTGGCAATTTCAGTGGTGACCACGAGCTTGCCCTTTGTGAAGTATTGAGGATTTTTCCATCAAGGTCTTTCATGGGATCTGGGGTAACTGAGAAAGTAATTAGGGTTTCTTTTGAGAAAATATTTGGGAATCTCAGATAAAATAAAAGTGAAAATAGATCAGACGAATTGTAAAATGTGTTACTGGGCTTGTATATATATATATATATATATATACACACACATATTATATAGGTTATATGTATATATGTAGTATCAATTTATGGCATATTATATTTACATAAATGGATATAACTGTATGTGCATGTGTGTGTGTTCTAAGACAATATATATTTTCACCATCAGTGAGAAATGGGGGTRTAATTATTTTTCATATAGTGCTGGAACTATCGTGTAAAACAGATATTTTCTTAGAAGGGCTTATCCTCCTGTTAGAAGCAGTCATTTCAAATAGAGCGTTGGTGTGCATTCAATCATTTCAAAGTACCTTTTTGAGTAAAGGAATGGGAACTGGTAAGTAAATATCCTCATATCACTTCTACAAGACACAAAAAATGGTTATTCTGACGTATTCCTCTTGCCTTTTTTCTCATACAGAGGAGAGTATTCCAAAATCATCTGAGGAAACACTTCATTTGGGTGGGCAAGAAAATTCCAGTCAAACAAGAGACAACTACTCCAGCTATCAAGATGCTGTGGCCAAACCTTTGATGAACATGGGAAAATCAGCAAAAGATGCACCTAATCAAACAGTGCCAGAAAACCTAAATGATAGTGGCATTCAATCCTTAAAAACAGAAAGTGATGACACTGATGAATGTTACCTGATTAACTCAGCTGAAGGAAAGGAAAAGACTGCTATTTCTGACMCAAAATACTGTTCATCTGAGGAAAATGAAAGTAACTCTGAAATTATGGACAACGAGTGGGAGAGTTCTTCAAATTTCTCGGAAGAAACTAATGTAAAGCCCCACGTAACCCAGAAGTATATTGTAGAGTGTAATCAACCCAGCATCCTAGAAGTCCCAGAAATTAAGAAGGAAGAGGTCGAATACGGTCCTTGTGAAACCCTCTGTGACTCAGAAACAGAGCTGAGAGCATCCCAGGAGCCTCACCCCGATCCTTTTGAGAAGAGAATTCAGAATCTCTTCCCCGAAAGCGAAGAAGACGACAACGAGTGCCTGTCAGAAACCACAGACGTGTCCRTCGAGCTGGACAAAACAAAAGGGAACTTGAGTTTGCTGGAGCAAGCAATCGCTCTGCAGGCAGAGCAAGGGCATGTGTTCCACAGCACCTACAAGGAACTCGATAGGTTTCTACTGGAGCACCTAGCAGGGGAAAGGAGACAAACCAAAGTTATTGACATTGGTGGGAGACAGATATTTAGCAGCAAACGTAAGGAAGTATTTTTGGCTCTTCTTGCTGGCTTAAGCATTTGTCCTGTGACTGATAGAGGATTCTGAGCTGGGTTTTATAGCAACAGTAAAGAATCTGGAATTTAGCTGGTAATTTTGTTAATTATGTACCTTCACACCAGTGCCTCACGTCTAACCAGGTTAAACGCTAGGTACTTGGCTTGCTGCCAAACTGCTGTGTGAAATGATCAGTAATGGGTACTAAAAGGGCTGTGGAGCTGGCACTCACAGTCCTTCTCCTCCTTTTCCTCCTCCTCTGCTTCCTCCTCTGTAGGGCGCTAATACAAACCTCCAAAATTTCAGCAGCCAAAAGACAAGGCATTAAAACAGTGTTCAAGGGCAAGGTTAGGGTGAAACATTGGCCTCTCTCAGAGGTACCACCCAGTTCCTAAGGGATGTGTTTTCTGAGTTCAGTCTACTTCACGTATCAGCATTACATTTTTCTGCATCCAGCATGTCTGAGCCAGGAAAGCACAAGCTGTGCTCTTCTGCCTCATTCACGATCAGCAGAAATACCAGTAAATTCCAAAATCTTTATGGTTTCTGATGGTTTTTGGTATCCTACAAACCCATAGGAACATTAGTCAATTTTCAACACTTAATCAGGCTTCCAGAAGTGGGGATTTAAAAGATTTGGGTTTGATTTATAAACTGGGCTGTCTTGTATGAAACTCCTCAATAGAGGATAATTGCAGAACATCAAGGGATGTCATTTTATTACGCACTCACTGCTGTAGTAACAATATATTCATTTGTCCTTTAACTTTTCCTTTTGGCCTTCCAAACATACTGAGGTCACCCTAGAACTGATGCAATTTCTGCTTTTGATAAATTATTTACTTTGGTTTTTCTAATGTAACTTCAGCGTAGTCCCTGTGGCCATTGCAAATATTATAGTAATTTACTTATCTAAAGCATTTAGCTTGAAAGAGAACTGACAGGCATTTTTAGGGGTTGCAACTATAAAATATTTCTTGCAGTATTTGGGAAGAATATGCATACATCTCATTTTTATGTCTCAAGTAGTGTTTTCATTAGCATGTCTTAAGCTGTGCATGCATGTTATTAATCCACCTTTTTATTAAACTACATGAACCTTTATTTGCTCAGATGACAGGCATGTGCAGGAACTTTGTAGATATCCTTTCTTACCCTGAGAGCAGCTGTGTTCACGAGGCTCACATTGGTGTCAATGTGACTTTCTCACAGCTCACATAGCAAAGAGGGATGTAAGAATGGCAGAATTTGTCCCTTCCTGATTTGCCTCATATTGTAATTAGCTGTGGTTTCCAGGTGAATTCAGAGCTAACACTCATGGAGAAACACACCAGGCCTTGTTCAGGTTGTATAAACATCATATAATTGTAGTGAATGTTGTATTGGGCACATAATTTTTTTCCACTTTATATCATTAACTGCATTTTATTTCTGAAAAATCTACCATCAAATCCATCAGCTCTTAATTTTCATTCTTGGATGCTAAATCAGAAAATAACCTATTTCATGATAAACCTTTTCAATCACCAGGGGAAGCACCAAATCATATTTCAGGGTCCCTCTTTATTTTCTGTTCACTATTGCAGCACATTCCATTCACAGCAATTCTAAAAAGCATGTGGTCTCCTGATGATGCTGAGCCTATTTTCTTTCCTCTTTATTTTAWTTTTTTTTTTWAAACCAAGAAACTTGCCAGGAAGTTTAACCCTCAGCTGTCTCTGGTGATTCTGTCCCTGAGCACATCCTACCTCATAGTCCAGAAAAATGGGCTTGAAGGAGGCAGCTCCCTGTGCTGGCTGCAGCTGTTTTCTCCCCCAGCACCAAATGCTGTTGGCAGCCAATCACAGATGGAGCTAAAACCATCCTCAGCAATTTATGCGGCCACTTCCTCCAGATTTCTCACAAGAGAATTTCTGGACCCGAAATCATTCCTTTCTCGCCCAGACTTTTGATCCTGCMTTGGAAATCAAATAAAGGTTTTCTGACCAGTGCTTCTTGCACRATTCTAGGTGCTTGAAACAGAAATTGGGAATGCACTGTGGCCATTACAGAGTGGCAGCAGTGGGGCTGGGCTGAGACCTCGCCTTTGAAAGGGTATCGGCTGCTCCATGTTTGCAGTGTCTTTGTGGGCTGCTCCACAAAGCGGCATTGCCATGTGTACCAGAGGGAGCTGCTTGCCTCGCCTCTCAAATGTAAAGTGGCATGTATTCAGTTTCMTAACAAAGAACCTACAGCCTAGAGATCTGTGATATTTAAGGAATGGCTTCTGGTTGAAATGCTTTTTGTTTGTTTGTTTATTTGTTTCACACCTCAGCTTTTATTTGGTTGTCCCAGCTTCCTSGAGTCTGACATTAACAGAGAAAAAGATTGTTTCTGCTTTTTATATTTGTTCCTTTATAGATCTTGCTGTTGGCTCATGCTGCCAGTTTTCTGGCTTATTGGATTGTGGATTCTGTCCTGTTTGAGGCTCTGAATGGAACAAATGACACTGCAATCCTAAAGCTATATAGTTTAGCACATAAATGGCATATTGGGAGGGGGGAATCATTGTTTAAAGGACACAGTGTGAAAACCTGAAGTGATGTTTCAGTTTCATACACTTCTGTTAAAACTTTGCACAGGAATTAAATCTGAAGTATAAAATAGAGAATATCACACCATTAGGATCACTCAGTTGAGTGCAGACAGGGGTTAAATCCGAGCAAAATCCGTATCTGATTTCTCTRCAGATTCACCCAGGCCTGAAAAGAGAGAAACCAAATGCCCCATCCCAGGATGTGATGGCACAGGGCACGTGACTGGGCTGTACCCTCACCACCGCAGTCTCTCAGGCTGTCCACATAAAGTTAGAGTGCCACTAGAAAGTGAGTATCCACCCCCTGCAGTCCAGAATAACAGCTGGATCTGTCCCAGTACTGTGGGTAGTGTGTTCTTACGCTGGAGAAGAATCCCCTTTTTCCTGCCTGAGATTGCAGAACAAGACTGGGAAAGAAGACATCACACCTTCTTTGCCCTCCAGCTCCCAKTCACAATCCTGCTTCCCACACTTGTGCAGCTCAAGTGCTCCTCAGCAGCATCATTACAAACAGCAGCAAGCTCTTCAGGTAGCCTGGCAGGAAAAAGATCAGACAACCTCTGCCCACGCTGCCAGCAGACCTGCATGCTGCAGTCCCATGAATCTTCGAGGTGCTGCTTGCTCCCACCTTTGCTAAGGCACAGGTATCACCTGCTTGTTCCACAGCCTTTTTTGCCACAGTCACACGTGGAGGCTGCTGTTCCATTGCCAACCGCTGAGAGCCCTGGGCACGCTGATGCAGAGATGTTTCCAGTGTCCCCCTCACTGTTGAGCTCAAAAAGGTTATTTCCATCAGTGCATCTCAGCACTGGTCCACAGCAGGTCCCTCTCTTGTGACAGTATCACACACTAACCCTTTTGTGCCCAGCTTAACATGGATCTCCCTGCTTATTTCTAGCTGTGCTGCTCTGATTACACTGGCATGTGTGTGTGTGTGTGTAATCCTGCCACACCATGCAATKAAATGCTGCATAATAAGCCAAAACTTAATGTGAAACTATCTGCTTAAATAACCTAGTTAGTCAGATTGTTCTTTGTGGTGGTATGCATAACAACAAATTAAAAGGATATTTGCACTTTACCAAAATCCTCTTCCTAACCGTAGCTCTCCTTTTTTAAAAAATCTAGTACTAAACTGTATTTATGGAAACATCTGCTGGATTAAGCAGGCTRCATTTGGAAGGCCTTAGCAACATTAACTTCCTAAAAAAAGTTAAAATTAACAAGTTCTTGTTAATTATCATGCTTCCAATTATATGTGCTCTGTCCCAATGGAGGGGGAAAGAAAAAAAGGTTGGAATTTGGCTTCTGGCAGAACAAACCAGTGGACTTAGTTTTTGTCTAAACACTGTTCCCCAGCAATGTATATTGTTTAATATGGACTTACATGTCAGTCTTAGCAAAGGTGATCCACATCCAAGGGCATCAGGAGTGTAGAGGCAAGAGGGTCTAATCACTATTAAGAGTGTCAGCTGCTGCTTGGAAACATGACTGATTGGTCCAAGGTAGTTTCAACACAGCTCAGACGATCAGAAGCTGTAACAGTTCAAAGGGACATGCTCAAAACATCTGATAAAAGGTATAAAACAGCCTTCCTGCACTTGAGAGCTTTCCTTCTCTGGGGCAGAGGGAGACTGCAGCTGCACATAGCCGGACTGTGTGCCCCAGGGCTCCTTCATCCCCTGCCTTTTCCACTTCACTGTGTTAGTGGTGGCTTCATCATGCAACAACTTTGCTGACTTCCACCTGTGCTCTTTTAAAGTCTGTAGAAACAATGATGTGCATGTAGGAAGCCACACTACAGTAACAGGATAAACGGGTGTGTGCTCACCATGCTCACTGTGTTGTAGGACCTTTGCTTCTCCTTTTGTGATAAAAATGTGAAAGAATTGAGAATCTGAGTTCAAAGAAGATATGTTCATTTTTTTAAAGATATATATATATTTATATATATTTTATATATATTATCAACCATTTTTTTTTATTATTATTTCTGTTTAGTTCTTGCCATGCATGAAAATGTTTTAAAGTGCCCCACGCCAGGATGCACTGGAAGAGGACATGTCAACAGCAATCGCAACACACACCGAAGGTAGATCAGAAAAATTCCTGTCCACTTAAAATCTGACATGTAGTCGGTTGATACTTAAATTGATAGGCACATCTTGGAATTAGATGTTAAGTACTACACTGAAGGGTGTTTATGAACTGCAAGAGCAGCCTGTATTATTTATAACCAAACAATTGTGCTTAATTTAATTATACAAAAAAATGGCTGCAGCACTGAGAATGGCAAATTCCACTAGTATTTTTCATAGATGAAATTTAAAGCTACAATTTCATCAGTCTTCACATTGAAAAATCATCATATACAAGGTGAAGGAATGAACAAATACATTACTATTGCTACAACTGGAAAATCCAAAGGAATCTAAAACCCTTTTRTTTTGCAACGCATACATGATAGTCCTTGACAGTAACTTCCAATCAAGGCACATTCCGTTTTAGCAAAACACAAAATTTTAAGTGGACTGCTGTAAAATCTGTTTTAAAATCTCGGGAATGCCATCTTCCTGCTTGGAACACTCCTGTCTCTTTAAATTGCTGCCTGTAGGGAGAAAGCAAAATTGAGAAAAGCCTTCCAGACAGGCAGCTGGGCAATCACTGCTGGACTGCAGGTGAGGCAGAGAGTCAAGGCACTCTGTGTCCAGCAAGCCACTGCTGTCAGCGCAGCTCTGGTCACTACTGCTTTCTGCTGGAAGCASTGTATTCCATCACACTGCTTCTGGGAAAATAGAATGTCAATCTCAAACTTGGGACATAAGAATTTCAAAAACAACTTTCTTTGTTGATCTGAATTTGTGTGAGATTTAGAGGGTTTTTTTTTTGTTTATTGATTGATTCATTATCACATGAGTGCACCAAAATTAAGGATTATCCTGCTATGTAAAAAATACTAAAGATAATAAGTCAGTCTTTACCAGACATATGACAAGCTTGTCTGCAAGAATATATAAGGAACAAGCAGATATTTTTTTCTTTGTGTTTCCTGGTTTAAATCCCCAGTCATCTTTGAAGAACATCAGCTGTATCATAAGCAACCCATGAACAGGATAAGAAAACATGTCYTAATCTAATAAAGCAAACAGGAAAAAATAAACTAGCACAACTTGAAATGACAAAATGTGTTCTTTGGTAACAGTCCCTCACATATCCCTGGATTTTTTTCCMGAATTCACTTTCCTTTTAATCAGCAGGAGGCTTATATGCATGGTTTAGCTGATAAAGTAAATGTCATTTGTCAAAAAATTTACTAGTGACTTGCCAGACACAAAACATCAAAGCYGAACTGTGGAAAACTCCTACATGATTCAGTTTCCAGATATGTCACCTAAAAACCACAGATTTCACAGTTTTGCATTAAGGATTGCAAAACAGATGAATCTGGGCTATAACAGCAGCAGTTCCCATAGATGCACAGAGAAGTTCAAAGTCATTGATTTGCACAGAAAAACAGCACTCATCTCCCTTACTTAAGAATTCATTTCAATTTATTTTTCTTGTTTCCGTTTTTCACCTTTGTTTTCCAACAGCCTTTCTGGTTGTCCAATTGCTGCAGCTGAAAAGTTGGCAATGTCCCAGGAAAAGAACCAGCTCGAGTCTCCAAAATCTGGGCAGTGCCATGATCAGACCCACAGGTAGGAGCCTTCACAAACCAGTCTCTCCAAAGTATTTATGCACAAACTCTGGAGATTGGTCCTCAGACCTTCCACCCACTTCAGACTCCAGCTTCAGGGGTAACCCAGTTTTCCAAGATGAACCTCTGCAAAACTATCTTTGATTCTCAAAATAACCATCTTTCTTGTGTTGGATCTTGTGCATGTGGCTGACAGTAAAGACAAGAGATGTATCCTTGGATAAGCAATCAAATATGTCCCACTAAATCTTACTTCCACATAAGTAGACTGAGCAGAACAATTAATAGAGTTTCTTCATTTKTAGTTTATTGGTTTAATTACTTTAATTTATTTTTTTACAATGACTTCAAAAAGGAGAAACACTTTTTATGGCAAYTGTATTTTGTTTGAGTCATATGGACCCTACAGACATGCATAATTTGCACATCATTGGCACCACAACCATTACAACCTATTATATTCAGGTCTATTTGGGGACACTTTAATTTGTGGATTATTGACATGATCAGCTCTAATGGTTCCTTCAGAGCCATTACAGAATATTATGTCCATGTGTCTGCCAACTGCACGTGCCTTAACTCTACATATGAAAAGTCCTTAGGAAATTACTAAAGACAAGTAGTTACTGAACATTAACTAAATGGAATAGCACACTATAAATCATTTGTTCCTCCCAAACAGCACAAGCAATTATTTCAGATCACCTTATATTATATTTATACCATACTCATTCACAGAAAAGTGAGAACAATACTGATAAAAAAAAAAACTAAAATCCAGACAATTTTCGGAACTAAAGGAAGCACCACGCTACAGTGGAAATCTAGCAGTAAGTTGGTAACTTCTTTGCAAATAGCCTGAACTACAGTTAAAGACATTTACATTTTCAATGTCCTCATCTTTGAATTCCTGAACTAGTCAAAGTACTTTTTGACTACTAGTCAGCCACCATATTTATGGTGTTTATTTCTTGTATACACCCACCAGTAAGTTTTACAAGTGATAATAGCATGCTTTTTGATTACAAGACACAGTCATATCTTATTTTTCAAGAAAAAGTTATTTAAAGACATGCTTGTCTTTCTCCTTCATTCTTTTCCTCCTCTCTGCAGGACAAATTTAGGAAAACAGCCTGAGATATCTCAGTACAGTTACAGAACTTCACAGCCAGTCACCTCTTCCAGAGGCACCCTGGTGAAAGAACAGGAGAAGTTTGGGAAAGTCCCATTTGATTATGCCAGTTTTGATGCACAAGTCTTTGGCAAACGCACAACAGCACCTGTGTCACAAGGTCGAAAAACACCTCCGTTTCTTGAATGTAAGCTTGAAATTCAATTTTCTCTTGAAAAAGGGGCAAAATGTTGATGTCTCTTATTTCCTTTTTTGCTTGTTCTGCTTTCAAACTTTTAGWATTCTAAAAAGGCCTGTAGAAATCATCTTTAATCACTTGTGTCTCGAATGTTAAATACAATCACCATTTTGCAAAATATAGAATTCTAGAACACTAAATATCATTACTATGAAGCTTATTTTTTGATGTTTCTTTTAAAAGAAGTTTTGGGTGGAAAAGAGGAGTAAAAAGGAATATTTTGTTGTACCCGTTACCTTCTTCCTTGGTTAAATTGTGATATCTTTATGGGATAGAAGAGAACTCCCATGGAATGTRTCTGCACAAGATGTAAAGAATTGTAGTACATAGAAACCCAAGTTAGGTTCCAAAGGCACTTCAGGTACCATTTAGATGAATCCTTACAGATACTATTCCTCCTAGATGAGCATGTGCCTCAGCTGCATTAGTTCCAGGTACCTCATATTTCTGTACTAAGTCACATTTGTAATGCAGACACATCCAATGCATCAAATTGTTATCAAGATCCCTCTGCTTGCATCATTTACAGATTTGCTGAGGTACTACCCTGTACAAATGAGCTACCACAGTGCAAATGCTAATGGTTTATTGCAGATATTCTTCAGAATCTGCATGGGAAATGTCAGCAAGGTTCTTCCATTGTATTGACCATTATAATACATTCTTTAGTTAAAAAAAAAATAAAAAATCT
Organism: Malurus melanocephalus; assembly: GCF_030028575.1. Lineage (NCBI taxonomy): Eukaryota > Metazoa > Chordata > Aves > Passeriformes > Maluridae > Malurus > Malurus melanocephalus. Next base: position 292,420 of record NW_026623322.1, on the reverse strand, counting down.
GTTGCCATGAGAGAAATGGGAAAGAAATATTTAATTGCAGCAAAATTGAGTTCAAAAGAAAATAGATCCAGAACAATGTGAAAAAAAGACTCTTTAGTTGGCTTTTGTTTTGTGAATGACAAAAAGATTAGCAAAGGAAAATAAAATAAGAAAACAAATTTTGTCACACCCCAACAAAGAARAACATTCATAGTAAGGTGAACAGAAAAGCAAAAATGTTTTTAATTAATAAATTAATWTGTAAGTTAATGATAATATAAAATACCTCTAATATGATTAAGTATTAAATATGGTTTATATAATTTRTATATTTCTATATTTATTTGTGTATGAATCTGAGTACACAAAAACACACATACTTTTGTAGGCATCTGTGTTTTGTGTATATACATTTTATAAAATACTCTATTCAAAATTGCAAATGAAAAGTAGATATTTATCTGACCTGGAAAATAGGCTTGCTTAAATGAAAGCAAATATATGCATTGCCAGCTTCTTGGGTGGCAGATTTTCCAATTTTGTTTGTAAAATTGAATATTCCCTATTAGCTGTCTCTTTGCACAGATGTATGTCTATTTCACAGGTTCATTTCAAGGAAAAAATGATTGAAATGTTTTTATACAAATGCAAATACACATATATGCAATTTATGTATGAAGTATATCAGAGCTGAAGTTTACAGCCTGTTGTTCTTGCAAAGACTGCAATGTGCAGCCATTATTTTAATGGAAAGGTGAAAGCAAAAGAGCTGGTGAGTGATTTAACTGTTCAGGTGTACAAAAGTTGGCAATGAGAAGCTGATGATGTAGTGATTGGTTTGGAGTCCTATGTAAATATATAGCCAGCCAAAACCCCATCATTAGCCCTCTGTGGATTTTGCACTTGTAAACTTGCTTTGTTAACAAAACATACACCCTCTATAGCCTGGGGTTTTTGTTTTTTGTTTTTTGTTTTTTTTTTCTGGGTGGTTGGCTGGTTTTTTTAACCTTTTAGGATAGGCAATGAAAAATGCACTTTTCAGATCTTTAAACACAATTTAAATTATATTTTGCTAACTGTTAAAAATGCAGACTCTCTTGTTTGTGCTACTGTGTTACAGCAGGGTAGATAAATCCTTAATTTTTGCTGGAGAAAGGGAGGAGTGAATTATGAGGCTTTCATCTATTGCTCTACCGAGATGCCTCCAGTGCTTAGAAAAATCGAATATAGCATTCAGCTGCAGTCAAAGCACATAAACAAGCATTTCTTTTAGAGAGTCCCAAGTTTGAGGAAAGATGAGTCCTCCTGTGCCTTGTGTAGCTCTTAGCATTAAAAAGCACTCAGCCAAAGCTCTACATCCAAAGGGATCCAGAGCCTTGGGGCTCAGATCTTTAGGGAGTGAGCAGATGGCCATACGCAGAAATGTTCTTGATGTATCTGGGTGTAGGCTGAGAAATTGGATTTTGCTTAGTTTATCTTTGTAGGACAGTGTGAGGGCTGCAGACAAAAGAAGTGATTATTGCTTCCTTAGAGCTGAAATCATTGTGTTATGTTCTCCCTGCAACAGTTAATGCCATCTCAAGCTCCAAAATCCAGAAAAGAGAGCAGACTTCTCTCTGTTTTAGAATAAATGCTGCTGATGAAGAAAACAAAGAACCACAAGTACCACTTTTGTCTGTGAAAGTGCTTTTCTGTTCACCTATTAGTATTTCATTCTCCTTGTGCCTGATAAATTTGTGTATTATTCCAAATATAGCCAACAAAAGAATGTAAAGATCATACAAATGTTCATTGCCATTTTTTTTAATTGGTTAAACAATAGACTTAAATTTCTAAATATTTCCCCAAAATCAATGCTGAATATTTCTTATAGGTTATGTTTTTATCTGATTGCTCTGCTTCATTCAAGAGCCCGGTCTTGTGCTCCTTAGTCACATAAGCAAAGCTATTTAAATAACAGACTTATTCATCTAAGTAGGGTAAGCAAGGTTATTTTAGCTAAGACTGGACAAGTCACTATTGTTTTTCTGCACAATAGAGCTCCAAGAGGAAGCCTTTATAAGAATATATTTTCAATTGCATTTGCCCACTGGAGTGGCCAAATCACAATGGATAAGATATTAGTGCTTGTTCAGTCTTTCCTTGGACATCATTGCTTTTAATGCCTGAGTTAAGGACAAATAATATATGAGTAAAAATCTCAGAAGGTTTGTTGACAGATGTGTATTTCTCAAGGAAAAATTAAATTACCCTGTTTCTGAAGGTATTTTTACTGTAAACCCTTACCGACAACAGGAAATTGATTGTTTTAAATGTAATCTTTGATTTTTTTATTTTTTTATTTTTTTTTAATGTATGGAACAGTAGTCTGAGAAACAAAACTAATGGGAAAAAATTCATACATGCAATTGCTAATCAAATCTCTCTTCAACAGCAAAGCATTTTTCAAATCCAGTGAAATTTTCTAATCGACTGCCTAGTGCTAGCGCCCACACACAGAGCCCTTGCCATGCCAACTCTTATAGCTACGGTCAATGTAGTGAAGACACCCACATAGCAGCAGCTGCTGCTATCCTGAACCTTTCCACCCGCTGCAGGGAAGCAGCAGAGATCCTCTCCAACAAACCACAGAGTCTGTCTGCCAAGGTAGGGTAGTCCAAGAACCTGGAGGGTGTGCTAGCTACTGAACTGTGCGAATAAACTGTCTTTCATGTTAGTGACTGCATTAAATCCCCCAAAAGGAGGCTTCTGTTTGCATGCTCTTTTGAAGAGAGACAGAGAAAAAAAATCAGTGATGCAGTGACCAGTTCTGATAAAACTAAAYAAATAGCAGGAATTATGTTGTTAAATCTTTTCATAATTGAGCCTTAATTGCAAGGGGGGAGTTTTCTGGGAGGAAAAAAGAAAAAGGTTATTTGAAATCCAACAACAATCTGTGGTGGGTAATGAGTAAGATCTGTTTTAAGAGGGAATTTTTCTCCCTCTGAAACCTACCATTAGTGATCATTTTGGAGACTTATTTAAAAAAAAATATGATTAATCAAGGTGATATTTTCCTAGCAATGGAACAGAACTACCTATGGAGTCTGTTGTGTTTGGAGCTCCTAWCAGCTTGGCAAGGTGGAGATGGGGGAATAACGACTGACTTTGGTAAAATTCCCCCTTCTGCTGGCAAGAGTAGAGAATCAGGCCCACTGCGTTTGGAGACAGATAATTTGGGCAAGTCTGTCATAATGGAAAGCTGCCTAATTTTGTAGATGTTTGTGTGGCTTTYGTGTTTTGGTTTCTGCTCTGCGTTTCCTCACAGATCTTTATGATTTACAAATGGTGCTGTGTGAGCTATGGGCCTTATTTTCTGTGCCATTACATAGTTTTACAATGCTGATGAAAAGAGACAAGATTTTCTTCTGATGACAGTGGCATGGGAGCACTGTTGTTTATTATTTGCATTAAAGTCACACATGTTCCACTGCAATGAAACTTTTGAGAGCCCTCAGTAGAGGAGAGGGAGCCATAACAAGAACCTGAGGAGGAATCACTGGGGAATGAAAAGAGGYRCGTTTGTCAAARCACAGCACAGCAGGTGYGCTTCTGCTGWGGGAYTCTGACTCCTGTTTGCATCAAAAGRCAGATGATCATTCYTTCTGCCAGTCAGTATCACTCTACCTTATCCTTTACCTGAGCCTCACGAGGCTCGGTCTGGACAGWGGTGGCTTTCACAGATGTTGACCTACATTTCAGTTGTGTGTTCATTCCCCATTGCTAGGAGGTTAGATATTATTTTCTGAGTGGAACCATTAATTTCACCACCAGCATAACACCTTGTTAGGCATTCGCAGAATGCTATCCCCTACTTTGCTGCTTTTGATTTCTATTTGTGTGTGACGTTTGGCATGCTAAAATCAATATTGGGGGTGCCACGGGGTAAACTTTCTAAAGTACGACCACATTCCCTGTAACTCAGACATTACTTGTTCCAAGTAGTGCTCATAGAACTTTTCTTAATGACAGATTGATCCTTGATATCTGCTGCAAAACAACTCCTTCCACCAGTCTTTAATAGAGACTTCTTCTAGTAGGGAAATAGAATCTGATGCCAATGGTTGGATTAAATTGCTGCAGCAGCCTTTGGCTGACCTCAGCAATAGACCTCTGTTGCCAGAGAAGAGCAGTAAAGGGACCAGGCATAACCCAAAGATTTTYTCCTATGTACCTGCTTCACAGCTGCCAAATCAGGGGGAAGGATTGAATGGAAGTGAACATAACAGTAATGATACCGAGGGGCACTGGGGGCACATAGCTTACTCCTTTTTCACAGCCAGGAATCCAGCCTAAAAGAAAATCACCTGCCTACCTTGCTATTTGCCTGCCTCCACTTTTGCCAGACTTTCTGGAGGGCATACTGCTAAAAAACATCTGACAGAAGAATCAGAATTAGCTTCTGGCCAAAACACAGACAAGGAAGCCCCAAACAGATTTGGWGTCCAAAAGCACACAAAACATACTTTTATTTGGTTTTGGATATTTATTACTTTGATCATAAAAGATTCAAAACAAAAAAATTATGGAATTAAGTCGTCAGACTCTCTTCAATGAAGACACTGTCTAATTTTAAAATAGGAAACAATATAAAAAGGCTATTTTTAAAGAGACAATTTTTCCGTGTTTCTGAATTGTTTTGTGTCTGGTAGTGGCCACAAATGTAAATGTTTAATTGTTAGAATGTCTCACAAATTTTTAGATTATAAAAAGAACCCACTTGAGACTTTATCTATATTTTAACTCAAATAGTGCAATATATTGCTGCAGAGTTAATTATTTCCCTATTCTACTTGACAGCACACACATTGAATAGGTTTGCAAATACCTGTGTGGAGTGACTGCATTCAGAGCCCCACAGTTATCAGACATTTCAKCCCTGCCCCTTGCCACTTCCTTTTGTTCCTTTTTCTAAGAAAACCTGATTAGCATCGTCCATAGTTTATCAGATCAAAGCTCCTGATGGGCAAAGGTGTTTGCTCTACTTTCAGCATCAGGCAGCCTCYCAGCAATGCAAGCCTTGATTCTCTACAGATGGGTGGCTCTGTGGCAAGGACATGCGAGACTGCARAGGACTTCCTAGGCTTGTTGGAGATACTTTGCCAGCATTACAATCCAGAGATGTAAAAATATTGTGCTTCTAAGTTTTAAAAGCAGAACTTAAAGTTCAAATATTTCAAGCAAGGGTCATTTTCTTGCATTTGCTCAGAGCAGGCATATGTTGCCTTGCTCAAGCGAGTGGGGAAAACAAAAAAATGCTTTTGAGCACAAGCATATTCCCAAGTGTTTTTTTTCTTTCTGCCTCTTAAATTTTATTTCTTGACCCCCAAAGCATTGTCCTTCTCTTAGAAAGTGTTTGATGCATTGCCCTGAACATTCACCATTTTCCTGTGTAAACAGATAACACTTAAATGAAAAACTAAAATGCAGAGTCCAAAACAACAAAAAAGAAAGAGAAATGCAACAAGGATGGTGAAGTCATGTTACATATTTACAGTACCATTGGTAAGAAAAACTTCCAAAGAGGCCTAATGTACAAGGTGATCTGACAAAAATCCCAAGTTTAAAAGTATTAATTTAAAAGTCAAGCCATTAAAGGATGCATTTATTCTGACATGAGCAGTAAAATGAATCGTAACCCTTCTCTATGAATTATCTACRTACGTATTTCGCTGCATACAAAATACTAAGATCATCAGATACCTTGATGATATCATTCTCAAAAATAATTAATATCACGCTGATGTTACACCACCTGAGCCATTCAACCAGGACTGCAGTAAACTCTTCCACTGAATATAATCCCARCCAGCCAATTCTCATTCAGTCTGTACCCAAGCCAGTCTCCTGGCGTATTTGATTTGCAGTCTATGTAGCTTCCTTCAGCTCCCACCAAAGTCACCAGAAGGGCTGCCCCAGGAGGCTCAGCCTGCACCTTTTACTGCTGTGTAGGAATCCACGTCATCATAACTTCCAGGGATCTCCCCTGTTTACAGCCCTCACCACACATGTCTCAGTGAGGTAGCTGCAAGCAATAGTTTATCTGTATTCTCATCACTACTGCTTGCCAAACATTTTGTTGACTGTTTTGGTGTTTTTCCCACCTGTTTAGACAAAATGGCATATGCACACTGTGCCTTGAAARAAAACAAAACAAAAAAAAAATCACACTTGGTAAAAATGTTGGAAGTTCAAATTCTGRTTTTGAACAAAATTGTGTTATCTCTCCATTCTTGGATATTGATGACGGTGAAAATTGCATCTATTATTTAAAAATATCGTTAGCACACAGCACATTTGTCATGCAGTACTTTACTCCAAAAACCTTAAAGCCTAAATACAGGATGAGAAATCATCCAAGAGGAGCACTAGGTACCATCCTGTAATGCTGCTGGGCATATTGCTCTCTGAGTACCTTCTTGGCTAGCTGTTTTTAATTTGCAAACTGCTCTGGGCTGAAATTGTGGCTCCATTTTTGTCTCAGATGTTGCTGCGTTGTAACAACTTTTCTTGTTTTGACCCAATATTTTAATTTTCTGCAGAAGTACTCAATTGCTTAAATTTAAGTGTAAAGRATTGAGGACAAAGTGCATGTGTTTTTGTTGGCCGAGAATAGAAAAGACTGTGCACTTTTGGATGGACTTGCATTAAGAATATTATTTATACACACAGCAAGATGTGAGTTTCATTTACTCCCAATACCAGAGYTTAAGAGCTCTTTTGAGCTTTCCAAATCAGACTGAACTGCTAGGGGGAATGCAAAATCATTGATCATGTTGTTTCTTTGGACTTGCTTAGCATTAAGTTCTATGGTTGATGCCAGCTGAAAAATACATGAATTCCCTGATATGCCATGACACAATCTCCCTAATGTCACAGGTTTGAAACAAGACCGATGCAGACACAATAATTTACTGCTTCTGATCCAGCTGAGATAAAGCTTAACTTGTAATCATTACTGGAGACACACTGGAGAGTATTAAATGTTGGGAGTGATCAGATGGACCAAAAGCATACGAAACTGCAGAAGAAATTTGACACAAAAACCTGACATCCTTTATTGTCCTAGCCATTTTAATTCACTTCTAAGGACAAGACCTAATTAGGTACTAGAAAATATTACATAATATTTATGTCACAAGATAAAGGAGGCTGAAAAATATTGACTTTATGTACAAAGCAGTTGTAGAGTACATAGACCATCCTTTTTTTTGTTTACATATTTATATTAGTCTTCATTTTTGGTAATAAAGTACTATTTGTACCTTATCTTTTCACTGAATAGCTTCTGGAATAAAGAAAATGTGCTCAATCATTTTTATTTCATTTTTCATTCTGGAATCCTTTTACCAGCTGCTTGTAAAATGTGGCTGGGGGGGATTATACTGTCAGTGATGAGGTAGTAGGGAAGAAGTAACCTGAATTTAATTACTCTCATGCTCATTGATTTTTTTCTTCATTGCTTCAGTGGATATTTCCCTGGTTTACACCAGTGTAAATTTAATWGTGAGTAAGATCAAAATCAGGCTGCAAAGATTTACGCAGCTTAAAACAAGCATAAGTTAGGAAATAAAAAGATACGTTTGCATCTTTGTTTTGCTTACAGTTTTAACGAAGAATCAGGACAGTTTACATTGTTTTGGTAGCCATATTTTAAATATGTAATGATAAATGGATAAATATAGGCCTGTTCACACATGCATTGGAGTCAAYAGTAATAAGATCTTTTCTCCATGGAGGAGAACACAGCCTTTACCAGCCTGAGCTAAGCATAGTAAGTGCCATTTTCTGTCAGCGTGTCCGAGCACTGCTCTAGCATCTTTTCCCATTTGCCATTTTTGTCCTTTGAGTTCCATTTTAAAATTAATGTAAAAATAAATGTGGTAAAGCAAGCAAAGGAGACATATTGAGAGAGGAGGGTGGGATCAGAGTAGGAATGCAAACTGGAGCAGTAACTCCAACTTCCCTCTTTTTGCTCTGCCATTTGGAGTTTGCTATGAAGGCACCAAAGCAATAGCTCTTTTATACCATTCAGAGTAAAAAGCCATGCTGTAAACTTGTGATGCATCCTGCAATGGGCAAAGGGGGATATTTTTCCCATGACTTTATTTAATTGTTGTGTGCATCTGTGAGCTCACTTAAACCCCATCTGCACGCTACTTCACAAACACACAATCCAGCCTTCCCTGATCAGAAGTAGGTGTGTGTTGGACAACCCAACTTCTACATGAATTTCGGGAAAGTGTTGAAAAAGCTTTAAATAGCCATGATAGTAAATGTTCTGGTTATCCCTCAGAGCTCCTTGTGGAGGCTATTGGTACCTGTTTCTTAGAGAGAATAATTTTCTGATATTATTCTACGTCAAGTTGCATTGAGAAGGGAACTTTGATTGTTTTTGGTCCTTTTTGTTGCTGCTGTTGCCTTCTGAGTAGTTGATATTTTGTCAGTGACAGAGAATCTGCACTATTTATGGGTTTTGCACTATAAAACTACCGCAGCCCAGTCACATGGCTTCCTTTCCTAAGCCATCTGTCACAGAGGTCTGGAATTTTATGTGAATGTTGGTTGTGCAGACTTAACCCAAGTTTTTTTTATTATGAAAAATGTCAGCAACTACAATATTTAGCATTTTACTTTACATTGGTCATTAAACTTGATTACTGTAGCTCTGTTTCATTGCTATAGTTACATATCAACTCTGAAGCCAAAAAACACTGGGGCGATCATGGCAGAGCTATATTCTCAGATCCCAGAGTGTGTGCTTGGCACTGATATAGTTAATATCTTGGATTTTTGTAACTAAGGTTTATTAATGCTGGTATAAAAATGTATTTGATATTATACAGATGGCATAAGATGTTGTGGTTACTAAGTTATTATCCAGGATAAGCTGCACTGTCAAATTCAGGGCTTAAAACTATCACAGGAGATTAAACTATTTACTAAAAAGGGGCAGAAAGATATAACCAAAGCGTCTTAGTATGAACATATTAGAAGTGTATTTACTTCCCATAAATATAATAAAACATCTCTCTCTTTAAGCTGCATGATTGAAAATGTGAACTTGGCTATGCAGRAGGAGCAAACATAAGAGGTGCCTGAGTTTCTGAACCAGGGACAAGCAGATGGCTTGGTGTTGCTTCAGTCTAGGTGGGCATCTGTGTCAGGCTCATGGAAGTAAAAGGGAATCGTGCTGATTGAGTCAGGAGAGGTTGTTGGGCCCTAAATTGTCATCTTCTACCAATATTTTCCTTCTGATTCAGAAGGAATTCACTGGCAGTGGTAGAAGACAGGGCAGCATGAAGGAAACTTCCACCCTCAGTCCAGCCAGGGTGGGCATGTCGCACTTCCAGCACAGGGGGACAACTCTGTTTCACCGCAACTCTTAAGATCCTCAGGCAAGGAGAGGTTTCAGTGCCCTGTCTTTAGCAACTGAATGGTTGACTAATCATCATGCCCCATCACTTCCATGATTTAATAGAAAGGGAAAGAAAGGGACTTTTTCTGCTAGTGTCTTCCTGAGGAAGAGGTCTAAGAAAGGCAGACAAACTTGCTCCCTGGACATACGTGTCTCTTTTGTGTTTACAGCACAACATCTGGGTGATTCACACTGTGAGTTTTCTGTTACATTACTCAAGGTGGGAAACCTTGATTTGTACGACTGTCTCCTACAGTTACACAGCACCTAACCTATCTACCCTGAATTCCCAAATGTATCTAAGCTTTGTGATGACGCAAATTAAAAATAGTAGTGATGACAATAACAGGAAGACAATGAGCAGTGAGAATTACTGTATTCTATGCATAGATCTCTGAGATACCTCTTTATCTCCATCGTCTTTGAATGTTTACCACTTTATTCAGGGCAACACTGAACTACACTACTGAGTAGTCCTCCAGAAGCCACCTTTCATCTCTTCCCCTACTTGACTTCAGTAAATGTTGGCAATTGTGGGTATTAGTCTTAAATTCATCCCTATGTAGAAAATGTCAATATGCAGGGAAGCATATTGAGCATGAGGKGAAATTTGTTGTTGCTTCTGTTAGTAAGCTGCTCTTTCAGCAGCTTTTAGTCGTTGCAAGAGAAGTTTGTCCTTTTTTTGTGATCAAACAGGGTAAGGTGTAACCGTGAAGTTTCTTTCCCTTGTTCTTGTATACCAAGCAGCATTTCCCCTTTCTTGTGAGCTTCTCCCAGACAGGCTGGGTCTCTCCCCAAACTCCACACACCCTTGCAATTAAAGGCTAATCTTTGCTGCCCTTCCCAGGAAGCAAAGCCTTTGTTAACTCAGGTAGAAGGTCTCCATCAGGGAGCACCTCCTCAAGTTCCTCCTGTACTCCCAGTCCAGTGGTCTCAGTGCCAACCTGAGCTTTAGTGGCCTCGTCAAATTATGATGATGGCAGTGTGTGATTTCGAGTGATGTAGAAAACCCCAGTGAAAATGTCTCCCACTGTGCTACTTTCAGAGGTATTTCTTTCCCCCTCCTTCTCCCCCTCATGATGCAGATGTTGTAATGTTTCCAGGGTGTGGGGGGAAGGGAGGATATGTAATAGTAATGCTGTTGATGACCTAAACAATGCATTAATGCTTTTAACTGTGAATTGGGGTCATAGTTCTCTGTAAGAGTGAAAAGATCAAGAAGATTTAAAGCTAAACTTTTTTTAAATAAAACTAGATTTAGGGTGTATAGGTTATGGTTTAGTGGCATCTTATTTAAATTCTACTTACTATGTTTAAGCTGAGATGCAGGGATACCATTACTGAGGCTACCCTTAAGTCTGCCTAAGAGTTGGACATTAGCTGACATAAATCGAAAAGCTGGGTTTAGATTCAGATAAATTTAAATAAAAGCGTGCATTTGTATTTATCCTTTAAAAGCACCACATGGCTATTTTACAGCCTCACCATGTCTATATCTAAACATGTCTCTATTTCCTGTTGCTTGTCAGGGAGCTGAGATAGAAGTGGATGAAAATGGCACTCTGGATTTGAGCATGAAAAAGAATCGAAGCCAAGACAAAGTTATGCCTCTCACTTCTTCCAGCACAGCACTTCCCACTCCTTCCTCTTCTCCTTTCAAAGCAAGCAGCATCCTGGTAAATGCAGCCTTCTACCAGGCCCTTTGTGAACAGGAAGGCTGGGATACGCCAATCAACTACAGCAAGACCCATGGCAGGAAAGAAGAAGAAAAAGAGGTATTTTTTCAGTTTCTGAGTGACTTTTTCCCTTGGATGACAGACCGTATGATAGAGTTTGGGACCACCTAATGCACTTTAAAGGGAACCATTTTCCACAGGTAGAGGCTTGTGAGCATTGAACTGGTTTTAATGGTCTCTTGGATGTGATATAAAAGAAAATCATTACTCACCTTGAAAAATCTTGCTCTCAGAGCCTACTTGTTAATGTGTGTAAGTCTCTAAGATAAGGGAAACAAAGGTATCCATCATTAGAGACTGCTTTTTAAATTTTGTTCCTAATGGCTCAGTTCTGTAACACAGGCACTAAAATAGACTAGCGATCACTGGGAAAAAAAAGAAAAACAAAACAATAATAACCCCAACAAATAAAATCAAACCAAGACAGCTCTTTCATGCTTAAACAAAAAGCAGTTTTTCCATATCAACTCTTTAGACTTCTAGAAAACTTGCTATCTAAGCATTGAAACACATGCTTAAAAACTTGCCTGGAATATCCTTTCATTGGAAAACCTTTTATTTTACATACTGCAGGAAATTTCTGCCAATGAGTCTTAAATTTCCAACTTGCAACTTCTGTGACCAATCTTCTAGTGTCACTTCCAACTCAATAATTGCCTTGATTTTGGTTTTGCTTCTGTTTTGCTCTTTCATGTCTATTTATCCTGTCTTGACAACAAGGCAGCATAGTCTACTATGGTCTTTCTTTCTTATTTTTCCTATTTTGCAGGCAAGTTCAATCTTATTTTTTTTTCTCTTGAGCCTGACTTTCAGGATATAGATTACTTTCATTTTTCTTAAATCAGAAAGGGACCACCAGCTCTTTAAAAGGCTAATTAGGTAAAGGCCTATGTTACAGCTTTCAGAAACAGACTAAAAGATGCCTTAGTTAGAAAGTTTTATAAAATTTGCTCCCTATTTGGTTTTATATATCAAATAATAGATTTTTTCATTATATTTATTATGAAATTGTCATTTGTTCAAATATCAAAACTGACACTTCAAGTAGACATAGATGGTGTAAATCTATATATGATTGAGGTTAGGGGATTCAGACCTCCAATTCAAAAACCACCTGGAATTAAAAGATAATTCAGTTGTGTGAGGAAAAATAATCTCTCAGCACTGGGTAGACTGTTGCAATGAGCTCACTGAGAAAGCTTGCATTTCTTGAAGGCTGGATTGTCTTGAAGAGCCCTTTGCAGTTTCCTCTTTGGGGCTCATGATGGTGTTTACCTCACAAATGACAGCACAATCTGTGTGCTGGGCTTTTGGAGTGGGTCTGACATGAAGCAGGAGGTGAGGGCTCAGACCCTTCCCTGTTCATGCTGCACCATGATCAAGCTTTGAGAGCTGCCTTGCTGCTGGGATCGAGAGGTGCCACCAGCTTGGCAGGGAACYCGTCATGTCCCTCCTCCTCCCTGCTGCCATCACAGCTCAGCGAAAGGATCAAGGCAGGAGCGCCTCCACATTCCCCCAATCCTGAATTTTACAAGGTTATCATGGGTATCTTTCCAATCCTTTCCCAGCACAGGGAATTGGAGGCACCTAAACGACCCAACAGGACGTCATGGCCCGATGCACTCAGGCAGTGGTGTCCCTTGCACTCAGCACTGTGACACTGTGCAGTTTGTCCCTAATTGAGGATCTGGCCCCAGATCTCTGCAGTGAGATTTTGCCATCCCAGGGAGCTTTGATATGTCCAGTGATGTCAGGGCCAGAGGCTCTGTTTTCAAAATCAAAGACTGGCAGTTATCCTTATGCAAAGAAAATGACTGATTATATCTATTTCTAATTCATTGTTATCTGGTTCATATGCACAACAGTTGCTTAATTTTGGTGGTAATTTCCAGAAAATATTGTCTCTCTCTCTCTCAGCAAAATAGCCTGTCCAGATGCCCCCTTAAAAAAAAAAATCTGAATTTGGAAAAAGCTCAAAATCTCTCCAAAAGGAAAGCACTGAGAAATAACTAGAGCTGTCAGTTAGTTCAACTGTCAGTTCTCCAAAGATTTCAGGGCTTAAAAATGTTAAAAGTGCCAGATGCTATTATCTGTTATTCATGTTACCATTATGTTCTGGTCTTTGCTGAAATCAATATAAACTTCCATCTGTACATTAATGGAATATCATTGCTTGCTTTCTTTCTGTAGAGTGCATGCATGAATACACACATGCTCTTTGCAGGAAATAGTAGTGCTTGGACCAATTGGGCTGGTTCMGATTTTCCTTTTAGTCTGAAATTCTTTAGATTTTTCAATAGCATTTAGCTATAAATCCATTCAAATGGAAAAGGACAAATTATACATACAGTTGGGCTTGACTAGCTGTGATGATCATCACCCAACATACCAGGAAGGGAGAAGTGCTGAAGGTGTTTTCCCAAAGGATTATCTCTCCCTCTAAAGATAAATAGCTGGAGAAGCACACAAGCCAAGACATAATGCTCTACCCTTAGTCTTGAGTGCAGAGGATAAAAAAATATTCATTCTTTGTTTCTGATCTTCTGTGTTTCAGACAGATGCAACTCCTTTTTGGGGGGTTGATATGAGTGATGTAAGGTTCTAGAAAGGCAGAGTTTCAGTGTTCCTTTGCCTCCATTTCCTTTACACTGTCCTGCTTTTGCAGCTTCTACACATCTGAAGGKTTTGTGCTGCTTGAACTATTCCAAGTATTCCTCAAGGAGCTGAGACAATGCTGAAAACATCACTTGTTTAAATGTTTATATACCTCCCTCATTCCTGGGAAATATACTRAAGAGTATTAACTAGGAAAAAAAGCTGTATAAAACTGCTGATGTTTCTGTATGTATTTGTGTGCATAGCTTTAGTTAAAAAAAAAAAAATTACAACTATTATTAACTCAATTCAGGAAATTCACCATTAAGATTTTAAAAGAAACCTAATTATTTAGAGATAGAAATTGAAATACTGCAACTCTAAACCCTCTAGTATTAGTTATACTGGGGGCTCTAGGTGTACTCATGATGTCAGTCTTCACCATGAAATCTTATTTTTATTAAATGGCCCAGTGAAATGAAGCTGTGAACTGCAATACTGTAGCATTTTATCAAGCCTTGATAYGCATAATTCTCCATCAGTCTACTCTGTGCAGCAGGAATCAGACAGTGACATGGTGAAGAACTCACACTCACACACACATTCATGTTTCTGGTCCATCACCAGCAAAAGATCAAGCGATATCTTTCATTTAAAATAAAGAACACAAGTTACACATATGAAAATAATTACACATCCTGCAACACAACTGACATGCTGCAGGTGCATCCTGAAATACATCACACAGCTCAGGATTGCAGTGGGGTGACAGAGGGTTCTTTCTACCACCCTCTACTCCAGGCTGCTCTCAGAAGAGGCTGATGTATGTCTGGTTTAGAGACATTGTTAGGGTCCAGGCAAGGCATGCTTTGAATTTTCAGAAACACAGGGTTTCAGTGATGCAGATGACTGGACTTAGATGTTACAGAGGAAACTGATAAGCCAGCTTTCTTCAACCTCGGTTTAATTAAGTGGAAACCAATTTACCTGTGCTTTTTGAGGTTATTTTGACATCTGATCCTGTCTAGCTAGAAACAGAGAGTTGGTTACCATCTTGTTGTTTCTTTGGAGAGCYTTTGATTTTACAGTAACTTATACTGATGATGATCCCTGCTTGAATTKACATGTTTGTTAGAAAGGTAAGTCAGAAYTTGTGGACAGAAGTAGTCYGGAATTCAAATCCCCATTCTTCAGMTTAGAGTGGCAAAATCACCCCTATATTCACTGGGACCAAAATTTGATCCAACTTTGGAAAATGCCTTTGATGTTTCTTGAATCTTGAAAAAAGCTGACAYCCATTTTTCCACGTGTGTGTTTTAGCSTTTTTRTTTCATTTAGAGSACTTTCAAGCATTTCTTRTTTCTGTACTAACATTTTATCAAGACCTCTAGCAGTTGCTAACTTTCTGTTTTGTTCCTTATCTGTTCTCCTTCAGAAATATCATTCCCAAAGCCTGAAATATATGAGCGATTTTCTATTTATTTAAAATAATTACTCATTAATTACACAGGAGTGTTTAGTAAAGCTGAATATATGTATTTTTGCTTTCTGTATTTGTAGCAGATTAGATTATTCCTAAAYAAACTAACCCCACAAATGTGGTTGCAAAAATCAGCAGTAATTGATAGAGCAATATCATGGCATCGTTTTGTATAGATACGAGCAGTGTGAGTTGCAGTAGGCAGTAGGTAGCCAGTAGCAGAAAGCAGAAGGGACGTCATATTGAGGATCCAACCTCCAAACAGGCAAAGAGGAGYTGCCAGAATCGAGGACCATATGGAAGCTTTATCAGAAGAAACACCCCTGCAGAGCTTACAAGACCCAGTAGGCAGAAACTCCATTTTCAGTCCAGATCCGACTCAGCCCCTCGCTCGGTGTTCACAGCTCTGCCGACGTCCCCGCTCCTCTGTCCTGGCACGTCTGCTGGCTGCACGAGCCCAGAGCATCRTGGCACCAGCCCCATGAGTTTAGCAGAGGCTGGGACCTTCCCCTCTCAGCCACAGGCAGCAGTTTCTGCTCCCAYAGATGGTAATCTCTGGGAAATACCTRAGTTCTGGAATGGAATCACAGAACMAACAGRAAGTCCGAGAAGGGATTAATGGAGGTCCCATAATTGATGCTATAACAATTGGAGAATTCTCGAATGATATAATAGCCACACAGCATCCCTCCAGAAAGAAAATACTTATCTTTCATAAAGATAATAATCATTGAGGGCATTGTCTCTAAAGAGTATAAACCAAGCTTTTTGAAGTGTTCAAAGAAGATTTTTCAGAAAACAAAAATTTAATTTCCTTCCAGAACTCCAAGTCTTCAAAATGCCTTCCCAAGGAAGTGAATGTTCATGATTCATACCATCCACCAAACAGCATGGTAGCAGTGATGATTTTGATCTACAAATAGTAGAAATCAAGAACTACTCTTAGAAGCTTGCTATTAAGAAAACTTCAAAGTGATTTTATTCTTGTGATTTTTATTTTAACAAGAACCTGCTCTTTGAATAAGATAACAAGTCATTCCATTCCACAGAATTAAAAAGCTTTTCATTTATATTTGCCTGTGTAAAATAGTAATTTATAAAAAAAAATATGATTGCAATTTTGTAGTTTATGATGTAGTGKTCACCTCTTTAACTGTATTCAAAAGTCAACAATGTACTCACACGGAAAAAAGAAAAAGAACATACTTATTTTCTCTGTGTACTTTTCTTTGGCATTTATCACCATCTTGCCAAACAAAAACAAATTTCTCCTATGTACAGCTTAAACTAACACCTGCCTTCAAAAATATTTACACATCATTTTTGAAAGTCTACCTGTGAGAACCTGAAACTATGATGTACTAAACTTTCTTAATTTCTCTCCATCATGTCTTTTTAAGTTTTACAAGAGGTTCTCTTCTTGCATGGCAAATTTATTCTTGAATGTGTGGGAGGACTTGAAGAGAGAAACTTTTTGTCACATTCTCAYTTAATATTTCAGAAAGATCCAGTAAGCTCCCCAGAAAACATGGAGGAAAAGAAGTATCCAGGAGATGTCTCYATACCAAGTCCTAAACCCAAGCTGCATTCAAGAGATCTCAAGAAGGAACTCATCACGTGAGTCACAGAAAATGCCACATTTTCCTTTGCCCTGGTGAAGACTGACTATGATGCTGCTCTGACTTCTGGTTTGAAGGAGCTGAGCAGGGAAACTTGCACAATTCACTGCAGGTAGTTCCATATCATAGGTATGTAGGCATGAAGTTTGGAGCCATGACAGGATATGCCTGCAGGTCTGGATAGATTATTACTATGACTAAATTGATAGTGGGTGYCTCTCCTTATTCCTAAAACAGACAGGTAACAAGAGGGTAACAGCTCCTTCTATGAAACAATTTCATAACATGTTACAGATTTGCTCTGCTAATGCTTACATAATTAAATAAGCTTTAATTGAACCGTCATCATTATAGATCCGTTACTCAGAGCTTGTGTAGAAGCAGTCAGAATTTCTCAGATAAAAAACATGCAGAGTTCATAAAAAGAAAAAATACAAAACAGAAAGTGTCTTAGGGCTTTCCAGCCTGTAGGAAATATGCTTAAGTCCTTCCTGGGTTTCCTTCCAAGCAGAATTAGTTATTCAATCCTGCTGAAAATCCAGTGGCTGTATGAATTCACACTCTGGGAGTATTGGCTAATACTCTCTTTTCCCAAGTACTGAGATGCACTTGCTCTTTCTTGAGTTCCAAAAGTTTACTAAGTATAACTGCAAATACTTTCTAATAAATCTTTCTGCATGCAACAGCTTGTTTCAGTGTAGAATTATTTACTAAAATTGTCCCAAGCAGCTCATAACATGAGTCACTTTTTAAAACCACATCTAGGCTCTTCACAAAATCCCTTTGTGCTCACTTCAATATCACTTTGATATCAACACAGAGTTTTCACTGTAATGGTCAGCTAGGACTCAGGAATCATTGATGGCACTTTTCTTTTTGTCCCAAACTACAACAGGTCTTCCTGAGCAAGTGCAATCCATATCATTGAGTGATGACATCCCATAATGTATCACTGCAGGTTCACCCATAAATAAACAAGTCATGTCCATCCAACTTGGGTCCTGCTCTCAGACTCGGTGCCACTGAAGCAGTCAGAGCTGCCTCTGTCTCTAGAATTTACATTTCCCTGGGGCAAACTTCTGTGAAGAGCAATTCTTTCCCCTCATGTCATGCAGTCTGCATGTTGTCTACTCACCACATTATATCTGCAGTTGTAGTTCATGACCTAAATTGCTACAGGTCAGGTTTGTTTTGCCTTTTCTTCTCAAACAAATGCAGACAAAAGTCACTGAGAGTTTATTTGCTGAAGACTAATGGCTTTTCTTTTGTAATATTTATTCCTTTGTGATATTGACCTGTTTTGAGATGCCTGTAAAGTACTTTTCTACTCTCCTACATARTAACACCCAGAGTATTTACTAGGGCAATGGTGAGCTTACAGTGGTTGTATTGTATTATTTTCAAAYAGTGAGTAGAAATAGGTCTCTAAAATGTATTTGGACAGAAAATAAGAAATAGCTTTAATTTATCGGAAGGATCCATAGGCAAGATAGGGATCAGACTACGTTCCTATGATCCTATTGAGCACAGAAATTGTACTGAACAATTCAGTACAATTGGCTCCATCATGAGGAAGCTTTTAAAATGACATAAGCACTTGCAGAGAAACATTTTTGTACATGGTTAGCACGGTTACAGTGAACTCCCATATGAATRCCACCGTCTAGCATGTGCTTTCTATTTTTCCACGTTAATTCTGTTGCCCATAATGGCATAGCTCAGGTTGAAATGGGCTGTGAAAATGAGACTGATGTCTTCCTAAGGMTTTTTTACAGACTTGAAAAACTTCSTAGCATTCTGTCAGCTCAGASAAAATACCCAGYTGAGCATCTCAGGTCCCTTTTTCATTAGCATAGAGCACTGGCCAACAATTTTTGTGCAACATCTGCTTGCCATTTCTATCCATATTCCCAGAGGAAAAAAAAAACAAAACAGTTCTTTATAAGGCAGCTCTGTGGGGTTGGTGCTGGAGTGTTTTAAAGTGCTGTACAAAGGTATGTTTAATTCACCTCTCCTTCCGTGCACAAGTTGCATTTCTTGGTAGCTTTGTCCTTTTGCAGAGGACTATATCCCAGTTTGATAAAAGATTTCAGTGTTTCAGCTGAAGAAGGGTTGAAGAAAACCAAAAGCCATAACATCTTCTCCAGGCTGAGCATACCTCCATCTCTTGGCTTAAATGAATATATCTGTTCTGCTAAATGCACACCACTGTCTCRGCTWCGGCCAGGRCAGGGTTAATTTTTGCAGTATCCTGGACATGGCATGGCTGGGACCTGGAGGTTATTCTGTAGCCTCACCCAGGGAGAAGGTGTTCCTTCCAGTGGAGTAAGCTTGGCAAAGGGAGCGGTTGGGTAACACCGGTTCTGAGCCAGAGCAGAGCTGGCTCTGAGCAATCATTTGCCTATCTTTTACACTTTCTGATGGATATTTTTGCTCTTATCACTCCTTTTCTTATCTCATTGATGTTTCCAGTAGTTGTTTTTATCTCAATGTGTGATTTTCATCTTTTGTGCCTGCAATTCTCCTCTCCAACCTGCCCACAGGGGGGCAAGAAAGCAGTCTATGGTTTGGAGTGGCTCRGTGGGARCACTAATTTGGAGAATASCATTCCTAAACCATGGCRACCACCTTTGTATCACTTCTCAGTTGAGCTGAGAAACATCTTGAAAAAGTTCTGTGCTCTTTCTGAACGTCAGGTCTGTGATATTGACCTGGTTTCTGCTCTGCAAGCAACTTAATACCTTTCTAGTTTGTATCAGTAAATAAAAGGTTGGGTGTGTTTCTAAAGAAGGCGCCTTATTTTAGTCAGAACTCAAAGGAAGAATTTTGAATATTGCTGTTCTCTGGCCTATGTCATCCTGGAGTCAGATCAGAAAATTCAGCTCTAACCTTTATGAATTGCTGTCAAAATTTTGTACCAATAATGAAATAGTATTTTTAAGAGCCCACATTGTAAGCAAAATACCTATGCAAAGCATGGTAGTTTAACACTACAAAAAGAAAAAAAATTCTTTTAAATTATTTGCATTGTGGAGATAGGAGAAATTCTTCCCATCTGTGCTTCATGTAGTAATTAAAAAATAAAACTGAAGTTTTGCTGTTTTTCTGCTGCATCATGACAGTGTCGAAATGTATAATGATGAATGTGGCTGCCCTAAGGATCATTACATAATTCAATGCAAGGTGTGGTGAGCTATGTGGTGTATTACACAGACTCTAATTTCTCATKGTTTCTTCTTTGCACAGCTGTCCGACTCCAGGATGTGATGGTAGCGGTCAYGTAACAGGAAACTATGCCTCACACCGCAGGTAAGAAACAACAGGAAGCCTAAAACAGGAAATGGAGCTGCTTTTAGCTATTGTCATTTTTGAACTTTTTTTATGCTAACCATGAATAAGTACTCCAAAGTAATTTGCAGAAAATCCATACAGAAACGTGGCTGTTTTTCCCGGTTTTGTTATATTTTTGAAGGTCTGGACTTAATACACTGATCCAGAGTTAAGTAGCGTGTGCTTATTCCAGTAGCTGTATTTCTTAGCTAGACCTGCAGATGAGTAATTTAGTAAAAWCTGCATTTCCCTGAGTGTACAACCAGTCTCCACACAGATGCTGGTCCATATGATTATCAATGAGGTTTCTGCATATCTCTCTATGAATGGCTTTGAAATTCATAGATCAGCTATTATAACCGGAGGATGTTAAATATTTTCCTCAAAATAGCTTACTGTCAATCTAGGGGTTGAAACAATAATTTCCTGCTTTTCCCTTGGGAGCAGGATGGAAGCGTTTTCTGCTTCTACCAACCATGTGGACCAGATCTTCTATCTGTCCTTCATAGATAAAATATGAAAGATGAATTCTGTGTACCACTGTCCCCTCATAGCAAAGCTTTACAGGACCTAGAAACTTTTGTCCCTAACTATATACATRTTTTTTCCAGTGACTTAGGAACCACAGCCTTATATTGGCTGCTCCTTCTTTGCCAAGAAAAAATATTTGAGGGTACAATTTTAACCAATATAAGTCATAGATTGTCCGGAGGTTGCTGTTTTAGATTAAAAAAAAAAAAAAAAGTTTTTGTTTAGTAAAATATTTCACATCAGGTTTTCTTTTCAGTGTTTCTGGGTGCCCTTTAGCTGACAAGACATTAAAATCCCTTATGGCTGCTAACTCTCAGGAGCTCAAGTAAGTATTGACAATAGCACAAAAGTTATTGTTTTTTATCTTTGACAAACATGCTCTCTMTGTTATTGAAGTTGTAAATTGGAATTGCTCTGAGCAGTATCAAACYTTTGTCTGAAAAGTGAATTGGTTTGAAAGCTTTTGAGTGAAATAAAGTTTACTTACCTTTATTTGTCTTTCTTCATTCTTGTACCCCTTCATTTTCATTAATTAATCAGGACCTGGGGGCGGGGGGGGGGAAATTATAAACACTAGGAAAGATGCAGTTTTCTCAGTATTTCTGAATCAGAGAGGAATAGAATATATATAGTATGTAAGACTGATCTGGCAAATAAATGATGCAGATAGAATTAACTGGAATTATTTAGTTAGAAATAAGTCTGGTCTGAATAAATCTAAAAATGAGACCAGAATACCTGCAAAAATTTTTTTTTTTATTATTCACTACCCTATACTACGAGTTTAAAGTCACTGAAGCAGACATCAAGTCATGTGATTTTGTGCTGGCATAATTCTCACCATGAAATGTCACTTACAAAAGGACTGTGCGGGCTCTGCTATATAGACAGATGTATAGGGACATATGAATATTTCAAAAATCTGTAGTCAAGAGAGGCACTGGCAACCAGTCATCTAGTTATTGAATTGGCTTTGTCAATAAGGATGTGGGGAAAAGGAAAGGATAATTAGAGTTCTTTCATAGCTTTCCCTCTGCAACTTGTAAATTGGATCCCATAATAGATGGCTTGGAAAAACTCATGAATGCATGTAAAAAGGGGAGAACCCCGTGACTGTCCTTTCTGTCCTTTAGGTTCATCCCTAGTCCAGATAGAAGAAAATAAAGTCTTATCATGGCAGTATTATCCTTTTCTAATGGTATTAATAGCAGAAGTGACTGCATTTAGGCTTGGCTCAGTGTTTGGCTTCCCCAGATCAAACGTTAGTGGTCCTTTTCTCTAGCCTTACAACTTGAATTATAATTGAAATGCTGAACTGATGGCAGCTATGAAGTTGAATGTAGAGGAGATGCAGCAAAATGGGAGAGAAAGGACATTTATATAGGCAGCTGTCCAAAGCAGATCACAAAGCCAGTAGGTAAACTGGCTCACTGGCACAATGCTTCGTTTTTTGACATCCCTGATACTCAAAGGTATAAAATTTGGGTTTAGTTTGTTTTAAAAGAGCAGAACGGTTAGCAAGGAACTGACTTGCTGAAAATGCTGACAAATTTGAAATAATTTGCTGAGTCATATATATTTGTCCCTGCTTTTATTGGCTTTCTGCCATACAAAGACACTCACACAAATATTTTGAATAGTTGCTCCTCATGCATCACCCCCCCCCTCCCCGCCCCATTCATGTGTGAATAAGTAAATTTGCATACCAATATGGTTATTTTTCCACTAAAGCTTCTAGAGTTTTGGTCATGCCATAAGGAAAGAGGAGCAACAGCATATGACTTAAATGACAAACTGCACACTGTACGCCATGTATAATAAGTGAGTTGTGAAAGACAAAGTCAAAGTTCATGGACATTTCACAGACAGAAATATGTTGCATAACGCACTTAGCATTTAATTTCAATTAACTAGAAAAAGAGCAAAAATCAAAATCTGTTCACAGACAATTCGCAAAAGGAAAAAGGGCTAAATAAAATCATTTTCCCCAAATGTACCACCTTAATTTAGGTTCCTGCAAATGTAGTTCAGGTGATATTTTGAACAAAACTCTGCTTTCAGCTAAATGATATCTTATGCCAAAATGCTGCAATCATGCTTGTGCTCGTATAGTGATATCAATAGTTAATTTTAGTATAGCTATGTTAGCAGAGGGCATAAACGCTCATAGAATCAGGCCAGAAAAGTACCCTCATGTAGTCAGGCATGAATATGAAAAAGCTGTGTATTTTTTCCAAATGTTATTCATGCTTAATTTGCCAGAATCAAGATAAGATTYTGGCTTGAATTATGAAACTCTCTGCCAGCAAAGATACAAGGCTTCCATGTGATCTACAGTTTGGAAATAAGGAAGATCTGCTCAGAAAATGGGCCTGTGATTCAGATTCAAGAAAATTTCTATGATGTGAGGATTGTTGCAGCTCAGAACAATCTGAGGTGGTTGATTTAAAACATAATAAATTTGATGACRACTCAAATTTTAAAGCTAAAAGGGATAATTGTGGCTGATATCCTATTTAACCAAAGAGCTTGCTTATCAAGCCTTAAAGAATTATAAATGTGTACTTTAGAGWGATATTTACTTACTATTCAGAAGCTTTGAGGAATAGGTGATAAGTCCTATCCTTAGACAAGTTTTTGCAGTGGTTAAATATCAATTTTTAGGAGAGATTTGAGCAGTTCTTCTGCATAGCTCCCACACAAAACATTGACACTGATTTATATTCCATAGGCATTATAACAAATTTCAGTCAATGGTTTTCTCACCTGACCTCTATGGGTTTGCCTTAGCTACAGCTCATACCCAGCACCCTCAGTGAGATTTGGAGGACACAAAGGTACCAGAAGCACTCCTAAATCTGCAACTCAGTGTTTAAATTTTATATGTAGTTGTAGTTCATCTTCCTAAAGCCAAAGCAACCCTCTTGGAGAAGGGGACAAAACAGGAGGTACCTGGTGCCCATTTGCAAGAATTTATTTGTCAAATCACTGAGAGATGTATTTTTGAATAACAAATTTGGAAGAATTGTAAAAGATCTTGTAACCTACACCCACTTGAGAGTTGACATATCTTAATTTGACCTTCTGAGACCTCTGGCCATTCGCTGTAAATCTTATTTTCTTGGCTCTGCACAGGAATCCCCCATCGAGGATGACTCCTTAAGCTGGGGCACTAGTCCWATGAATTTCCACAGCATTACTGACTGCTAGGGAATAGATTTTTGGTGCATTTTGTGTTGTGGAATTTCCCAATCCATGCAAAGATAAAATCAATATTTGGAAAACCCAACCCAGAGCTCAAGATTAAGAGTCTTGCTAATGAAGCTTTTTATTTATTTGTCAGTAGCCCACCCAAAATCTTATCATTTCATAAGCATCGATAATATCTCAACCTCAAATCTTCAGTGACCTCCTGAATATCTTGGAATCCAATCTGGCTGGAAATCTGTCTGGTGCCAGGAGTGGTAAATAGAGAAGGGGTGATCTAAAATTTACTTCAGTGTCCTTTTTAAGTTTATTCACAAGTCTCAGACTTTCAGATCTGAATTAAAGTCCACCTCCAGTCTATACAGGGAGCCCTTCCATCTGTTACCGTCTGATAAAACAAGTAGCCAAAATTAATATCCATAGTTTTTGGCAGGTGTGCYGGATTTACTAGTGAGAATTCACACTCTCCAGACATCTGCCCTTGCTTTCTGCTCCACATGACATTGTGCCCAGTCCTTGTCCCACACTTTGACTGGTCAACATTTACTGCTGCGCAGTCAAGCATATCCTGGCACTCCAACCCCCACCTTTACCTTTGCTGTCAGTGTGAGGCAAGCCGTTCTGCCAAAAATATTTTGTTCATGAAGTGTCATAATGAAATGTTTTGACATTACCTTAAAAAAAAAATTCACCCCATTCTTCATTTGAAATTATTTGCTGAATTCTACTTGAATCAATGCATAAATTTGTTCATGTCCAAAAGAAGTCAGATTTTTGACAAATTAATTGTTCACAGAAAACTAGTTTTATATATTCTGTGAAGAGATGCACCTGCACACTTAGATATGCTATTGCAATTATATTTGTAGGTGTTTTTCATGGCAGCCTACCAATGATTAGATTAAATCATGAATCTCTTTAACTCAGGAAAGATTCAGTAACAACTGAGACACTTAAGAGCATATTGAACCGTGCAAGTTTCCTTAATGGTTCAGTACAACATTGTTTGGCACAACTCCTTATGTAATTTTGATACTCTGTAAAAATAATAGCATTTCAAAGTCCCTTAGGCTTGTTTAGTGTAAGAACTTGAGTTGTATAATACAGAAACAGAAAAGGCTGGCATAACTTCTAAAGGTAAATGTTTTATGGCGCTGCTTTTTGTGTTGAGGTATGTTTATATTCTCTGAAAAAAAACTCAGACCAAACCACCCCACCAACATACAACAACCTTAAATTAAAAAAAAAAAAAAAAAAAAAAAAAAAAAAAAAGTGAAAATAAAATTAAAACAAGCAAACAAACAAGCAAAAAAGGAAAATCTGTACTTCTGAGATGGAAGCTGTTACCAGTAAGGCCCCGCTCCAGATCCCACAGATGTCAGTGGAGTGACCTACTGACTCCATTTGGCTTTTGGGGCACATTCTTCATGTATGAACAGCAAGCAAGAAGCCCACCCTGGTAGATCACTGACAAAAACAGAGTTACAGGCACATCTTTTTATTGTATGGATGTTTTGGTATTAAACATTCATACTTGAAAAGGTTTGTTGCACATGCACAGAGAAACCCTTTAACTATGAGAAATAAGCATAATCCAATTGCTCTGTCGAATGCTCAATTGAATCTCATGCTAGAAAGAGATGGTCTTGTGGTATGCTTACAGTGCTAGAACACACAAATTATTAAATTCAAATTCTAGTATCATCTACTGATGCTCAAAAGTAAAACTGCTTCTCTGCTTTCATTTCCCCTTCTGTAAATACTGGCAAGGTGCTTATTTATATCTCTACCTGAAAACATCATAACAACAACAAACAAACATGYAACAGTAAATTTACAAATAGATCTATATCAAGCAGCATTTTTTTCTTCTCTTTGTCATATTGATTCTGTACAAGGAAAAATGCTTGATGCAAACATTGATATAAACTAATTAAATCTACATATCATAAACAATATCGTTCACATTCCTTACTAAAACTCTGCTATATTAAAAGAAAAATACCCCCAAAAAAGGAGTCTGCTCATTTAAAAAACAACAAAAGCTTATTAAACAAAAGCTCTGCTGTTCTTTCTCCCACTCCAGACTAAACATACAACGTACACATTATTTACTCTGCATCTTTGTGACKGAATTTTGTAAGCTCCCTGTATTATTCCACAGGTGCCCAACACCCGGCTGTGACGGCTCTGGCCATGTGACAGGGAACTATGCATCCCACAGAAGGTAACAACCATCCCATGATGTGGGGCTGCAGTGCTCAGGGCTCTCGGCTGGCAGCAGCAGAAAGAGGTGGCTCTTACTCTGTGTGCTTCTTTCAGCTTGTCTGGCTGTCCTCGTGCCAGGAAAGGAGGTCTCAAAGTCACTCCTACCAAGGAAGAAAAAGAAGACCCTGAACTTAAGTGAGTACAGAAGAGGGGGTTCACCAGCAGTGGAGGGGGTGGAAATGGCCTGTAAGAGTTCAGGGCTTGTGGGATCACAGGGAGATGCCCCAGTTAATCTGAGCCACATCAGAATAGTGCCAAGAGCTGGAACCGAACCAAGTSTTTCTGCTTCTCGTGAAGTTGGTGGAGTCCATCACCTAGGAGACTGAACAGGGAGGCAGGATTGATTGATATCTCTGCTTGCATCGCTCCAATTATTTTAAAGAGTGCTTTGCAAAGTGCCACTTGGTGGAAAAATTTGGCAAAATGAAGGAAAATTATTACCGACTGAGGGGAAACGTGTCAGTTAATTAAATCAGGCTGACACCTTCAAAATATGTTCCAGAGAACTTAAATATCTGTAAGTCTCATGTCTTTTCTCTATGTATGAATGAAAATTTCACTTGAAATGAAAACTGGAAATTCAGTCGAGATTTGCTGCAGTCCTGGCTTGAACACGCATTCCATTACAATATGTAAATAATAACTACCAGAACATAAAAGTGAAGACTTAGTTGCACGCAATGTTGTCTTCATTCTTGCTAATGATACACATGAAACTGCATAGGATTGACAGAGCAGCACAAAAAATTCCCTATCCTTTCTTTGCAAGTATCTGCATGGGTTTCCATACAAGTTTTCCAGTTACAGGAATTCTGTTTCATATCAGAAACCAATATAGAGAGGAGACAATGKTGATTTTCTGTACACTTGAAGAAGTGTGATTTATTGCCTGTGATAGAATACGAATTTTCTTTTCTGRTAAAACACTATCTAAATGAATGTATTATTTTTTTAGTCCCTACAACTGCATTTTAAATTGCCTTATTTTAAGATCAGCTGAACGCCCATAACTCAGCTTGACAAGAATTGGATGCTCAGGTAGAGTGTGCCACCAGGGACCAAGTYTTACTCCATTAAAGGAAAGTAGCAAAGGCAGCTGGAATGATTTTCTCAGAATTTTTTGAGACTGTCTTTGCCTGCTCTCTCCAGTGAAAATGAGGGTTCTTTTGCTGTGTTTCTGTAGATGTCCAGTGATAGGCTGTGATGGCCAAGGTCACATATCAGGTAAATACACTTCTCATCGCACTGCTTCTGGTTGTCCTTTGGCTGCCAAGAGACAGAAGGAGAGTCCTGTCAATGGGTCTTCACTATCCTGGAAACTGAACAAACAAGAGCTGCCACACTGTCCTTTGCCAGGCTGCAACGGGCTGGGTCATGTTAATAATGTTTTTGTCACCCACAGAAGGTATAACTTTGTGTTTTCTCTTTTCATTTTTCCTTAACATTCCACTTTGAATTGGCAACATGTGAGGTTAGAGTCAGAATAAATTGTGCTGAAGTCTTTTGGGTAACAACATAGTTTACATTGCAGCTAAAGCAATACAAAACAGAATTACTTTGAGAGATTTAAACTTTTATGTCTTTTTCTGTGTTCCCATTGAAGCATGACTTTCCAAGGTGTTCAGATTAGCACAGTGCCTATGTAGTTTAAAATTAAATAGAATTCTTTCCTAGGGAAATATGGGCTTGTATCCGCATATCTTCAAAAGAAAAGAGAAATATCATTGAAATGTCACCAGGAAAGTTTTAGCCAAGAGGCATTAATTTCATCTTTCTACCAGTGGAAAGTTATATTCATAAACTTTATATTTAAACAGCTAAAGTCACACAAAGAAAAAAACAATAAGCATGCAGAACTCATATGGATTAAGGAAGTTTGAAGTTATAACAATCTTACAAAGAAAATTATCCTTACAGAGAAGGAGTCACACATAACTAACAACAATAAACACCATCTATCACTGTGAAAAAGTTAGTATAATCCAACCATATTCAATCAATATTAAACAAAGAATCTGAATAAAATATCTGAATTAATATCTGGCAATTTTTGTTTTCTGTCTTGAACAGTAATTATCTGTCCTCTATCTCCTTTGCTTTCTTCCTAATATTCTGGACCRACTCCTCCAAGACAAAAATGTCCAAATGTCATTTGAWTAAATTCAGTCAGAGTCCAGTGTTATCCTAATTTTATTCCCTACATCCCATCTAAACATCTTTACATTAGGACATAATTAAGCAAGTAGCATAAATTATATGTTTGTTTGCAATACAAAGCACAGATGATTCCTGTTCTGCTTAAGACTGGGTCACTCTCAMGATCATGTTGGTTAAAATGAAGGGGCAAATATAGCTTTGTTTGATATCCTTCCCTTAGACATTTGAATCCTAACAAGTAACTCATGGCTTTCAAAAAACCTCYCAGTTAGCTATCTGCTCTGGGCAGAGATAATAGGCAGCAATCTAGAACTGAATAACTAGCATCTTTACCTGYATACGTTTTAGCTAAGCTAACAAAAGCTTGGGTTTTATTCTTTTTTTCTCTTTTGTTTTACAATGTGGAAAAGTCTGTTAGGACTTAATTTATTTTTTTTTTTTAAATTTAATTTTTACACACACACACACACACACAAATCAACTATTTTTCTGTGGAACAAAATTTTCCTTCACTTCTTACTTGGATACACTTAAATACAAATTCTTCTGCCAGTTGTTCAGCATATGAGTATTTCTTCTTTGTTATTTATAAAGGTAGTGTTAAGACAGTGCAATTCCTCTTAGCCCTTTAGTGGGCTGTAAAAATTGCCTCAGATAATTACCAGCTGATGAAATKGTAAGCTTTAAAATAGCAAAATGTAATTTAATGTGAACAGTTGTTAAAAAGCAAACTGACTATATAATAGAACCATCCAAAAAAGCTATTACARCCTATAGGGTATATCCAGAGTTATYATTGTATTGATCATTATTATGTATCAACAAAGCTATACAATAATTGTGCACCATAGAAATCATCCCATCAACTAATTTTTTGGGGGATAGTAAATTTGCCATTTTAAAGGACTATCCTCTCCTTTGGAGCACAATCTCTTGATAAAAACAGTTTATACATGTTCAAACTTTAAGAGTTCTGTAAATGTATCTTCATRTAACTTAACAGTAGCTGCCACTGCAATTTTGATTATTTTGAAATATGCTTAAGAGTTGTTTACTCATAGATTGAGATTTCTGTGCCAATTTTCAGGCTGGAATATACAGCTAAATGGCTCTTTATGAGTTATGTCATTCCCTGAAGCCATGCTATAATGGAGATACTGATGTGACCTTAGGTACAGAGGTCTGTCCAAGTGCATGATAATATTGCCTGAAAGGATTGTTGCCATTTTCAAGTGGGTGCTAATGTTTTTTTTCCTATCCGTTTCAGCCTGTCTGGTTGTCCTTTGAATGCACAAACCATAAAAAAGGGCAAAATTTCGGAAGAATTAATGACTATCAAGCTTAAAGCAAGTGGCGGTAAGGAGATTTGTAAAAGATGATGACATTTATTTAGATAGAAGGGCCCTGACTCCCATTTATACTTGTGCCCCTTTGTGCCATTCTGGCATTAATTCTCACTACTTTCAGTTGTCTCTAGCAATAAAAAATCTTGAGTAACAAAAATATTTGCATGAGAGATTATACAATTATTCTCATTTACATCTTGATAACCCAACGTTGAGGGTATGATCTTGTCCCAGAGTATTATTTTTTTTATTTGGATATGTTTTCAATATATTGCTATTAATAAACTATTAATTACATATCAGGAGGACTTAGCTATCTGATGAATAAGGTAAGAAGGGAGAAATGTTGTGGGCAGAAATTGACTCATCTTCCTAACTGGAATCCTACATGGTTTAGTATCTACAYAGTGCTTCTACAATTTTGCTAACCYAAGTGCAAAGCAATAATTACCAAGGAGTTGCAGTGGGAAATGYGTGGGAGTCTCCTTTCTTATACAACGTGATTTAGAAAGTTGGGCATTGAGCCAGRATTCAGGAAATTTAGTCTTCAGCCTCCAACTGCTGAGCAAAACGGTTGTGTTACCGCTTGCAGATTTCCCAAGCCTGCTCCCCAGCAGACTCKGCTCTAGGTTTTAAAGCAGTAACAGCAACAGTGGCACAAATCTCCAGGCAGGGTTGGTCTCAGAGTGATCCTAAGCAGAAACAGACACACGTATTGCCAGCAGCTGCTAAGCTTAGTATTTTTCAGGACAAGGCTTTCCTTAAAGAACTGAAGCTTTATTTCTTTGCTATCTAAGTTGTTGGGATGTTGAAGACTGGCTTACTTTTTTTTTTTTTTTTTTTTCTGTAATACTTGCTAGGTTTTTGACAATTTACCTTTTGCTTTTATTTAAATTTCCCTGTTTATCATACATAACTAAGGCTGTGCTTATTGGAGTTATTCTGCATAGAACTTTTTCCCCACAGAAATTCTTGCAAGATCAGAAAGAAGTATAGGTGAAATCATTAAAGTAACAAATTATACCAATGAAGATGTTGCTCTGGGGTGTCTCCTGAAAAAGAAGGGTTGCTGTTACATTTATTTTAAAACAAAAYAAAACAAAACAAGCAAAAAACCAAACCAAAAAACCAAAGATAAAAACCAAAAAACACATYCAAACACCGTAACTATCCCCTCACCTTTTATGATAATCTTTCCTCTTTCTGGGCAATTCTTCCTTTCTGTAGCCTCCAGCTTGTATTTACTGATRTCGCAATGAAAAAAAAAATTAATTGTGCAAAACAAGGACAAAGATAGCCCCATCTATGTTTCAGCTCATATAGATGTTAAAAAGTAGGAAACAATTTTGGCAATAAAAGCAAACTAAAAGACAATTTAAAGATCAATCATTTGATGAAAAACTTCTTTTCCTATGGTTAAGTAACTGGTAACACAGCTTGTTATTCATACATCCATTTACATGTGGACATTTTAAATCTGATATTATTTTCRACTATTTACAGGTATTGAGAGTGATGAAGAAATAAGACACTTGGATGAGGAAATAAAAGAACTGAATGAATCCAATCTTAAAATTGAAGCTGACATGATGAAACTTCAAACTCAGGTATGCCATAAATGGGAAACCTTTTCTTATGCTATGTAAACGCTATGCTTAAAAATAGTTAGTCTCCTGTGCACTTGTTTTTTTCCAAACTCTTGTTTGTTTTCTCTAAATATGCAGCAGGTATTGTCTTAAAGATCTGGTGAATGACAGCTTCAGGGAAGTTTGGTGTTAATCTTGGCAAGAAGAAAAAAACGTAATTACCAAACAAAACATTCATTTTCCTTTGTTGACCAAACATTTGTTTACCAAACCAAGCAGATCCTATGACTTGAGTTTTTAGGGATGACAATTCCTCTTACTAACCCACTCCAAGTCTTAATGAGAGTTGACTTTGTTCTTACGTRTACCTAAGAAAATCTTTCTAGTTTAGCTCACCCACTGACAGTTATTCAAATAGTTTGAAGTCTGCCTTCAGGCAACACCTGGTAAAGAATGTATACCTTTTGTGTAGCAGAAGGTTCTGATGGGAGTAAGGGAAAATAGTCTGTGTCTTTCATTATGTTGCATTCTGGAGAGATTAAGTTGTCTTTAACATGCTGATAGTGGTTCTGTGGAATGAGCTGKATAAGTTCAACCCTACAGAGACTCCCATACGCACCTGCAAGTTCACCTGAGCAGACTGGGTAAAAACAAGAGCAGAAGCTTGCTCAGAATTTTTAGAATGAGTTGRAAAAAAAAGTTCCTAAATGAGATTTGGGAGCTGAATATAAGTCAAAAGTGATCTAAACCAAACTGACTGTAACCATAACCACCTGCTTTTGAACCACATTGGAATGTGCARTGTTGACTGAAGCTATTTTTGCAATAACCACTGCGTGTATGGTCTAAATAAGGGAGAGGTCTGTGCCACCTGTGCTGGATCTAAACAATCTGGCTTCACAAAGCAGCAGTTTTGGGGATATCCAGCCCAAACTGCACTGCAGGGGTCTGTGCTCAGTGTATCTCAGGACACTTGGTTCTCTCTGGTGACCACTGCTATTTGCACAGTGATTGCCCAATTATGCATTCAGATTTCTTCTACCTGGACTTTCTCCCTGGTGAAGGCAGTGTGACCAGYAAGGCCTGAACTGAACTACAGCAGAAGCCTTAAATTTCCTACTTCCTTTCAATAGATCCCAGCCAGGCGTTCACAGACTCCAGAGGAGGGGCTGAAGTGGGTGGCAGGCAGGCAAAGAGGGGTCTCTCACACTGGGGAGTTTTGCTGTGTGGCTTCGTGTGAGGAAAGGAAGTAAAGTGGTCACAGCAGGAGGCAATGAAGTAGTGCAAAGAGGTGCATACTAATAAGGACAGGGTGGGCACAACAATCCTGGATGTGACTGCACCAATCCGTGCCTTGTGGAGCTGCGGCCGGGCACAGGGATGGCAGCCCTTGGTTCTGCCCTGCTGAGCTGTCTGCTTCCAGGGCAAMGAGTTGGGCAGGAGGGAACCAGACTCTGCTGTTGCTCATTTTGTTTTTTTCAGCACTGCTTTTGACATCTAAGCTTTCAGAGTTGAGCATATTCCAGAGCTCTCACTTAAGAAAGACGCCGTTTTTTCTACCTTGGCTGCTTTCTCCTGCTCTTTCCCAAAYTCTCCTTCCCATCCTATTGGTCAGAGCACTCAACCTCTGGATGGCTCAAACCATCTGTTTGTGATGTGTGCTCAGCCTCTGGGTTTCCTTTCCACTCTGTTTTTCCCTCATTGCCTGCAGTGCCAGGCTTGTTGCTGATCGCAGCCAGCCCAGAGGAGCAGGGCAGGGCAGCAGCACAGCAGCCAATACCCGTGCCCTTGCTATTGCGGTGGAGCAGCAGGGGTGCTGTGCTGTAAGAGCAGGACAGCAATGCAAACATCAACCTCCTTTCTCCTTCCCTCCGCCAGCCCTGAGGCCACWCTCCCCATCCCAGCTCTGCTCTGACCTTCCTCTCCGAGCTCATTCCCTCTTCCCACTCTGGAGCACTTTCCAGTGTCTTGCTGTCACAAGGTTTCACCGYGAACCAGCAGCAAAGTCCATCACTTCAGAGCAAATACAACCTCTTCTTTGCTCTGAATGTTCTGTGGAGAAGTTACTTCTCCCCTTAAAAAAAAATAGCTGAGTTTCGGATTCATCATGGCCTCTCTTGTAATCACCCAGCTGATAYTTTGGAGTCAAACCGCAGTAACAATGCTGCCATGGGTGTGTTTGTTTGTCCTGCCTGTGTCTTTTAGATCACATCCATGGAGAGCAATTTGAAAACAATAGAAGAAGAGAACAAACTCATAGAGCAGAACAACGAGAGCCTGTTGAAGGAGTTAGCTGGCCTAAGCCAAGCCCTTATCTCCAGTCTCGCTGACATTCAGCTTCCACAGATGGTAAGACCACAGCCAGCAGTGTCACACCTTTTGGGACTGTCTTGCCAGCACTTGAAGCAGATGAGCAAGCTCAGGGACCAGCAGGAGCACTGGAGATGCATTAGCAGAGAGCACTTTTAGGCTGATTTACTTTGCAGAGATGCAGGATTGTGGAACCTGTGTGGTAGTAGGCACAGCAGCCTCTGGGACTCAGCCAGCCCTGGTATCTCTGTCCTGTACCACCCTGTGCAAGGCAGGCTTTCCCCTCCTTCCTCCCTGCACAAAGAGTGAAAACCTCACACTGATGAGAATCCCTATTTACTCAACTCCCAGATCAAAACTTTAACCTGTTCCATACCAATTGTCTGAAGCCAATCAAGCTCTACCTTCTCAAAAACTTCACATCTTATTCTCAAAAAAAAAAGGCCAAATCCACAGAGGTACTTGTGTTTCCAGTTCCCTCTCAAAATGTCAAGAGTACCACTGGAAGACTGAGTAAGGACAGTTAAGGGGAATGTCAGTCATAATCCCAGAGCCAAATTGGCCACCAACAAAAAAAAAGACTTACACTGACCATAATATYTCCAACTCCTTTTCTTGCTTGGAGAGTGAGGATTCCCCAGGACAAGCAGCGCCCATAATTTCCACAACCCCTCCATTAATTTGGATGGCTGCCCTGTTTATGACTTCTCCCCAGTTGCCATGTAGCTCCTTTGACATGCTTTGGGGTTGGGTGTTTGGGTTTTTTTCAGCCTTAATTTTACCTCCTACAATTATAATCTGTTTTGTCTCCATTTAGGGGCCAATCAGTGAGCAGAATTTCGAAGCATATGTAAATACACTCACAGACATGTACAGCAATCTGGAACGGGACTATTCCCCCGAATGCAAAGCTCTGCTGGAAAGTATCAAACAGGCAGTGAAGGGCATCCATGTGTAGGATGTGAAAGCTGCTGGGCAACAGAAATTACTTAACAGCAGTAAACTCCAGATGGATCTGTTAGGAGTTCATGTACTGCTAAGGGGTGTAGGTTGCCATGCTGCATTTACAATTGCAACATTGCACTAATTTTTTCCCAGCTGACATAAAAAAAAAAGAATAAAACCACAACAGACTATTTGTATTAACAGCAATGCACTCTGTTAGTATATTGTATTTATTTCAGTACAATTTCATTTTTTTTTTCTTCTTTTGCACTCAGTTTTTGTAAAGTGAATGTAAAAAGTGTGTGCGACTATTTTTTATATTTTTTATTTATTTCTAATCAAAGAGTTGTTTTTTTTATCTTTTAACAGCATTTTTGCGGCCTGCCATATTTTTACAAATGTGTTTATTAATTTATTTTCCAACGGGATTTTAAATAGACTGAAAGCTATACTGTAAATTAAATAACTTGCTGGGTTTGTACAGGAAGAAAAAAAAAACCTATGAAAGTAACAAATGACTGAACCGTGGTTCTAGTTTTATTTTCCTCACATCCTGCTTTTTTATAATGGCTTTGTATCTGAAATGGGTTTGCAGTAACATGAGAGGTGAAGATGCATGGAATGAGAAGATAAATGGTGCCCACTAGTGGGGATCTCGGGCTCTTAAAAGCACAGTATGCTGGAAAACAGTGTGTTAAAGAATATGTTAGCAATAATGAAATATAGCAATCAGCAAAGCACTTGACTTGGCTGTGTGATTTAGCCTATGAGAATGATTATTTAAAATGTTTCAAGAGAACTTCAGATTTATTTTACCACTGCAGTTTTCGTTCAGATTTAGCTCATGGAGGGAAATGACAATTATCTCTAAACAAGAAGGGTAATTAGGTAGGTACTGGTACTTTTTTAGTATGAGACRTTGAGGTTTTAAGCAAGTGACCAGTATTGCAATGGATTTGGATTTAAAAAAAAACTCAAACACATCCCAAGCTGAAGGCTTTGTACATAATGAGTCGAACACATCTCCCCTGAAAAGGCATTTAATACTGGTTTGAAGGTAGTGGCAGCTGAGAAGGCAGCGGTCTGGAGGGCAACAACACCCCTCTGGCACCACGGTGGTCGCTTGTCCCTTTGAATGACTGGTAGCAACACCGTGACTGGTTTCTCCCATCCTTCTTCAYTAAGACTAGGCTGACACTGAATTTGTCACCAGTCTTCTGGTAGGGTACCAAGTGCTACAGAGCAGACAAACAGGTGGAGGCGTGGACGGACAAGCACTTGCACAGAGGTATCCGGTTAGCCTGGGCGTGGAACTTCTGAATCCGTCAGAAAGTAGCGGTTGCTGTAACAGAGGCAATGTCTATTTCAGGGATTGTAAGTAATTAAGCATTGTTTCAGAAGTTTTTTTTTTATATTTATTTTTTTTAAGAAAAAGGTATAAACAACCAGCTAAACTGCCTTTTTTGTATGCACACACACCTCATGTGCATATGTGCCTCAGTGTAAATGTATACATGGATCTAGCGTGTGTTTAATTTTTCCGTGCTATAATGAAAGTGTTTATTTTTATTAGCCGCATTTATATTTAGATTGAATATGATGGCATTCACAGGCTTGACATATACAATTATATTATTACTGTTCCTGCACAAAAGTACTATTCAGAAGTGATTCAACTCTCATGCACTGTGGTCACTGTTCTGCATTAGGTGGGGCTTGCTTTTTGTTGGGGGGTTGATTCAACTCTCCGATCTAGTTTAGACAGGGGAAAATGTGTGTTCTTAGGAGCTGTGTTTATTTTTAAATTGATTTTTCAAAAGCTACCATATGTGCTGTCTAATATAAATAGGAGAACACCAAACAAAAATTTGCTATTAAAGTTATTGTTCTTGCTAAAAACACAAAAAGCAAACATTTGTAATACATGTAAAATGCATACAAAATGAGTTCACTCATTACAAAGACTAAAATTTAATTTACTAAATATTTTAACAAATTTGTTATATATTTTATTTAAGTAAAACAGAAATCTCTTACTGACCTATGTATTTATTATTATGATTTACTATGGCTTCAGGTTAATTTATCTGTGTTTGGTTGTTTGCTCAGGATGTTCTGTGAAGTATGTTTGTATTTATTTGCCTCCCTTGTACTTGATGTGTTTTTGTAATGTGCACTGGTTTTTTTCTTTCTGTTTTTCTTTTTTTTTTTTTTTTTTTTTTTTTGTGTTTAAATGCATTTATGAGCTATTTTGTAAATTAGACCTTTTGTAAAGAGCAATGATGTATGCATTTTTTAATTTGGAGTAGTTTGTATACTGTTTCTTCATACAATTAATATTTCTTACATCAAAACGACAAAATTGTGTTCTGTGCTGTACATTTGGTGTATGGTAGGAAATAAAATTGATAATGAAATATTGCAGCAAGTTTGTTGGGTTTTTTAGCCTCTAGATGCCGACTTATATTACATTTTCTTAACTGCACCTGGCACTATATGATGTGTCAGCTGTTTCACTTGCTTTGTGTACAAAATGTGTCATCCTTGTAAGTAAATTTCTAATATAAATAATTTAATTAGTGTTTTACTTTGTCAATTTGAAGTAAGAAGGAGAAAAATAGAAGACTGCTTAAGAGGCCCTTTGCACTTCTGAAGGGAAAAAAATCAAGATGATAATCATTGCATTATTTAATGCATTCTTTTATTGGCAGTTGTAAGCTTCATTTATACTGATAAAGTACAGGATTTGTGYTGACCTTTAACAGCTGCTAAATGATGTTTAAACATAAAAGCCATTGTAAAGTTTCCAGCAATTGGGAACCGCCCACTGTTCCAGTGCAATTTTCTGCTGAGAATTGCAGTGCTTAGACATCACAGAAATAAAAATCTGCTGGTTTTAGAAAGACAATATTTCCATCTAATGGACTTTCTTTTTTCACTGCTCATTGTAGCGAAAACAGGCCAGTTTTATTTAGGATGCATGCTAATGGCTTCAGGAGCATTTCTTGTCTCAGATTCCAACTTTCCACAGATAGAGAATCATTTTCCTTTGGAAAAGAAGGCAAATTTAAATCCCATAAAGTAGCTGGTAATTATTTATTTGAATAGATGTATTTAGATAAACCAAAATGGACTCTGACACATTAATAAAATGACATGTCCTGCATTTAGCTGGAAGAGATTATCAAAATTTGCATCACATGAATCCTGGATGCTCACAAATCTTGCCAAGTTTGGAGCTGTAGAGTCAGCAAAGGGTTGGAATGAAGACAGACCTGTCCTGGAAAGCTCTGCTCCACTGGGGTTGGGAGTTGTCTTTTTTTTAGGAAGCTTATCCAAGGACAGCATGAAATATTTTTTAAATTAAGCCAATTATTAGTTATTTAACTAATATGACTTAATATATATAAAATAGTATTTTAAGGGTTCTTTAAATTTACTATGTAACTTTCACAGTGGATTTTCAGATCATGAGACACCAGTGGGACAGTCTCTTCTCACATCTCACGGATGAATCAGAAACAGGTCTCCCTTTGCAATGTGCCTTCATGCTAAAYAGATGAATACTGAGGCCAACATTTTGATTTTGTTTGGCTGCCTAAATTCAAATCAGAAATTTAGAAGCCCTTGTGTAGGATGGACAGCTCTTTGCATGTCATTTTTAAAGTTCTATACGAAATATGATTATCCACTGCTTAAGATTGGGGAAAGGCAGAATTATGAGGATTTTAGGCTCGACATACACCTGAGAAAACTGTGCTCTATTTTCAAATATTTCCAGCAATCTGAGACAAGGATCGTGAGCAGAAAAACCCTTTTTCCTAGTATCTTTGGAAAGGATTTTGATAGGGATATTATATCCATCGTTAATTGATATTATTATTATTATTAWTAWTWKTATTTTTTWWTYWTWWYYWAAWWMYWYYCMMMWTYMWTTTTTAAAMAMYTKSYYCKRWWAWKKTTKKWKTKRAAWTWWKGMWTTTMTWYAYTAGAAAAAATAAACACTTAAGCTATATTCATTATTAAACTAATATAAGCTGGAAGGTCTGGGGTATCCCAAAACAACACCTGTTGTGCATGAACAAACTTTCACAGCCATTTTCATCTTCTGAAGTTCCCATTTTTAATAATTGTTCTATATCTGTGCCTCTAGAAGGGGGCAAAGCACTTCAGTAAAAATACATAAATGCCAACTATTCAATTAACTTGAAAAGAAYTGAAGTTTTAAATATCAAAGAGAAGGAAGGGGGGCAAGAATAGTCAGCATCTGTTGTTCTGAGAGCTCAAGAAGCCTATCCTCTCTCTGAACTAATCATGATGAAGATTTTTGAGTCTATGATGTAGAAAATGGATTCTGTAGAAAACGGATCATGTTTTCTACTGCRATTTTATTTCCATTTACTAATTAAGCATCTCTTCTCTCCTGCTGACTTAGTGTATATATCTTTGTMWKGSYTTTYYKKTYMAWKSCCCYWYWGTCCTAYTTRCACTGTACTTTTAATAAGTCACAGGATTTCTTGATGGGAATTTGTTATGCAGTGACATGGAGTTATGACAGAAGTCCTCTCCTTGGTTTCCTCCTGTGTTCCTTCAGTGCAATACATTCTACCTGTCTTGGCAAGTCTGCTATTCTTGAAGTTCTTTTCTCATTTATGCATCTGTGTAACTTGGCTGCTGCCAGGAGATCTGCACCAAAGTCCTTTGTTCAACATGCTCAGGATACTGTGGGATGATAGAGCTCCCTTTAGCTTGTGTGTAATGTAGGACAGTGACCTAGTTTCAGTACCTTTCAATATCTCATTCTGGCTCGCTTTTCTTCTGTCTCTTTTGCTCTAGTAAATCTTAGACAGCCAAGCTTACACATAATTGCATCAGGGATTAGTCTGATTTCCTGTCTGACTTCATGGTACAAATTGCTTCAACTGCATTTCATTCTTAACGAATGTTCCCAGGGACATTGTCTAAGTAAATCTCAGGACTTTTCAGTTATGTGATAGCAATTACTATCTAGGTTGCTGCTGTCTGTTCCTGAAACTGTTACTGCACAAGATTTTTTCCAACCAGCTTTTGGTGCCCAGCACCAGCTTTTGGTGCCCAGCTTCACATCCTTTGGAGGCATCTCATTTTTAGAAGCTAAATGCACAGCTGTTTTTGCCAAGCAGGGCCTTTTCAAAATTGCTTTCTTTGACCAATCCAAATTACCAGCAACTAAGTTTTTATATTANTATAAATATAAATATAAATATAAATATAAATATAAATATAAATATAAATATAAATATAAATATAAATATAAATATATCTATTAACACCTGTTTCCACAACAATGCAGGATAAAATTTCAGGTGGGTACTTGTACCCATCCCAAGTATTGAAGAAAATATAATTTTTGTTTCCCCAAGCCTAGTTCTGAACCTCATCAAACTCTTCATTTACTGTTTGTGCACATCTTTTTTTTTGTTTACATTTCTGACAGAAAATAAAAAAAAAAGAAGAAAAAACAAAGGAATTAATCTCATTGTTTATTTAACTGAAGGTATTGTTTGTCCAAACAGCACCCTGAAGCTGGGGCTAGGGCTGAAGTTACCTGGCCTGCAATATTCCTTAACTGCAGTCACATATAGCATCTCATGTATATTTCTGCTTACTTCTAAAACAATAGATAAAATCTGGATTAGGAGTCAGATTCTACACCGATTTCAAAATTATTGATATGAAGTTGTTCTGATGCTTTGAACACAGAATGAGCTTAGTTCCTCTGGGAGGGAATTACCTAGAATTGGGAGTCAGTTTCTTTAATCCCAATGTATGGCCAAAAAGGTTTTAGGGAAGGAATGAAGGTTATAAACAGCTCATAAAAACTTAACAGGAAAATGTGTGTAAATTGAATTCCTTCAGTGGAATTGCAGTGCCACATCCACAGACTGAAGAGCTGAGCTCTTTGCACGGACACACGTGGCAGAGGTACCACACATGGCACTGACCACTGGGAGTGGACATCTTGTGTTTTCCTGCTGGCAGGAGACAAAATGGCACCTCAGAAAACCCAGCTTTAAGTTGTACTCAGCCATATAGMTAACCCTGAGCAAGGGTTATTGTAGCTCTGTTTCCACATCTGGGAAATGAAAACAACTCCAAAGGGTGTTGGGAATGAGCAATGCCAGTTTTACACAGGGGCRTGAAATACAGGCACGTGTGTACAATGAGGGAAAAAGAGCCAGAGCAGATGTGCAAGGGCATATAGACCTCWCCTCCCCCCTGCCCYCRCTTCYAAGGCATTATTACAATCTTCATTTTATTTCCCGGCTTCATTTCCCTTGAAGGTATCTTCCAGTTAGTGCTGCTGGCCAGTCTCAAACTAAATTTTCAAAATKCAGAAGCTAAATTTCAAAACAACAGGAGGAAAGGCTACAAAAAAAAAAAAAAAGAAGTATTTTTACTGAGATAGTGGAGSTCCTACAGATTTTGTGAAAAATCAGCTGATTGCTATGAGAGCAAAATTATGATTCATGAGAAGAGGGAAGAGGAGGGAGGTTCAGCTGTTACAGATTCTGTTTGGCAAGGGCCAGCTCCAGATCTGTATGACGTACAACTCAGAGTGGGAGCAAGAGTTAGTGCAGGGCTGGCCGGAGACCTGTTCTCATGTGCTTGGTGCCATGTCAAAAGATGTAAATAGCACAAGTTTTATGTGTGAGTATAAATATTTGAGCAAGAGAATAGAAAACCACTGACTATAGGCCTGTGTTTGCAGTGGCACTGGCAGGGTTGGGGCACGGGGCAGAAAATCACAGGAGTGATTGGGTACTGTACTCTGCAAGCTCCACCCAGTGCAGGACAGGCCTGTTTTCCAAATACAGGTCTTCACCCACTTTGTCATACTAAATCCCCTCCCCAGCTTGCGATGGGATCATCAGGAATAGTGTTAGTAACCCTCCTCACATGCTACCTCTGAGCTCTGGCTCACCCCGGTTAATGTCTGGAAGAATGAAGGTATTGCCCAGCATGGGCAGGGCAGGCCAAGCCTTGCTGGGGAAAACCCCAGTGGTGCACAGCCCCAATGGCCAGAATATCTGCATTTTCAGGCTGAGATTTGGTGTAGGTGGCCGGTGGTGGGGACAAACCGAGGTGCGACACCTTTCCACGCACTGCCAGTCCCAAGCGGGTAGTGGCCGCACAGCTGGGCTTCCTCCCTTTTCCCTCCTCCGTACCCAGGCCAGGCTGGAGGCAATCCTTGCTGGTTTTTTTTTTTTTTTTTTCCTGCAAGAGGCTTAAATCTCCTTTCACCATCTTGGGAGCATAGCGTGACTGCAGCCATGGCTGGCTGGCCCGGCTGCCACCGCTCATGATGCCCTTTTTATTACCAGATTAGAGGACATTGTCACCATGCGCGTGAAGCCTTCCAGATAAGGCACTGTACAAGTTCCAGCAGGTTCCAAATACAACAACGCTGCTCTCGCATCCAGCCCACAGGATCAGAGTTTATTTCCCCAATGCAGACAGCTTTGCTCTGCCTTCCTGTTAATTAAAGTAGTGATTACAATACTGCACTGTTTACATGCAAGATTTTGCATGGTCTTGGCCATTCACGTGCAAATGAACTTGTAAGCCTTTCTGTGCCCTAAAATCTGCTGATGTCAGTCTTCCAATTCTAACTCCATGTTGTAGGACATGTGGCTTTCTATAGCTTAGCTTTGATGCCCCCAAGTCATATTATCTCAGTTCTGGGCTTCATTATGATAAATCTTTCACTGGTTTTAAATCAAAAACTTTAATTGTACCGTACTTATTCAGCTTAGGTTTTGGCTCCTGAAGGCAGCAGTTTTAATTGCATCATTTGTATAGTGGCCCAATATGTTTTGGTGTGAAAAGTGCATTATCACGTTTAATTTTGCATTATTTTCCCCATATGTTTTAGTTACACTAAAACTTCAGATGGGAAGTGATGAGGCTTTCCCACTGTCCCCTCAATCTCTCCTCAGTGTTTTTTAATGAGCTAAGACCACACTATTTTCTTTTGTTCTCATCAGTTGAGGTTTTAGGGAGCTGTTTATTTGTAGGGTAATTCTTGTATTTATGTAGAGCAAGGCATTAGACATTTTTATCCTCTACTTATTAACAAGCCAGATGGTACCGGCTGCTACCCACACAATTCCAATTATCAGATGGCAAACTGAAATATACATGGGGCAAATGAGAAGATGTATATTAAAGAAGCATCATGTAGAATTGGCTTCTTAGAGATGTTGATTCACAAAGGGGTACTAGCAATTAGGGTATGACAGCCTGCTGCTGAATGTACAGCATTGGCCTGGGGGCACAAGCATTCAGCCTCCAAAATTTTAGTACACCCTTTCCCCCTATGGTATGAATACATATCTTTGAAATCTGATTSAGATCCTTCATCCTTTAGATTTCTTGTCCACTTTAGAGTGCTATCAATCTGGCTGTAATATCAAAGCCAGACAGTAAGTTAATATATCCCAGAAAGTCTGTTTATCACATCTCCTCATAAACTCTCATGCACCCCTTGGCATGTACCTCAGTAACAAAAGAAAAGCTCTAACACTGAAATCTAGGATCCAACCAAGTACTGCTATTCCAAATTTGCCTAGAAATTACAATTTACACACAGATTTTTCCTAAGAGCAACCTGAACTTCAGGTTTAAATATAAGGAGGTCTGCTCATTCCGATCATGGCTGGCTTCATGGGCTTTTGAAACAAAACTTTTGTTTGTTTGTTTACTTGCTTTTTGTATTCTGTTTTGGTTTGTTTTGGTTTGGGTTTTTTTTTTTTTTTTTTTGTCCAGAAGATGCACTCTCTATAGGAAAAGTTTTTGGGTAAAAACTGTGCTCTTATGCTTCCTTTATTTTGATGTAGAAATAACACACATGACTTGGCTGGGAAGATGGGGAATTATGTGGGAAACTTTTTGTGTGACAATTTCATTCCTTTTCTCCACTGGCTCAAGCTGAAAGTGCTAAGCCAAATCAAACTGTGAAGAAAATGATGTCCTCAGATCAGATCAGCTAGAGGAAAAAGTTATTTACGCTAAAGTAA
This sequence comes from Malurus melanocephalus, assembly GCF_030028575.1. Taxonomy (NCBI): domain Eukaryota; kingdom Metazoa; phylum Chordata; class Aves; order Passeriformes; family Maluridae; genus Malurus; species Malurus melanocephalus. The sequence goes on along the minus strand of NW_026623322.1, from coordinate 248,815 downwards.
TGGCTTGTTAAAGTTCTTCAGTTTTGAGATGGGCTATTAGTGCAGGTTAATCATCTAGATGACTGTATTTTGCAAAAGCTGTGATGTGAAGCATTTCAGATGGTTTCTAGTTTGTTTATAGTATCCAACCAAGAGAACACCTCTTTCAACAGCTGCTCTCACAATGCAAGGGAAAGGTGCTCTCCTTGCAGCTGTTCCTGGCTCTCACGCTCACAACCTAAGAGTCTTGGTGAAATGTCTTAACAGAATGAGTTTGAAAAGCAAATCTGCATGGCTTAACACCATTTGCACTTCAAACAGTTGACCACGTGCAAATGGCACATGTGCAAATTCTCACCCCTATTCATGGAGGAGTGAAAGATGTGCACAGGCATTTGTCTGCCATTTGGTTACAMAAGTGTATGAATCTGCAACTGTAAAGAAGCTGCTGCTGCTTCTTTCTCACCTTCGATCTGTGAAATGGGGTGCCTAATAATGTTCCTTTCATCTAGCTGTTAGTGGTAGACTTGAGAAAGATCTGCAGTCATCTCTAGAAAGCTCTCAATGAAATCCTAAGTGTAAATCAGCAGTACAGCTGTTCACACTGTCTTGGGGAGTACAGAGAGAATTCTGTACCTGGCTTAACASGTGCAAAAAACCMAAACCAAACCCAAACCATTGTCTAGTAATTGTTCATTCCAGTGAAACCAGCTGATTGCCTACTTCAAATTACAGATATTCCTCAAAAATATTAGGAAWAGTAGAGAGATTCAAAATAATCTTCAATTCCTTGTAGATCCACGGTGCAATTTCCAGTCTCTCCCAGTCTGCAAAACTGTCATAGAGGTTCACATTTTGTTTCAGTGACCTAAAATCCACCTGGCCAAAGTTTAATTTTATTTCTCAAAATAAGAAAGCCAACACTGTATCAGGTGCTTGGAGATCACTGACATCCCAATTATTGTCAGGTCTGGATTGCAAAGAAGTGATTCAATAGCTGAACATCTGTGTACTTGCTCACACAGAGTTGCTGTTTCACCCACAAGCAGCTGTGGAGTAGACAGGCAAAATTCTCTACATGGTGATAATTACAGTGTGCATTACAAAGGAGGCATAGACATAAGAGCATGCAATCAGATCGGGTTTTTTAACTTTGGAACAGAGAAACACTGCTAGATCCAAGGCTAATATACATAAAATAGGCTTCTCAGCCAAAAGAGAGGAACATTCAGTTAGATCTGAATGAGGAATTAGGAAATTCACTTACTAAACAGGAAACTTTTTACAATCTTAATTTTGTTTCTGTAGAAGCAATGGTTAGTGACTAAGTCAGGCACACAAACTCTTCCAGAGACTGAAACAAGATTGTCTATGGATCTTCAATTTGCTTTAATATGCTTTTATTGCTTGCTTAGTTTGCCTGCCTGCTCTGTCCTAAGCAGTGGYGTTATCGATTATATTATCATTATTGACCACCATTGTAGTGATGACAGCTGAGTACCCTTATCAGAGCTCACAATCTCTTATGCTCTTTCAGCCCCTCAGTCACATCTTTAGATGAATGTTACTGCATCCCAGAGAAAAAAAAATAATTCAATGAAATCTTTTTCTCAAGGCAATCTTTCAAGGCAAGCAGCTATGCTCTGCTGAAACATAAAGCAGAGCTTAATGAAACAAAATGGAATTTCATTAATGCATGATCCTTGTGTGCAGGACTGCCTTTTCCCTACATTCTGGATCTAGATGTTCAACTTTCCTTTTCATTGCTAGGAGCTGAAAGGCATTCAAGTATGAAAAAGTGCCTTCCTTGGGTTAATTCTGACATTTGGAATTCACTGTTTCAAGGTTCACAAGGGAGTATGAGTGTGCTAGTGTGATGYTTTGGGGATCACTGCCCACACAGCCAGAGAGAACAGTCTCACTTCAGGTAAACAGAGCAGCCTGGACTGCTCTGTGACAAGAGTGAATATATCATAAAACAAAAGGATTATGTGAAAGGACAAGAAGATTAAGTGATGTCAGGAGTCCAACACTTACTGCAAAATGGCTGCATTTTACTGTCACAGGGGTTTCTGGTACAGTGATGACTGCACAGCAAATTCCTTTTCTAAGCAGTAGTTTAGTCCATGTGTTTGCGTTACATTTATAGAGAAGAGAAATAGAAATCAAGTTTCTACTGGGTTTTTTTTTTTTTTTTTTTTTTTTTTTTTTTTTTATATATTTTTTTTTTAATTTTTTTTTTTTTTTTTTTTTTTTTTTTTTTTTTTTTTTTTTTTTTTTTTTTTTTTTTTTTTTTTTTAAACAAAAACAAGTCTTGATTTTGCACCTGAAATGTTTAGGAACTGCATTTTGTTTATCATCTGAACTGGTTCCAAAATGTCACATTTTTTTTCTCTGAGGGAAGATATTAGGCACAGCAAGATTTGTGATGGAAAAAAAAAGATAAGTCACTCTGTAAAAGCAAACCAGCTGTCAAGGTTTTGGTTGTTCCCTTAATAGGTAGCTGTGGAAAAGCATTGTTTGGATAGAATAACTGCAAATCTGGGATTGTGGCACTAAGCAGGGTRCACAGGAGGAAAATAAGGAAATGGAAGATTTAATTTAAACTTAAAAAAAATTAATATAAGGGAAAACTCATTGGAGAGGAAGAGATGAGAAGTGGTAATTGGAGCCACACTCCTGCCTGCAGTCAGGGCCAGGTAGAAAACAAAGGCTGGGCACTAAGTAAAATGTGTTTCTGCTGAGACTAAATATAATATTCTGACCCACCTGGAACAAAGGTGTGTGTGGTCAGTTGGTGCCTACCAATGGCTCTGGGTGCTTAAAGCACAATGTGTAAATTCATAAATGTATAAATGTATAAATATATGAAGCACTGATGATGTTGTGGGTCCCCCACCAGGGAAAGCCGATGGGGTGGTGCAGGCAGCCTCTGGATATGGGGAGAAACCCTCTGGATTTGCTGTCACAGGAACAGATCTGCAGTGCCCAGATTTGGCCCAGATGCCAACCCCTCACTTAAAGCCTGCAGAGAAGCACTGGTCCATCATTGCCTGTGCCCCTGAGTGGCACTCAACACTCCCATGCCAGCAGTCCCCAGGGATTTGTKACAATTTATACTAGCTGGGGTTCATCCCCTTGTATTTTGTATCGCGCAACAGAGAACAAAAATTCAGCAAGACCCTCAAACGGGTTAGTGTGAGTTGAGCACAGTTGCTGTGCTGACCTTAATGGTGCTATTCACATGCTTAGAGCAAGGCCTGTGCTCAAGTACACTGCTGAATCAGCTCTTGTGTGCGAACTGAAATATAACAGTGATTTCTGCAATCAAGGCCAGTGCCAAGCTCTGCTACACCCCTGCCTAGAGTCAAGATATGAGACCAATGCTGCTGTGTGTAGTAGCTGGCATAGCAGCTCCTCTTCCCAGGGCTGCTGAAGATGAGCAGGAAGCATCCACACAAATTGGCTCATGCTGCTTCTTTAATAATTCATGTATTTTTGCTCTCTTCTATAGTTAATGAACCTCCCCCACTCTCACCCTCGTTCTCTCTCTCATTCAGTCAGTTTGTTGTGGTTTCATGTATCTAATCCATCTGTCACTCGATTATAGCTATCGAGCACCTGTTATGGATTTCTAGAGTTTCATTCAAGCTGTTGACAAGTTATTCACAAATTGGCCCTTGTCACACTGTCATCGTGTGGAGTGCACTTTAGTGAATTCTTTTGGGTACACAAAATAATGAACAGAAGACAGCAAGSCTTGTGAATTAAGCATTTTTCTACCCCCAGTATTTAAAGAACCGTTAACTAATTGGTAGTTTCTTGTGGGTGACATATATTTTTAAGCTCTTTTCTTAAAATATTTTGTCTTCTCCCTGCAGACCCTTTTGCATGAATAAGCATAGCACAAGTTGATTGAGCTGTCAGGACAAGCTTTGCTGACAATGATGCCTTATTCTATACGGTCTATGTTGCAGCTGTGACAAGTTGATCATTGCTTCTTCTGTGTGATGCTACTTGCCTACACTGCTTTGGTACTAGCCAGGAAAGCAGGGGGCTGGTTGACTGACTAGCCCTCAGTCAGCTGCAAGTATCTTCTCCTCAGGTTGTTATTAGTTTTATTTTGCCCGAAAGGACAGCAGGCAGAAAAATCAGGCATCAGAGGCAACAAAGGTCACTATCCAAAAGTGAAACAGCTCCTGAACAAAGTGTTAAGAAAAGTTAAAGTTAAAAGCACGTTCAGCTATGTCTTGAAAAATCCTCACTTGCATAACAAAATTTCAAATATCTCAGTACCAGAAGGCCTAAAATTTTTTTCACCCAGTTTTTACTTCTGCTCCCATACAGTTCATACTTACTCCTTAGATTTTTGTCCTGCACTGTTCATGTAAGTCTTAACTTCTGTGCTCCGCTTTCACTCCCCAGATACATTCATAATTACAATCAGTTTTTAGTGTTGTAGTAAGGAGCTTCAACATAATGTGGTACCAGGATAACAAAAGCTACAAGAGGATTCTAAAATATTCTCCCAGTGCAGCGTGTTAGTGTTACAGAAGAAGGCATTTGTAAATACAGGCAAAGTGATTGATCTGTTTGCAGCTATGAGAGAAGTTATTTATGCATAATTTGGCTCAAAACAAGTAAATGTAGTGCATGCATATCTGTATATTTAAAAACTATTTTGCATCAACGAACATATGTACATTTTTCTAGTGTAGTCTGCAAATCCTTTGAATAAGATTCCAGGGCTTGAGTGTTTTGATCTTTTAGGAGGATTTTTTTTTTTTTCCAAATTCAAAAGGAAAGTAACTAAGGTTTAGCAACTGCCTTGTCCATATGGGGTGCAAATACAGCACTAGAAAATTATCTGGCAGTTGCAAAGGGGCTAAATTATTTCTGCTCACTTGTTGGATWTCTTAGTGCTTCGGGGTTTGATGCTGCAAAATCCATTTTCCTTTGTGGTTTCACCGGGAGAAATCCAGCCGCCCTGATCACTGCTCTGATAAACCAATAGGTGGCAGGACTTCAAAACAAACTGAAATCGTAAAGCCATGTTCCATTATGAAGAAGTTTAAAATAGAAAGTGCAGCAGTCTCAATAGTTAATACCGAAACAGTTACCTCAGAAGAATATATTTTTAGAGGTTTTTCTGAATATGTTTATAAGAATTTAATGTTCAAATCTGGRAAATGCCATTCAGATACTCAGAGCAACTTCCAATTGAAAAAACCCMGTTTCAGGATTATGTTTGTAAGGGTATTCAGGTATTAGAGGACGCTGATAGGCATCCATGAGTTTTAAAGCATGTAAGATTCAGATTCACGCAAATACTTAGGTACCTAAATATTTAGTCACTTATGCTGTTTGATACTGATACAAGTACTCTGATACAAGATACAGGCTCTGCAGGACCCTGTCTGGTGTCGTGAAGTGCTGGCAGTGGACCAGCACTAAAGAGCTCAACTGGCACCAGGCTTTTTCTTCCCCATAAATTATTGGGGATCTCTTCTGTTCCTGGCAGCCTGCTGTACTAGCAGGCTGTGGTTCCTTGTGCTTTTAGCAATATCCACATTGGCTCTTCCCCACTCTGATTATTGCTTGTGCCCTAGTCCTAAATCACAGAATTGGCAGTAGGAGCTCTGAAGTTCATTTTGCTTTAACCCAAAGAAAGAGTATTAATTGTGTTTTCTCATTATTGGGGACATATACTACCAAAATCCTTAAACCTGAGTGTTTATTTAGCTGGCATATGGTTGACTGTTTGCGGACATTAGGAAAGATATGGGAGTCTATTTGTTAGTGACAGGTTTTTGTATGTATCCTGGCTTCATAAATTTTTGACTGTCGATCACCCATTGTCTTGGTTCATTACACAAACCATTTCTTAAGACTCACCACAGCAGGAATTGTTTTCAATTTCATTCTGCTAATGGAACTTGATTTGGATAAACTCAGTGGAAGTCATTTAAGGAGCTTTAGCTTCAAATGAAAAATATGAAACAGTTCATTTCCCAGTGGGGAAAAATATGAGTTGGAGAAAGAAAAAGGCAGTAAAAGAAAGAAATAGAGATAGATATAGAATCACAACTCCAGAGTATGAGAGCCAAAACCACTCCAAGAGTAATCCAGGTAATGAGCCAACAGTCTGAGAAACCTACAAGGAGTTTCCAAAACATTTTGTCTTTGGAGAAGATAAAAATAATTTCCATAAGAATTATAATAAGGGGTTTATAACCAACACAAAGATCATATGCTATGTTTTCTGCCAATTGTTTCTCCAGTGTGGATGAATAGAAGTTGATAAAGCCCTTCTCTCAGAGAAAGAATGTTGTTCTGCAGCTCACACAGCAGAAATATCTTTTTTTCAAGTCCTGTTGTCACCACCCTTAAAAGGATTACTCTCTATCTTGATATACAGAGATACATCCAAGTGACAACACCACTACAGTGTTGGGTTTTGTCAGAGCTGAGCTTGACAAATAATTCATGGCAATTATAAAAAAAAAATATTATCAATAATAAAACTTTTAATTTCCTATAAATGCTTCTGGGAGGTTTTTACATATTATTTTTTTTGTAAATATTCCTTAGAATATGGGTAGCAGAAGAACCAGAATGTTCACTATTTGGAATTCACTTTACGACTAGCTTTTGTTTTAGGGTTCATGGACATTCAGCACTGTAGTATCAAAACTCCTTGTGTCAACAAATTTTTTGCTTTCAGTGATTAAATTTCAAGAAAAAAAGTCAGAAAAACATCACAATCCTAAGGATTATAAAATTGTGAATAACTGGTTGTATTATTAGCAGTGAAAACAAAGTATAGCATTTGCTATAACTAGGTTATAGCTATATATATAGTTATATTAGGCCAAATGCTTAATCCATTATTCTTGGGAATTCTGTGAATTACTATACTTAAAAAAAAAAAAAAAATAAAAATATGGAAGCACTGAAAGTAGCATGTAATGTAACCAGAACTTAAAAACTAAACAGGCAGGCCAGATGAAACTGGTGTTAAAAGCAAATCAATGAGCACTGAAAAAATTGATTCCTTCTGTTAAAGGGGTGGTTGGAAACCATGAGTAAAAGAGCTTACCAGTAAAAATCTCAATCCAGACTCTGCACTGCTTTCTGGTTTGTTTATAAAACCAAGCAGGAATTTTTCCAGGCTAAAATATTGGAATTTCTCCATGTCCAGCGCCACCTCTGCACTGACAAATCTGACACTGAACTTCCACTCCATTGGTGAGGGTCCTTTTACACCTCCTCATACTGGCAAGGTCCTTCAGAGTTTTTTTGGACCATGACACTCCTAACAACCTCCCAGCCATCAAGTTTCTGCGTTCAGCAAAATCCAGATGGATTCAGAGTTGAGGGTATGAGATAATTAACCTTGAAATCTGTTTCCATCCTCTTCCTTTGAAGTCCCATATTAACAACTGTCAGAAAGCACAGGTAGAAATACTGCTTCAAATATGAGCAAATACTTTCTGTTGCTTAATGCAACCAAGGTCAGTCACTCTGGAGTACCTGCTGTAGCTGTGGAAAGATATGTTACCTAAGGCTTTGAACTGAAGGAGAAAGAGTTTGCAAAACTCAGTTATACTGATATTAATAGAATACAGCCAGATGGTGCAGTCATCAATAATCTAAAAATATCCCTGGTGCATAGTCAAAAGCAAAGTAGCATGAAAATTAAAGTAAAAAAATTGCACTCACCAATAATGTCCTAAAAAACCTTTAATGGCAGCTCACCCTATGTTTGCTGAAAGGTCACAGCATAGAGACAGTGAAAGTCTTTTGCTGTGAGAAGTCATTGAAAGAGAATCTTACCATTACCTGGCTGATTTTAATGTTGTGCTCTTAAGCAAGTGAATTAAAATAAATTCTTTAAACAGTAGCTTTAAATGACACCAAAATGTTTTTGTTAAAAACATGCACTCATCCTTCTGTACACCTGGCCTAGTAATGAGTCAAAATTCCTGTGACAAGCCTGATTCATCACTCCTGTGTGGGTTTTGATATTGTTTCTACACCCTTCTGCAGAAAAGACAAAAATTTACCATTCTGGTACGGTCCTATTTGTGCAACTATTGACAACTGTCTGAAGATAGAGTGGTAATCAAAATAATTCTCACCAAAATCAGAATATATGTATTTATATTTATATATAAAGCTGTGAGAGTAACACAACTAATACATATATATATTTGATAGTTGCTCAAGTTATATATATATATATATATATATATATATATATATATATATAT
>NW_026623322.1:226518-239303 GCF_030028575.1 Malurus melanocephalus | reverse complement strand
AAAAGCCAAAAAAAAAAGTGTTCCTTCTAATTTTTTTAACATGCAAATCCAAATGTTTTCTGATTATCTCACATGGGTGGTGTGGGCTTTTGATTACAGGATCCTGGTAATGAGGATATTTTGGCCCTTTGAATTGTTTTTATGGATGACACCAAAAAGAAGTCTCAAGTGTTTTATAACTGCTGATCTATGGTACTGTAAGAACAGCTGCAACGCCTCCAGTTTTATTTTTGCATAACAATAAATAAAGTTTCATACAAATTRTATGTTRTACCTTCATTTTAGCYGYTGCTAGTCTTTCAGTGTGATTAGGRATGTTCYTTTCTACTCTGAAATGGTTCAAGGAACGAATAGTTTTGAGGAAAAGAAATTAGTATCATTCCAAGAAGCAACTGTTGAATATCTGGACAACTCTATAAATCTGGGTGAGATTCAAGTGTTGGTTGCACCAATGAAAAATCGTCACAAATTCACAAATCTCATTCTTATACATGCTTCTGATGTTGCTTCATTTCCATAATATGCACCTGTAGTGAGGCATGAGGCTGAGCAGAACACTTGTCTTAGTTGCCCGCTCYCTTGAGCAAAAGCAGCCTTTGTATATCTACCCATTTCCTTCAAGTGCTTTTCTTCTCACCAGCTCTCAAAAATTTTTWAAATGGGCTTCTTTTCTTTAATAATTTGGGCATCTCTTATGGTCACATATGGGAGTATTCTATGTTGTGCCATCTCTAGCACATCCCAAACTCTATATCCCAACCTCCATCTCAATTCCCATTTTCATGGTGTCTGCTGTCCCTAAAATAACAACCTTTTCAATACTTTAGAAAAGCCACCACTCACAAAGCAAGGTATTCTGCTCTTTCCTTCAGCCCAAGTGGCTCTCAGCAACCCAACTCAGAGCTGCTTTGGAAAAGGGAAATCTGTGAGAAGATTGTCAGAACAGAACAGAGCATGGGGGCAAAGTGAGTCAAGACAAAAACAAAACCAATCAACCAAAAAAATAAACAACAAMAAAAAAMMCMMMAMAAAMAMAAAAAMMAAAAAARAATTCTTTAGATCTTCCCCTGCTCTGAAGATTTATCGAATCTTTCCRGTACATCACCATTTCAAGCACTGTTGGTTTGAGTTATCTCTTTAAGCCATACAGGCAGTCGTGGGGCTGAGGTGGCTTTGTGGCAGGCAGTTCTGCTATTTCTTTCACTTGACAAGTATAATCTCCTGCCATGTCTTTTTCCATTTGCTTCTCTTGTTACTGAAGGGCTGCTCAGTTTCATAAAAGCTGACATGCCCTGAGAAATTCCATGTACTCTTTCTTTTACAGAGCCTGTGCATGCAGATCTCCGAAAGCATACAGGAGATTTTTGACTTTGCATAGAACAAAGGCTCCCAAATCCATTGTTAGGGAATACCTGTGGGGGAAAGAAAACACCAACAAAACCCATTCTACTTGCCTTTTGACATGTACTATAAAAAGACTGAGTTAGTGAGAAATAGCTTCTGAGCACAAAATAAAAATGTACTGTATCAGCCTTTTTCTTTGGGGATTAGCAGAATGAAAATTTATTTATTTTTGGTGGTGTCTCTTCCCCTGGGCCTAGAGAAAATCAAAATTCTAGATTATGTCCAGGTTAAGGGCTTTAAAAAGTGCATRTGTGTATTTTTTCCTTAGTTAAATTTAAAACTTCCATTAACTAATTGCTAAGACTTAAGTGTGGACTATTTCCTCATAAATTTATATAAAAATATTTCAAATCTTATTAGCATTTAAATAAATATTGAAATAAATGTTTCCTGTGGTGCTTATTTTACCTTATTTAATCCAGCTATGAACCACAGTCTTAGACTGAGAGGTTCACAGTCATGCAAAAATGTAGCAGTTGAGGTCTAGAACTATTTCTATGCAGATGGTAGAGTGGATCACTGCTTACAAATACATGTATCTGTATGCATATATATATATATATATATATATATATATATATATATATATAACTTGAGCAACTATCAAATATATATATGTATTAGTTGTGTTACTCTCACAGCTTTATATATAAATATAAATACATATATTCTGATTTTGGTGAGAATTATTTTGATTACCACTCTATCTTCAGACAGTTGTCAATAGTTGCACAAATAGGACCGTACCAGAATGGTAAATTTTTGTCTTTTCTGCAGAAGGGTGTAGAAACAATATCAAAACCCACACAGGAGTGATGAATCAGGCTTGTCACAGGAATTTTGACTCATTACTAGGCCAGGTGTACAGAAGGATGAGTGCATGTTTTTAACAAAAACATTTTGGTGTCATTTAAAGCTACTGTTTAAAGAATTTATTTTAATTCACTTGCTTAAGAGCACAACATTAAAATCAGCCAGGTAATGGTAAGATTCTCTTTCAATGACTTCTCACAGCAAAAGACTTTCACTGTCTCTATGCTGTGACCTTTCAGCAAACATAGGGTGAGCTGCCATTAAAGGTTTTTTAGGACATTATTGGTGAGTGCAATTTTTTTACTTTAATTTTCATGCTACTTTGCTTTTGACTATGCACCAGGGATATTTTTAGATTATTGATGACTGCACCATCTGGCTGTATTCTATTAATATCAGTATAACTGAGTTTTGCAAACTCTTTCTCCTTCAGTTCAAAGCCTTAGGTAACATATCTTTCCACAGCTACAGCAGGTACTCCAGAGTGACTGACCTTGGTTGCATTAAGCAACAGAAAGTATTTGCTCATATTTGAAGCAGTATTTCTACCTGTGCTTTCTGACAGTTGTTAATATGGGACTTCAAAGGAAGAGGATGGAAACAGATTTCAAGGTTAATTATCTCATACCCTCAACTCTGAATCCATCTGGATTTTGCTGAACGCAGAAACTTGATGGCTGGGAGGTTGTTAGGAGTGTCATGGTCCAAAAAAACTCTGAAGGACCTTGCCAGTATGAGGAGGTGTAAAAGGACCCTCACCAATGGAGTGGAAGTTCAGTGTCAGATTTGTCAGTGCAGAGGTGGCGCTGGACATGGAGAAATTCCAATATTTTAGCCTGGAAAAATTCCTGCTTGGTTTTATAAACAAACCAGAAAGCAGTGCAGAGTCTGGATTGAGATTTTTACTGGTAAGCTCTTTTACTCATGGTTTCCAACCACCCCTTTAACAGAAGGAATCAATTTTTTCAGTGCTCATTGATTTGCTTTTAACACCAGTTTCATCTGGCCTGCCTGTTTAGTTTTTAAGTTCTGGTTACATTACATGCTACTTTCAGTGCTTCCATATTTTTATTTTTTTTTTTTTTTTAAGTATAGTAATTCACAGAATTCCCAAGAATAATGGATTAAGCATTTGGCCTAATATAACTATATATATAGCTATAACCTAGTTATAGCAAATGCTATACTTTGTTTTCACTGCTAATAATACAACCAGTTATTCACAATTTTATAATCCTTAGGATTGTGATGTTTTTCTGACTTTTTTTCTTGAAATTTAATCACTGAAAGCAAAAAATTTGTTGACACAAGGAGTTTTGATACTACAGTGCTGAATGTCCATGAACCCTAAAACAAAAGCTAGTCGTAAAGTGAATTCCAAATAGTGAACATTCTGGTTCTTCTGCTACCCATATTCTAAGGAATATTTACAAAAAAAATAATATGTAAAAACCTCCCAGAAGCATTTATAGGAAATTAAAAGTTTTATTATTGATAATATTTTTTTTTTATAATTGCCATGAATTATTTGTCAAGCTCAGCTCTGACAAAACCCAACACTGTAGTGGTGTTGTCACTTGGATGTATCTCTGTATATCAAGATAGAGAGTAATCCTTTTAAGGGTGGTGACAACAGGACTTGAAAAAAAGATATTTCTGCTGTGTGAGCTGCAGAACAACATTCTTTMTCTGAGAGAAGGGCTTTATCAACTTCTATTCATCCACACTGGAGAAACAATTGGCAGAAAACATAGCATATGATCTTTGTGTTGGTTATAAACCCCTTATTATAATTCTTATGGAAATTATTTTTATCTTCTCCAAAGACAAAATGTTTTGGAAACTCCTTGTAGGTTTCTCAGACTGTTGGCTCATTACCTGGATTACTCTTGGAGTGGTTTTGGCTCTCATACTCTGGAGTTGTGATTCTATATCTATCTCTATTTCTTTCTTTTACTGCCTTTTTCTTTCTCCAACTCATATTTTTCCCCACTGGGAAATGAACTGTTTCATATTTTTCATTTGAAGCTAAAGCTCCTTAAATGACTTCCACTGAGTTTATCCAAATCAAGTTCCATTAGCAGAATGAAATTGAAAACAATTCCTGCTGTGGTGAGYCTTAAGAAATGGTTTGTGTAATGAACCAAGACAATGGGTGATCGACAGTCAAAAATTTATGAAGCCAGGATACATACAAAAACCTGTCACTAACAAATAGACTCCCATATCTTTCCTAATGTCCGCAAACAGTCAACCATATGCCAGCTAAATAAACACTCAGGTTTAAGGATTTTGGTAGTATATGTCCCCAATAATGAGAAAACACAATTAATACTCTTTCTTTGGGTTAAAGCAAAATGAACTTCAGAGCTCCTACTGCCAATTCTGTGATTTAGGACTAGGGCACAAGCAATAATCAGAGTGGGGGAGAGCCAATGTGTATATTGCTAAAAGCACAAGGAACCACAGCCTGCTAGTACAGCAGGCTGCCAGGAACAGAAGAGATCCCCAATAATTTATGGGGAAGAAAAAGCCTGGTGCCAGTTGAGCTCTTTAGTGCTGGTCCACTGCCAGCACTTCACGACACCAGACAGGGTCCTGCAGAGCCACTTTGGTGCGTGGTCCCCATAGCAGGTGACACTTTGTGAACATTTGCAGCTTCCATAGATTTAGAGGAAGCAGAAGACTTGCAGCATTTCAAGGAACAGGCCCTTTCATTTGCATTTTTTCCACCCTAAAGTGTAAACTATTATCTGCTGTGTTTTTGGTTTCTTGTTACTGGACTCCTCAAGATTCCACTCAGCGTCTGGAGACACTCAGACCTTTGCATTCAAAGTCAGCCTTTAATTACAGGCAAAGAGAAGTGTGATGCTTCAAGAGGGGCTCATAYTGCTCATGTACACCTCAATTGCATTTTATTCAGATCACTGGACTACTACAGCTTTTCACAGGGAGATACTCCACACTCCAGTAGTGCTATTGAAAAGCATTTGATAAGAAGCCGTTCTCTTTCCTTGCTCAGTTTCAGTTCATCAGGCTTTATATGTAATTCTTTTGTCTCTAATTGCCCTTTAAAAGTTTACARCCATATTGGTGCTTGGAAGCAGTCAGGCAACTGGAACAGGTAGAGAGTCTTCAGCATAWATTATGGGAGGATTAGGCTGTAATTGAAAGGAAAGCCTAACCAGCAGGGAGGAAATTCTTGTATTTATGAATCCAATGCATCTTGATCACCTCAATCACTTTGATCTACACTTACTAACTGCAGCAGAACTGGAGGAAAAACCTTTTTTCTTTGTAATACCATGAGAAGGGATGGTTCTCTGCAAAGCAAGTGTGCACCTATAGAGATGCTCTGAACTCTAARCTTTGGCACAGCTTTTACCACATCYTCCCATTCACTAYATAAAGTGATTAAAGCTGGTTTTGTACATCCCACATGTGAGACTATATGAGAAACCCAATCAGGCTAGGAAAAAACAGGATGAAGTGGAGACAAACTTAATTTACTTCTGTGGACTAGAAGCATAAGCCTTGAAAACTTCCATGTCAAACAAGGTTGAGCTGTCAAATATAAATATCTCCATGATTAGCGAGGACTATTTTAAGTCTCAGTTTGGGATTTGGGAATCCTTCATTCTAGCCAAGTCTTTYTGGAAGAGATCCTAAACTCCATAGCAGGTATTTATTTCAACTAATTACAGACAATCTGTTCTGGAGAAAATTAGTATTAGGACAGGACTGAAATGCAACAGAAGACACATAAGAGCCTCTATGCAACATTCCCACTTTTAAAAAGCTTYAGAAATTTTTGTTCATGGTCTGTAAAGGAACCTCAAGTCACCTGACAATCTAAGCAGCCCTTCCCTCAAACTTTAAAAGCCACAAAACCCCCAGGTTTCTGGCTCTCAGCATCTTGTTTCTTTTGACAATTTTCTRTGATTCTTTTTCTGCTGATAAATATAAGCTCACAGAATGAAAACAATGAGAGTGCCCCTTGTTTGCACAAGTGGAAAGTGCAATCATGTGCAGCTGGCAAATTTCAGGTTGTAGGATCTATAAAAAGCCCATCCAACAGATATGATGGAGTTATCCTAATCTGGGAGCACCACCCACATCATGACCTGTGCTTCTGTGCAGGTGTGCCTGGATACAAACTRCTAATATTTTTTAAGTCTATGCTCTATTAAGTTAGAAGAAAAATGAGTGTGATAAAAATAGACTAAAATACCACTTGTTCTAGAAAAAATCCATTGGAAATKAATTTTATACTAGTCAAATAATTTCTACTGATTTAAAAACAAACTAAGCACTGGTGAGACCCCACCTGSAGTGCTGYATCCATCTCTGGTGTCCCCACTACAGGAAGGACATGAACCAGTTGAAGTAAGTCCAGAGGATGCCACCAAGATGATCAGAGGGATGGAGGGCCCATTCTACAAGGAAAGGCTGAGACAATTGGGATTGTTTGGCCTGGAGAAGTAAAGGCTTCAGAGTGACCTAATAGCAGCCTTCTGGTGTCTGAAGGGAGCCTRCAAGAAAGAYGGAGAGAGATTATTTAAAAKAAMATGTAGTTAYAGGATAAAAGGCAATGGATTCAAACCGAGAATAGCCTCTGGCCTAGTGAGAAGTGTCCCTCT
The DNA here is from genome assembly GCF_030028575.1 of Malurus melanocephalus. Classification (NCBI taxonomy): domain Eukaryota; kingdom Metazoa; phylum Chordata; class Aves; order Passeriformes; family Maluridae; genus Malurus; species Malurus melanocephalus. The sequence goes on along the minus strand of NW_026623322.1, from coordinate 232,446 downwards.
CCATGGCATGGGGCTGATACCAGATGATATTGTAGGTCCCTCCAATATGCATGCAACGAAAGATGTCTAAAACCAAGTCACAGAGTAGTGTTTCTTTAGTCTTGCASTTGTACCATATTCCATGAAATGTCAAAAAAAGTTATTAAAGATAACTGTTGACTACATAATCCTAAAAAAAATTCAGGACTAAATTTTAAGGATTTTTTAAAATCTCATCAGAGTGCATACTGCAGTAGATTACATAAAATCCTTTTTAGAGTAGGTAATTTACATGCACAAATAATTACTTTGAAGGAAGTAAAGCAATAAAGTTTGAAGCACCAGACCTAGGACAACTTTTGTTTCCTCAGGCAGGCTGATACTAAAAGCTCCTAATTGTCTTTAGGTTAATGGTGGGCCACAGAATGYCACAAATAGGGACAATATAAGGATTACCTATCTGATATAAAATGCTGAAATATAAAGCAGAATCTCCATTTTACTGTGCAAGTTTTATTCTGAATTTACTTGCTTTAGTGGTTACAGAGTAAGTGGTTACAGAGTTATTCTGTTATAAGGAGATCCACATTTTTTATTTATAAAAAGAAATAGGGAGATATCTATATGTTGTACTGCTAGATCATGGAGAATTTCATTTACTTTGTGTGATGCAGATGTATCCAGAAGCACAATGTTAATAAAGTAAGAACATTCATAGTACAACARTCAAAGATGAATAAAGTTGCATTTCACTACCGGACAGGAGAATTTCTTCAACATTCTTTGGCTGATCTGCAAAGTTCTTCATTGAAATTTGCATTAAAGTTGTCATCCTATCTTTAATACAGATTCTTATCATTCAGTCAATTTTCTCCTCTCTCTCTCTCTTTCTCTCTTTCTCTCAAATATCCTGAAAATAACCTTCAGTTCTTTAAAACATAAAGCTTTGGCGTTCTGGAGAAACYGTAATGAGCCAATAAACCCAATTTGGAGGCTGGTTAGTACCACATAAATTAATTTCCCTGCTAAATGATCAGAGTCACATCCACCTTTTTCACTACCATCTGCCTCACAACAAAGTTGGCACTGTACTCCTTTGAGAGGTGGACTGTAAAAGTGTCATTTAGGAAAGGCTTATTAACAAAATCCTTTCTAAGTTCCAATTTCCCTGCTCCAGGGTAATGATCATAGGCAGCATACATATACCGTTAGCAGGAAACAGTCAAATGTCCATATGGCATGTACTTAAATAAATAATATTTAAGAAAAAGAAAAAGTAAATGGAATGTGTGTATTAATCAATACAAATATTCTCCTTCATTTTCAGGAATTTTCCTATGCAGTTGATCACAACAATTCTGCTAGTTGCTAGTGCTGCCTATGAAGGAGCAGTCCCTGCCAGCTGGGGTATTTCCCACTTGCCTCCGGGCTATATAAACAAGCCCTGTGCCACACCCATAAAACAGCACCGGAACAAACCACTTTTCCTGAGCTTGCTCTTAATTCCAYCTCCCCCTTCTGATGTGTGACAGAGACTCAAAGGCATTCATTCAGCCATCTGAGTCAGTTCCTCTGCTGCTGGGTACCCTGGCTTTGGCTGGAGCTGCTYCTACCCTCGTGGGACTCTGGAACATCCCCACAGATGAGCAGGGCAGGGCTGTGCCAACTCTCGGAGGGAGATCACACGCACTGGACAGAAGGCTCCCATTAGGATTGCTAGTGCMCCTATTACTCTTGTTTGGGTTTATCTGCTGTTTCCTGCCTGTTTTCTTCCCCTTGCCACACAAATGTTTTTCCTTTCCTCTCTGATGTGGAGAAGCAAGCTGGCTTTGCAAAAGCCACACAAGCTCTCTGAGTTTATTTTAGCCCTCATRTTTATCAAGGGTAAAGGAGGAAACCATCCAAACATGGTTGCTAAAATCTGATTAAAAACATTGTTCTGGAATGTTTTATTTATTGGGAGTACACATACATGGAGACTAAGATTTTCTTTATATTGATAAGCCTGCAGTGAGGGTAAGGAAGTCTTAAGTTTAGGCGAGGACTTTCATTTTGTTTTTCCAGTAATGAAAAATACAGGGTGACAAAATTGATTCATGGGACCATAGAGTAATAAGTTTTCCATGTGAGGGAAGTAAGAAGTTGTTGAATACTCAAGTTAAAATGTATATTTATGTGTTTTGCTTTTATGTAGCTGAGTCATGATTAAGCAATTCCACCAAATGGAATTTTACTTGCAATGAAGTGATTTTGCAGTTAATGGTGCTGTTCCTTCCTGGACCGAGGTGTCACTGAGTCATGAGCTTTCAGACAGGGGACCGGTACCAACGTGACATAAAAATATCATGTTATGCTGTTCTCTTTCACTAAATGTCCTACAGCTTGCTGTTGTTCTACCGTACACAGCATAGATGGTAGCCTTGGATTATTTTCAGAAATGAGTGGTAATTTTTTCTCTAGATTTTTAAAACCTCACTTTTCCCCCCGTCTTAACACTAGCCGTAAATACTTAAGTTGTAATGGGAGCTAAAAACTGGAAAAGACATAATTAAAATAATTTCCATAACTTTCTATCTTATTAAGTATAATTAGATTCTTTAGTATTACTTTTCCCTCTGAATACTTATTTCATTGCTTTGTTTTTATAGGTGTTCTAGGGAGAAATGTGTTTTAAGAAATTATTTTCAATTAATCTGCTTAAGAAACTCATCAGACAGTTGAGTGACTAGTAGCAGTAACTACGAATCAAATTTCACTTCAAAGAAGCTTTTGAAACCACACTGTGGATTTCTAATATGTTTTCTGTCCTCAATACTGAATTTAAATGACTTGAATGTAAATTAAAAATAGCAAACTATATAACTGCAAAGTTCAAAACCTACACCACAGAATTACTTTCTTTCAGATCTATTGTCTCCCGAAATTTAGAAATGAAAACTTTCTTCTTCTCCATTGCAAACTAGCACTACTCGTAGAACATATAGTAAACTTACTAAATTAAATCTTTAACTCACCTTTCTGAAGGTGACAAGGATACTAGAAACTCCAGAATTCATGCGTGTTGCTGTATGACAACACCAACATTAGGYAATAACAAACCCAAACTGTCTCCATGTCTTGGATGCAGTAAACTGAGTGGAAGCTTCTGTCTGCTCCTGCCACAAGCTCAGGAGGCTCTTCTCTGTTTCATCATTCTGGAGATCAAAATAGGTTTCCTGTTCATTATGGGAGAASAATCTTGTTCTGAACATGTCTGGACTGCAACCTGCCTCTCAGACCCTGAAAACACGGATATGCCTATTTTGATCAAGGGGAGGTTGCTTAAAAATCATCACTGGCACTATTAGCTAAACTCTGTGCTCTAGGATAGGGGTGAGCACCTTGAGGTCTCTTCAGTTTGATTAGGTCCAAAAACTGGCAGAATAATTGTCCTGCATTTTCCAGGAGTTCCAAATAATTTCCACATGAATGAGGTTTAACTGATATCTTTGGACTCCTCACASCTAGTTTCTGTTCCTCTACCTGAAYTATGGAGTCTTCCAACTTCACAAAAATGTAAATTTATCCTGGGGAAGAAAACTCTGGGTAGGTTTCTGTCTGGACAGATGAAAAAATACATTCAAGTAACAAAAGGCAGCTTCCTTAGAGCAGGAGGCAGAGCCACCTATCCCTTCATGGCAGCCTCTTCGTTAACTKCTGGGTGCTTGAGAGATCTTTGCTATCTGGCAGCAGTGCTGTAGCACAAAACTGCTGAGCCAGATTTCCTACTCTAAGGAACATGGCACACTGCACTTCTTAAGGAAGTTTAAAAATACACTTTCCTAGTGTTCGTGGTTGAGTTTGAATTATAGGAAACATTCTAGCAGTGCTTTAAAATCATYGCTCTTCTTTCTCTTATTTCTATCCTTAGCATCTTACAAACACAGCTTATATTTCAYTCCTGTTTTACAGCTTCATAGCTATTTCACTGCCACTAAAAACATAAGATTTGTTTACACTGTGAATTAAAACAGTGATCAGGGTACCCAAAATCTCAGTTTGTCAAGAGAACATTAATCTGGTCAATTTTCCGCCRTGTAGATGATCAAAAGAAGCAGAACTCTGCTAGCCCTTCATGCAAATAAAATTATGTGCACAAGGCACACTGTTACTATTATCACCAGAGACATATTGTGTATTCATATAAGGCTATTTTAATGTGTTTCTGGTGTTTCATACATTTTTATAGACATGGGTGCTGATTTTAAAACAAAGCCATTTTTGTTAGCTTGATAAAAACAAATTTAAAGCTTGCAAATATAACCACTATTTCTGTGTGCATATTTTTGGCACAAATACAAATTCTTTTAGAGTACCTTACTGGGTATTTTGCAGCTGAAAATGAGCCTGGTGATTGCATGTTTTCAGCTGACTGGATGCAAATCTTTGAAGATGCAGAAGCTACATAACAATATCTAAGATGACATTGTGCTTGAGGAGGCAAGTCTTTCTCAAGCACAACAACATACTATTTGGAAAGCTTGCAAGATTTATTAGCCTGACCACAGCACCATGTAAAATGTGGCTCTGCCATTTCTTATTTTGTTCTGAGCATATCCAGACATGAGACATCCTGGACAGCTACATTTTGAAGTCCATTTGTGAATACACAGTGCTCAGATAGAAGGAAGGCATAAACAAGTCCACTCTAAGTTGTTCCCTGCTCAGTTTCTACAGTCAGTTTCTACAGACTTCAGCAAAACAAGCAGTGGGATGAAGCTGCAAAACCTGAACTTGTTTCCTCCTTCTGGAGCACAGTGAAAGGCTTGCAGTSACTGCCACCAAGAAGGACTGGAGATATATTTGGGAGCTGTTTAGATCCTCATCCTGAATATGACACAACATAAGGTAGATCTGTATAAATCTCTTTCTTGGAAGTAACCACTCTCAGAATAACAAAACGGTTTAATATATATATATATATATATATATATATATACACACACACACACACACACACATATACGTATATATGTATATATGTATGTATGTATGTATGCATGTATGTATATATGTATATATGTATATATGTATATATGTATATATGTATATATGTATATATGTATATATGTATTTGGAAACCAGTTTATTTCTGGACATATACTAGAAAAGTATTCTTTTGAATCTGAGAAAATGCAAAACTAAAAGGGAAGACAGAAGATGATTTGAGGATGCTCCAGTCCCAAGTATCACAGCAGAGCCAGCCTTCACATCCAATCTGGGTTTCAAACTCACAACTCAGTGACTTTCCAAGTGCCCACACTGCCCTCTTTCAAACCTTAGGGAAGGGTATTTTTTTAGCTCATCTCCTGTTTTGCCTGTGATTTTGATGTTGTTCTCCTCAGGAACCACGCACCCATGTGTGCTGAACTGTTTCTTTGCTGGGTCTTCCATTTTTCCTTCTGTCTGCCATGTCCTTCAGTTKTGAATCCTCCCTTCTCTGATCATGTCCATGAATTTCTGGGGAAGGTGGCCTCACTCCAGAGGGCAGAGGACACAAGCGTGTGAAGCTAGGACAGGACAAGGAGACTTCCTTTTCCACTGTTGAAAGAAATTAACTGACAAACTTCTGATGTACTGATCTGCTACCCATATGTCCTAAAAATCCTCTAGATCTTATCATAATGCACATTTAAAATGATTTTTTTTTTTTTTAAAAAAAAGATAAAGTTAATTTACAAATACATCTAAGATGRTACAAAATTACAACAAAGATGAATGCAGCTGAACAAATGTGCCATGACAGTATGTATTGGTACATCTAAGAGATTCCTTCTCAGCTGGAGCACGGCGCAAATGGAGTGAATAGGCAGCAGAAAAAGCAAAAGATAACTCTTTTCCAAGCATCATTACAYTCCCCCTCTCCCCAGCACATGTGCACTCTAAAGCAATGTTTCCTGGGCTGTGCTC
>NW_026623322.1:217125-226185 GCF_030028575.1 Malurus melanocephalus | reverse complement strand
AGCTCATCTTTAGCAGGGGCAAGGACATGGTCTTAAGAACAATGTTCCATGAATAGAAGAGAGTTCTTCTTCTTAAACTGTGTGATTGGGGACTGTGTCTGAGAATGGACTGAGGTCCTGTTTCACACATCCAGGCATTTTTTCCACCCGTGTTGTAACCAAAGCAAAGCCATCCAGAACTGGGAATAATATACCTGGTGGATTTGGGCTTATCCTTGATGCTGAAGAAGCACTGAGGGGCAGGACTAAATGCTKCAAGTGTAGCCCTGGCCAGGTATCCACACACACAGACCTGCCTGGCTTCAGGCACAGGTCTGCAGCAGATTCAGCTGGCTCCCGGCACTGACTGAGCACAAACACCACTGCCTGCTCCCTRTTGGTCATACCCAAAGAGAATTTGGCTTGTTTAATTCAGAATAACAAAAGCCAAGAGAGCATTTGTCTTCTAAATATATAAACTATGTAAACTCTGGGAACAAACATCTGCTTAAGTTTAAAATTAACCTTTGATCAGAGACAGGCATAGTCTGGGCTCAGATAAATTTGGACATAAACACGTGAACAGTCAAAATCTGAGCCAGCCTTTTGGTGGGAATTGCAGGTAGGTGTGGAAGGAAAGGGAGGAGAGCACAAGAGGAAGACAAATCTATATTAAAGCTCTTTGTGGACTGTAATTAGGGGTGAATCAAAAGCTGTGAAAAACAAACAACCCAAACCAACCATAAAACCAAGAAGAAAGTAAAAAAGTGGGTAAAGGTTACACTAACAGAACACCAGCTTGTAAACTGTTTACACTCTGCCTGCTGTAATCAATCCCAGTTTTGCTGGGATTGGAAGCCTAAAGCCAGAAAGCTACAGAACTGGTTACTGCATAAATGTCAGTCTGTGTAATAGTTTGAGGAACTGCAATGACTGTGCAGGGAACAAGTTACTCAGATGCTGCTGCCACTCATTAGAAAATAAAGTTTATTTGGCTAAGATGTAAGGATGATATTTTCTGTACACTTGATATTACAAACCATTTCACTATTCTAAAATCCTTGTTTCCTTTGGTWATTCAAGGTTCTATTGCCTTGAAAAATTTCAGTGGTTAGTTTGCAAATACTTGGTTTATGATTTTTTTTTTTTAGTTTGGTCTGTATTAGGTTGGATTGGGGTTTTGGGGCTCAGTGGGGTTGGTTTGTTTGGTTTTGTGCTGTTGATTTTTTTTTTTTTTGAGGTAAAAAATTGAATATTGTTGTGTGGGGGAAATAAATCAGTTTGGGCAACAGCAGAGCTACTCTGAGAATCTTGTTCTCACTTGTATTTTTTAGGAGCAGTCAGGACAATCAACACCTCTCTCCTAAAGACACAGGACATACACAGGGAAAGAAATTCAGTGTGGATAAATGTGGGGAAGTGACTGCTGCTGCTGTTGCTGTTGTGTTAAGGTTTTACTTGTTTTGGGCTTATTTTTGCTGKTTGTAAATTCTGGGGCTTGCTACTTGCGATTTTTTTCTTTATTTTGGCTCCTTGATGTAACTGCATCTAGGGAGTGACAGCCTCCCCACTGCTTACTGGCAGCCAGCTGCCCTTTCTGCAATCTATCATTGTGCTGCTGCTTTCCAGAGAAAYGCTGCCTTAGCTGACAAGACAACTAGACCATCCTCGTTGTTTTGAAGAGCATGTGGAAGCTTGGAAATGGGTGGAGGCACTTGGTATGGGTTACATGAATCTTTTAATATCAATTATCATGTTTTTTGAAGTAGCCCTAAGACAAGTAATGACAACACTGGACTAGCAAAGCTACAAACCTGTCARGCATTTGGGAGAAGCTTCCCATTTTAGACTGAGAATTGTAACCTTTTGAGAGTGCAGGTGGGGTCTGTCTGAAACAACAAAGAAGAGCTCCAAAAATGGTGCAAATATGCCAACAAACTTGAAGACTTTTTTTGTCTTTAGCCAAATGGTTTGACAGTTTGTAATATATCGGTGAATGATGAAGTGCTTAGAAAGTCATTGCTGAACTCTTTCAAATCTCTCCAGAAATGAGCGGTAACTTCTGTAGATGCTCTGTGTCATTACCTCTGAAGGCCTCCAGGACATCCCAATAACCAACCTACATCCTCAGTGAAATACACTGTGTTTGTGTTCTGGAAAGACAAACACTKTCAGTCCTGCTGACTTCTGCAGTTAACCCAGTACTTCCTAGATGGTAGTGTTTGGGTTTGTTTTTTATTTYCCCTGAAATAGATTGCYATWATGTATGTCTGTGATAAAATACATTATCCTTGACTGGTTCAGTGGTTCTCTCTGATTCTCTGTATAAATGTATTGTGACACTGAAACACAGGTACTGAATGTGCAGTGTTCAGATATTAGAATGGTAGGGAACTTCAATATCTGGAAAGATCCCTGGTAAATGATACACTCTGCAGATAAACCTCTGCCAAATTCTATTCAAATAGCAAAGGGATAATGTGAATATGACTCTAATGAAGGAAGSCTAGAGTTGCCATAATGCATGCAGGTGCAATTGCTCCAAATCTCTCTTAAAATCCATTTTCCTGCCAGTGCTCATTCTTCCTTTAAACAGAAGTTAATACTCTGCTGACATTACTGAACTCCATCATGCTCATTATCTCAACCTAGCATTTAGATCAGGATTTTGGAGGTGAAAGACCAATTCATTAATTCTATTGTGTCACTCAATGACTTCCTGTGGAGAGATCATAAGTCAGATGGGGTGTCACTGCTGGAAGATAAAAGACAGCTATAAAGTAGGAAGACAACTGGTGTAATTCACAAAAATGAGGAAAAAATTAGTCTATAGCCTTTAATTTCTATTCATAGTTCAGGTTTTAAGTATGCAATTTAGATAACAGTGCATTTGAGGGATTTTTTTATGAGTTTCAGATATGGAATGGAATTGGTTGGTTATTTGTTTTTGATTTAAAGGAGAAAATTAATATAGGTAACAAATAACACAGTTATCCCTGTTTAAAAAAAAAAAATTAAATGGATACCTTAAAGCCAGATGTGTTGAAATGGCCATATACATAATTTATCTTGGCTTAAAGGTTAAAAAAATGTGTTTGGAAAATTATTACTTTGTGAAAATGTGAAAATAAAACTGTTTTAATTGTTGATGAAAGTATTATAAAACTGTTTTAATTGTTGATGAAGAAAAAATGTCTGCCATGAATCAAAATCCACCTATTTGATTAAAATAAAATCTCCATACTGTTTCTTAAGGTTAAAGAAAATTTTGATTTTTAGAATACTGTCTGGAGTATCCTAAAATAATTTTTCTCTCTGAAAGAAAAATKATCTCTGAWAGAATTTTCTAGGACTTTTATATARAAAGTAGTTTYCTACTGCTGCTATTTATGAGTGAACATGAAGCTTCTCAGTTTGCACATGGGAAATAAACCCGCAAAAAATATATTTTGTGCTTGTAATTGAGTTTTTTATTGAAAATTTTCAAATACAAGCCTTTGAGAGTGTAATTAACAACTACTTACTGTGRAGAAGCAACATCATATAAGGAACTTTTGCCAGAGATCTTTGCAGCCTCTATTCATAGCTTCCCTCTACCTGTTGCTCAGTAAAATTATGGGATGTCATAGAATCATAGAATGGTTTGGGTTGAAAGATCATCTTGTTCCAAACCCCTTGCAACTGGCAGGGACACCCCTCCTTAGACCAAGATGCTCAGAGCCCTATCCAGCCTGGCCATGAACATTCCCAGGGATGGCGAATCCACAGCTTCTCTGGGAGAGGCTGGACAACCTGTTCCATTGTCTCACCATCCAAACAGTGAAGAATTTCTTTCTGATAACTAATCTAAACCCTCTGTCTTGCAGTTTAAAACCCTTTCCCTTTCTCTTCTCACTACAAGATCTTGTAAAAAGACTCTCTCCAAGCCTCTTGCAGCCTTGTAGCTCCTGGAAGGCTGCTCTAAGCTCTGCCAGAGCCTTCTCTTCTCCAGGCTGAAGAAGCCCAAACCTCTCAGTGTTTCCTCACAGGAAGATCCTTGGTGCTGTTGGAAATTGTACCAGTTTAATTTTTTTTTTTTTTTTTTTTTTATAACTTCAGTCAGAGATCCTGTTTGCCTTCGCCCTGGGAGAAGGTTTCTTTCCAGAGCATTGCTCCACCACCCATAAGGCCTGATGAAATGAACATCTTAACAGACTCAGGAGTGGCAGAGAAATTAAAGAACATCAAAAGCTATCAAGAATTTATTAACGGACCATCAAYGGAACATCACTCCTGGTGTTGTCAGAACACTTGGTTTGAGAAAAGAAAGATAAGAAGGAGCACCTAATTAGCATMAGAGGTGAAGAAATTTAGATCTAATAGGAACTCAAATACTGAGAACTGCACAATGTTAGACCAATGAACATTAAACTAAGATTTTTAAGTTTTGATTATATAAAGTTTAGAAGAAATCTCGTAAAATTTATGTGTCCTAGAATGATCTTCTCTGCACACTGCACTGTGTGTGGATGAAATTATTTCTGTGGCACATCCCKCCCAGAACAACAACCTGACCAGTAAATAAAGTAACGCCTGATTTTCTGTCACTCTAAATACATCGTTAGAGGGTTTTCTTGTCCCCGCAGTTTGGGTGACAGTGTGCTGTGTCCTCTCCAGGCTGTGAGGCGGGAGGAGCMGCGCTCGGTGTGTGACAGCCCCGAACCCCGCGGGCTGAGGGGCCGCAGTGCCCGCTCCCGCCGGCAGAGGGCGCGCAGCGCTGTTCCCGCCGCTGCTCGGCGCTCCTCACGGGCGGGGGCGGTGATCCCGGCCTTACTGAGGCGCACGGAGAGAATCCTTGTACAACAACGGCAACGGCAAAACATCTAAACCTGTTATAGCATGTTCTTGTGCTTCAGTACCTTTTGGTAAACTCCCTCCTTCAGCTGATGGCACCGGGGTTTCCAGCAGGTAGCATGTGCCGCGGCCGGTAGCAAACGCGGAAACCGGCAGATGTTTATCAGTCGCAGCATGAAAAGCACCAGCACTATTCTTACAACTTTTAAAGTCTCGATCTGCCAAAAAAAAAAAAAAAAAAAAAAAAAAAAAGCCATGAACTGGGAAATCTAAGATCTTCACTTTGTGATGTATTCACAGAATCACAGAAAGGGTTAGGCTGGAAGGGACAGCAGTGGGTCGTCAGGTGCTGCCTCGCTGCTCAAGCAGGCTCATTCTAGAGCACATCGCACAGGATTGTGTCCAGATGGTCCTTGAGTATGTCCAGTGGGGATACTCCACACCCTCTCTGGGCAATCTGTTTCATTGCATGGTTACTTTCACGGTAAAGTTCTTTCTCATATTGAGGTGAAACTTTCTGAGCATCAGTTTCTGCCCATTGTCTCTTCTGTTGCTCAGCACCACCGAGAACAGCCTGGCTTCGTTCTCTTGTCACCCTCCCTTTAGATACTCACATATTGATGAGGTGCTCAAACCCTCTGACCCAAATAAATCCTGCGGGTTTTTTTCCTATTTTTCCCTTCATATTTATTATCGATAAAAATTTGTGTGGTTCCCTAGCTGTATATGAAAGAAGTAAGTTTTCCTTTCTTTCAGCTGGTTTGGAAACAGCTACCTTCCCTTCCTCACCCTGCCGCCACTTCAGCTTCAGCTGACTGTCTTTAATGAAAAGAYATTCCTGCCTTAAATGAGAATCCCTTTCTCAGGCCCTTTAAAAAAAAAAAAATTATAATTGAAGGGAAACACAGGAAAAAATATATTCTAAAGTGATATAAATCTTCCTATTATTAATGCAGTTATTTATTGATTAATTTGGTCCCTCTTACTGTGTTATCTGAAAATATSTTTTGTTCTTCTTTTCATCTAGAAACTCTTCACAAAACCTTTCTTTACCTTCCATACATGCTCATACATATTTTTTCTGTCCCTCCTCCCCACACCCTGCAACTATAAGTTGCATTCTCTTGCAATATTTTCTGCTATTAACAGACTGGTAGATTTTTTTTACATCAGGTAGCAGCTCTGTAATTGGAAACCTGAGAGTCACTTAATATAAAGATCACTGAGAATCATAAACTATTTTCTTCTTGACCTTTTCCACCAAAACAKTAGCTTCTGAGTCAGCCTGCTTTGAAGCCACAGAAGCACTACATATTGTCTTGTTGGTTTTTGACTTCRAGCAACTCTTTTCTTCCATTTCCTCCTATTTTTAGCATCTGAAGGCTGAGATTTTACAGTATACTATTGCTTTTTTTTTTCTTCTTTTTTTTCCCCAGAACAAATGTCAGCACATCAAAAGCTCACTGCTTTTAGTATGTGTCACTTGAGAGTACTGGGAAAAAATACTTTGTAAGTCTCTGTATTGAATCATTAACTGTGGGCGCTACTATGAATAGTTTTCACAAAAGTTCTGTGATCATTTATTTCAGCATCACCAAGCAAAATCCACAAAAACTCTCAGGGCTGAACAAGGGGACAAAAAAAATAAACATTATCCCAAAGGTGAAGAGGTATGCAATTAAAACATTTCTCTTGTATGTAGCTTTTGTATGTGTTTTGTTACATACCTTGTGGTGTTTTTTCTATCAATTATTTAGTATTTGCAATAAAATAACTGTACACACTCACATACACATATACTTAAGTTTTTTACCTCCTCTCTCTCTGTTTAGATGCCAGTCTTAAATCTTCCAGACCTGAAATGCTTTCTGCAGCAATCCAATCCTCTCAGAAAACCATACAATAGTTGTTTATTAGGAAAAGAACTTTCAATTTCTAGGAAAACAGTTAATATCATTTTTCAGATCTATGGTTATTGAAGCAAGCGGGTTGTGGATTCACTGCAAACACATTTTGCAGATATAGACAAGGCCACAGTAGTTCTCCTGTTGCCTTTGATATGCTGCCACAGAAATTCACCTTTAGTGTATGCATATAGTTATGTGATTACCCTGTCGCTGAAGCTGTGGACAAGGTCAGTCTCCTCATGGCATACACAGCTACAGCTCCTATGCAGCCTGAAACACCAAGCATGCATTAAAGAGCTAGAAGGACTTGATAATTAATAATTACCTTTCCTGCCATCTGGCCAGAGGTGCACTCTGAGTGTCCAGATACATTCACTGGATTTAATGAATCTCTTGAAGAGGTATGAAAAGCAGAAAGACTTCAATATATTTGGCAGGAACAACCGGTACAGGTTTTCCAGAACTCTATTCAATTTGCTGTTCATCGGGTTGGTATCTAAAGCAATAAATATATAAATAAATAAATAAATATAAATGTTCAAATATATTGAACATTTAAAACCGGGCTACTAAATTGCCACCTAGTGGTCTTGGAAAGAAGTTAATGTCTCCATCCTGCTGATCTGGCTGAGTTTTGTATTTTTGTCAGGGTCCCAATATGGATGTTCACTGATGCCTTCCACATAGTGTGGTTGGAGCAGAGGGGTGTCAGGGCACAAATTCCAAGCCAACACAAGACAGGACCATTGGGTACCAGAGGCAGCTTGTACAGGACACAAGACAACAAAGGGAATTTGAGCCAGTCAGCCAGCCTGTGCATAGGGAAAAAATGTTGCCAGGTAGAAGCCTTTGTCTATTATCTGTATTACTTGTTAACTTCTCCTTTTTAACAAAACAAACAAACAAAAAGAGTAAATAATTTGACACAAAAGGAAATAAAAGGTTTTCTGACTATTGGTAAATTAGTTAGGAATTTTGTTCTTTTGTGACTCAATTAGCTCCAGAGAGCTGGTTGTGGCCCTTCAGTACCTACAGTAGACCAAGAAAACTGGAGAGGCACTTCTTACATGAATATGGAGTGATATGAGAAGGGGCAACAGATTTAAAATGAAAGTAGGTCTAGGTGAGATAGCAGAAAGAAATTCTCTGTGAGGGTGGTGAGGCACTTGAACAAGTTGCTCAGAGAAGTTGTTGATGCCCCATCCCTGGAAGTGTTCCAGGCTGGGCTGGGAAGAGCTGTGAGCAACATGGTCTAATGGAAGGTGGCAGGGGGTTTGGAAGGAGATGATCTTTAAACTCCMTTCCAACCCAAACCATTCTATGGTTCTACAATGATTCCAGTGGAGGAAGCACTTTGCTCTGCTGGGGTGTTCTCCCACCTTATACTTYCACTCTGCCTGAGCCATATGTTCATGTGCTGTTTACACAGAGCCAAGCAGATGAGAAACAACAAGGAAGCACAAGTGGAACAGTAAGTTTTGCAATTCTGCTTTTGTGATTAGTCATGCAGTTCTGCCCAGAAGCTAAGAGAGACTAAAATTATTTGCAACATGATTTTGCATAAGGAAAATGTGGGGATTACTGCATCCTCAATCATTTCACCAGTAATCAGCTGGGAGAGCACTGGACTGCATGTTGACAAAGCTGATGCTCAGAGGAGGTGGAGGAGGCAGAGGCCTCGTGTTAGGAAGCATCCTGGAGTGGGGGCTGCTGGCTACATCTCTGGGAGAACACATCAGATGCTTCACAGATAAGTCAGAGATAAGTCAGTCCACGGCAACGAAATCCAAATGATTCGTCTTCCTCCTCCATCCTGTCAGCTGCCGAGACCTACTAGAGTTAGTGGCTGAAGCAGAAACATCAGCCCTGAAAGACAGACTGAGAACTCTTATTGCACCTTTATTGAGGTCTGGGTAGATACGGTGTCACAGAAGTCTAGCATTGGTCTGAGGATATAAGTTATAAGTGGAAAGTGTAACCCAGGCCAAAACAGCCCCCTTGCAGATCACTTGCAGATCAATACCCTGATTAAGGTAYTGACACTTCTTGTAGCTCCTCTCCTCTTGTGATGAACTGAGAGCCCTACAAACAAAGGTCATTGCTTCCCACATGACATGAGATGAGATAGGTAAGGAAAACTAGATRAAGAAAACGTGGCTGGGGCAAAAGATAGGACTTGGGTAGCAATAAAAACAATCAATTGTTGACATGAATATTGTCTTCCTACATTTCAGATTTTATGATTAAAGTACAACTCACCATATAGAGAACCATACATAGTTCTATTTTTCTTTTCGTATTACTTTTGGCCTGGTTGACAATCTGTTTCAAGGTAAGTCTG
>NW_026623322.1:178826-217084 GCF_030028575.1 Malurus melanocephalus | reverse complement strand
TCAGTACTGATTCAGGGAAATTTGCATCTTGTTGCTCTTTGTTTCACAGACATGATTTGCACACAATTTTGTTTTAAACAGGTGTCTATTTTCACACTAGTTAGACTAGTTACACTATTGTTACAGTACTGTTACACTGATCTCACTCCATTAATTTAATCATATTTTAGTAAATTAAGTTCTCCGTAGAGAAAATAACTAGCTAAACTGTTTTGGTTTTGGATTTTTTTTTGTTTGTTTGTGTTTGTTTGTGGTTTTTTTGGTTTTTTTTTTGTTGGTTTTTTTTTGTTTGTTTTTGGTTTTTTTTTGTTTTTTTTGTGAGGCCAGAGCTTATCTTCTTTTAGTTATTATGGAAGCACAGTAATAGAGGAAGCTGTAAACACTGCACACTGATGGACCACTAATCCAAACTAACTAGTATAATAAAAAGGCACTCAATTAAAAGTTAGTTTACTCCTTAATGTAYTCAAGGTGATTTGATCTTTAAGGATTATACAATGTAAGGTGAAAGGGAATCAATACAGTACTGTCTGAGAAATTGCAAATGTAACTGCATACCCATAGTCAATAAAATTACCCAGAGACCAGCTTGTTCAAAAAATAAATGCTCTGTTCCAAACCTGAGAAGCTGGTAAGCCACAAAATAGAATCCAGATGACAATTACTCATTTGAACTTTAATGTGTGCCATGAGTTTCTGTTTGCTAACTCCTTTTCTGAGTTAGTCTCTTCAGGGCTTATTAGGATCGCCTTTGACTAAGGGATTTGCCACAGTGTCAATCTGTCACTGTTSTGCTATCCCAGTAGCTTCCTGAGTTTTCAGATTCTGTTCGAACTGCCATGCCAAATGGCATCCACATAACTCTGGAAGGCATGGCTTTGATTGCTGGGGCCTCATGCCTGGTAATAATGAACAACTTCAAATACATCTCTTGACAAGTTTTACGCTTTCCAGGCAGGAAGTTCTAGATCCTCTTGTCTTCATCCTTACAAATAACCAGAGTTAATGGAATGTGCTGGATGGATCATTCAGTACATTTTTTTCACATTGATACGTTTACAAAACCACTAAATGCTTTCAGGAGAAAGAAAGCATCATCCAATATCACCATCAAACAAGATGAATAACTATTCAGTTGTCATGTGCAGAAAACATGCAGTGGTGAGAATTGTTTGTGCTGGCTCTGAAATGGTATACTGTCTGTCTTGTYTTCATCTTACAGACTATGTAGTTTTTACTCAGTGCAGAGCAGTCAGACTGAACTTGTGCCTCCCCTTAAAACACCTGAAGATGTGCTGTATGGGGCAAGCTATCTATACTTGCTGTTCTGGCAGAGAGCTACCTTAAGACTTAAAACAATTGAAGTACAGTCAGGCACTAAAAAATGGACCATAGCTCTCTCAGCCAGTTGACATATCTCAGGTTAAATGCCATAATAGGTCTTTCACAGGAATTTCTTTGAGAGATCATAAAGACATGAGCAGKRCATGCACAGTAACAGAACAGTCATRATCTGAAATAAGATTKTTCTCTGAATATRKGGAACGGTTTCCAGACAAAGGGATGTAAAAGTTGAAGTAACTGGAATGTTGTGAGGTTTTTAAACAATTTTCAATAAAAATAGTGAGTGAAACAAGCTCGACCTTTTACAAAGCAAGAATTACTTTTATTTAYTCATTGTTTATTTCTACTTTGTGTGTATGTGTCTGTCACCTCCAGGAATAAGAACACTGAAGTCAATTCCCTTCTGCTTTTCTTTATATGGAACTGGTATTTATAATAACCCTCCAGTCAGCTCTGTCATGTTAAAATGAACTTTCTGAATTATTGTTGTTCGCCTGATTTCACAATCAGCCTTTTGCAACCCACAGCACTGTCACTAACAATCTAACCAAAGGCAAAAATTTCTTTAATGTCTAGATCAGTTTATGTTGAATAATCTCAACACCTTTCAGCAGCAGTAGTATTTAAATACAGCTGGAGTGGAACAAAACAGAATGTCTGAATTTTTAAAAAGTCTCATGCATCAATGCTTCTTTCCTTCCTGCTGGAATTGTGTAAGTTATAAATGTTGCGGGCCTTTTTCCTTCTCTTTCTGTGTCTTGCTAAACTTGCTGTTTTGCCTTGGGTGAAAAGGTTGAAAACTTTTAAGGTCTTTGAAAACTTTGATGGTCTTTGCCATATGAAAGTGACTTCTCCATTAGAAAGCCAGTAGATTTATAAAATAAAAATTCATATAAATTATAAAATTTATAGATATATAAATTCCATATCTAACAACTTGGGCCAAGAAAAATTATCCATTTGTCTCTTATCCTTTGGATAGATAGACCTAAAAAAAGACTGTCTTTTGGGATGCTATAGGAACAAAACAGCCAGAGATAGCACCTTTTCTTGCAGCTTGATGTCCATTTCCAATTGCCACTTCATACATTTTTCTTTACTTTTTCCAAGACCATTTCTACTTACAGTTTGCAAAGAAAGTGTCAGGTAAATAAGACTGGAGGGGAGTAAGGAGGGAGGACAGGGAAAGAGATTGCCTGTATCTATTCTCTATTCATCATCTTTTCAATCATCTTTTCATCTCCTAAAAAAGGAGTGAATCTTCACAAAGCACAAACTAGATTACTCTTCTTCCCATGTGTTTACTCGTTGGGGTAAAGAAAATATTTACACCATCTGGTTCCAATAACCATGCTAAAAAAAAGACTGATATACATTCACAACTGGTGATTTTAAGAAAATATGTTAGGTGTATAAAAGACCAGTAAGGTTTAGAAAATAATTAAAAAAKAAATTCTTATCTCTGGCAGCAACAGAACTGTCCAACTTCTATGCTGCAAGTTGAACTTTGACAAAATGCTAAAGACAGGCCCCTGTGCATATTGCCAGGATAAATTCTTTCTTTGCTATATAGTCCTCTGTGTGCAAGAAAGATACTGGAATAAAGTCTGAGTGAGATATGTGTTTTGTTTCTAGTCCTATGATAGAGCAATTCAGAGTTCAATCTGACTATAACTCTGGTTCAGCACTGGCAGGATTCTTATCAATTCCAAGGGCAGTACCGCTCACTCAGGGCAGGGCTGCAGGAGCTTTGTAGCGTTGAGGCAGCTCTGAAYAAAGCCTCACGACCAACCTCAGCCACTTGCCAAAACTTATCAGAACTGCAGATCGCTAGAAAAGCTCAGTCACTGCGCTACAAATCCGAGCGGAAGAAAGACTGCACGCCCGACTGTTAATTCCCATTTTTCCAGTACTTGCCATAAAGCTCGTGCGCCACCAGAGGGCATGCCATGCCTCAACAAAATGCAGATCGGTAAACAATGTGAAAGCAAGGGGAAATTATTCCTCAAGTCTYCTTAGATATAGGACATTTCATATTACTAATCAAAAGCTTGCTACAGACTGAACTAACCCAAGCACAGCTTCTATCAGGTATTTCTCAACTGCTCTTTCATTCCAGTAGCTCCTTTACTGGGAAAAATAGTAAAGTAATTAGTTCTCCTTTGTAAACAAAGAGTGTGACGTGATTTTTAATATTTTAAATCCTTTTCACCTATTAATTGCATAGTTTTAGGTTTCATTTCTCCTAGTCCTCAGCTAACATAGTGCAGAATTTTTCTACTTGGTGAGGCAGGAGTTTATGTGGCTATTGCTTTACTAGCGTCAATACTGAGTTCCATCAGCTGAGGAGCCATCCTTTTGCATATCATTGATTATAGAAACATGGCACAGCTGGAAGTACATTTGCCCTTTAAAAATTATATTAGAAAAATATGCTTTCATTTTACAAGCCTGCAATCTTGTATAAGGATTCTGAACATTTTTTCCATCTCAAAGAACTTAGCATGTAGACAGCCTCTAAATTGATGCCTATAAATTCTAATTTTCTGTAAATCAATGCATAATTATATGTTTTAAATGTTACCAGATACTCTAATAGTCACCTTTTCAGTGTAGCATACTAGCACTTTGCTAGAATGTTCTTAAAAGAAAAGAAAGAGATATGACTAAACAATCTTTTTTTTTTTTTTTTTAATTCAACCTATTAGACAAAATTTGGAATCATCTRTATTTCTGAAATGCACTAAAATGATAGATTGTTGAATAAACTATGTAAAATTATATTCTTTTTACAAGAATACTGAATTATCATTGAARTAATTTATTAAACTTTGTTATGTAAGAAAAAAAAATCTAAAATGTGGGTAAGTCACTGCATAGTAAGAATTGAAAAGTATTTTCTTCATCAGAACACTTATTTTTACACAAGAATATAAAGAACATAGCAGCCAATGATCTTCATATTATACAAAGCATCCAGCTTTTCAGGTTTGTAGATGAGTACYTAACTTTAGATGTCAGAATGTAAACATAAGGTGATAATTATTTGAGTATTTACAAGGCAGGGATGTGCAGTGACATATCTATTATTTGGATAGCAGAAGCCCATTGGGTCATGTTCAAGATGATTTTCAGAGTATCATTAGAGGGTAGGATGCACTCACTTGCCTGTTCTTCCAGTGTGGGTTTGCTTCCTTATCTGAATGCTGGCATAGCCAATTACTAGCTTATAATAATGTGTACATCAGAATTCTAAGATTTGAAAGTACAWTGTTTACATACAAGTCCAGTCCTAAAATTAAAATATTATTTCCTTCTGCTTCAGTGGATCAGAGGAAAAATGCCCTTCCAAGAGAAGGATAAATGCCCAGAGGCATGTACACAAATGACTCACTGGCACTTTCTGTATATTTTCCTTCTGGTTGTTTCAGAACTCAGCAAAACAATTTGTTGGTCACAGATGAGAGAAGTCCTTGTCCAACTAAGCCTAAAATGATCTCAACTTTCAGCATCATCTAAGCTGCTCTATGAACAAAACAGACTGTGGAAGAAAGCAAAGGCTAATTTGTCTSGAAAGCAGATACTCTGATAGGCAGGATATATATTAATTGGAAACTATGAGGCAGTATTAATTCAAACTCTAAGGTTAATAAGGACAGTATTTGAGATGTGAATGTTTCTAACATAAATAAAAAGTGCTTTGAGTTTAGGGAGACTGTGATTTCTACCCACAAAGCCCGTAAGTCACTGAACCAGAATTTGGCTCAAAGYCCATTTCTGGATATGGGCCCTGCAGTCCCTTGCTATGGTGCTATAAAAACTTATGCAGGAGCTCTGAAACGTGAGCTGCCAAAGTGAAGGAGACTGTTCTCAGGAATTAAAAAAAAAACCCAAACCTCTTCTGCTTCATGTTGGAAGGAAGAGGTGTCAGAAAATTTCAAAATACCTTGTATTTCTTACTGCTTTTGCTGACACTTTTTTTAAACTGCCAACTGTATATCACAAACACAGTGTAACCCAGCTGGCATGCAAAGAGGTTAATTTGCCTCATGTGAGCCAGACATCCTTAAGTAAAAACTTCAGCAGAAATTATAAAGAAAGATTATATATGCATTCATCTCTTAACCAGTAAATAACTTACTGGGAAATTATGCTCTCTAGCCAAAAGGTTGGCTTTCGACAAATTTGGATCATTATGGTTACTACATGCTTTTTGGATCTATGATTTACCAATGTGTTTGGGGTGGCTTTGTCTTTCATTTAACACCTTTTTTTTTTTTATTTTTCGTAAACAATAGCTAGAAGAGAGTTGCTAAGAGTCATCCCAGATTATAGTGAAGCCTGCAAAAAAAGAGACATTTAGCCTCAATAACACGGGGATGTTACCCCTAACACTGGTGCAAAGAATAAGAAGTGCAGGTCAATGGCAGCAMTGGAGGGAGTCAAAAAAAGATGCAAGAAGATGGAAGTCACATGCATGGTCAAGGAAGAGATGCCTCTGCATCAACTTGTAAACAAGCACTTTAATCATGTTTGCTACTTCATTAGCTTTTGAACAATTCAGATTGAAATATGAAAGATGGTTTTATCTCCCTTCTCTTTCATGCAGGCCCTGAACAGCTTTAAGCAAAACATTTCTCATSTGATTGATGGGGTAACAATAACATTTCTCTGACTCAAAGGGCTGATTATGAAAATAAATGAGATACTCAGATGTTATAGTAATGCAACCCAGTAAATTAAAAAGAATTTTCAAAACAAAATAACCTAATTTACATAATTTTTAGATACCTTTATTTCAGAAATTTCCTTTTTGGAAATCCTAARTTGTTTGTCTGTAAGCAAGGAATTTTTGGATGGTTAACCCCACAAATGAGAAGAACACTTACTGGGAAATACTTCAGCTAGTTGACAGCAGAATAGATAAAGACCAGACTATTAAATTATTAAATGACCTACACAACAGCTTCTTATATGCAGTTTTGCAGCTGGAGAAGTGACTGCTAGAATGCTTAGTTTGGCGTCTTCAAAATGTCTACAGTGAGGCTCTGCTTTGAAAAGTGATTATGTAAAAATAGCACTTCCTACTCAGCAGATCTGTTCTTGTATGCTTTAGCGGGGAGAGAGAAAAAAATACCACTGCATGTCTTCACTGCTGAGCCACCATATCTCTGGGGGAAGAAACTGCATTATACTCTAGTTTATGCAACTTCATCAAAATCACCAATTTAAGGCTATAATGTACCTAAGCAAAACCCATCATTTCAAAATTGTGCCCTTTGAAATCAGACCTGCATAACCTCATTACCTTCAGCTGAATGGAAATGAATGAAATGAAAGGAAATAAACCCTTCAGACTGAAAAATCATGATTGGATTTCCTCCAGCTTCCTATCATCACCCAAACTAATCAAGCTATTTTCTCCCCAGGTGGAAAATGAAAAGAAAGAGAGAGGTGATGATGATTCTTTTTTTAAATATTTGGCAGGTAATCTCAGAACATGGAGCCCATATAAGTTTCAAGAGGTTACATAAGGACTACAGAAGGCTAATACTATGATAACAGCTGTTAGCACAGGGATGTAAGCAATGCAAAAATCAGATTCATGCAGTTTGGCCAGACTGTTTCCAGCRCTGTCAGACTCCTAAGTGATGGAGTGGGCTTTGCCACTATCARCTGCTTCCAAAGGATCAATATATCACAGCAAATGTTCCTCTTTAAGCCTTTCAAAAGAAGTCCTCTTTGTCAGTGTGATATTTTTTCCCCAAGAAGTGCAGATGAAGAGGCTCTTGTAAAAAGAAAAAAAAAATCTGAACATGGGAAAATACATACTTAGTATCTGTCTAGAGATTTGAAAGGATACTTTGATCATTCTTGCCAATTACATACCTGTTAGAGGCGAGTATATTTACATATTTAATATTCAGCTAATCTCCAAAAACTTTGATCAAAAAGACATGCCATTTATCCTCAAACACTGTGCCAAAATTTCATCTCTAGATAGCCTAATGTGTGAAGTGATGAATTTGTTTTCAAGTCTTTTACAGAATGCCTTCCATTTTTCACTTCAGATTAAAACACCTACCCTTTTAACAAGTGTACTGCCTCTCCTGAACACTATATTTAAATATAAAAGAAATCATACCACAATGGCTCCCTCAGGGTTTTGCCTTTTGACATTTCTCAACTTAGAAAACATCTCAGAAAGRAAACTAATGGCATTAGGCTTGCAGACACAATCCTTTTCTAGATGAACAGAAATGTCTACATATTTCTCCCGCTCATTTGTGTCATATTTTAGTGTGCCTTATAAACACACAGCCTGAATGACCTTCACTAAGTCCTGGACAAGAAGCCTGACTAGCTCTAGAACTGCAAATTCTGAATGTGGGCTTGTGCACTCATGAAAAATGGAAAGATTTTCTGCATAAGTTCAGAAAACCCCCACATCAATTCTGACAGAAGCCAGTCCAGCAACAGACGTTTTGCAACACACTCTGGACTCAGGTCTGTTATGTTAGATGTAGATATAAGAAATCCCAACAAGAAGTGCCATTTTTTGTTTTATTGTGTTCTAATAGAATACATGCTTTCCAAGCAATGTTTAACCTTGTGATTCTTTTCTTCTTTGCCTGTACAAGGATTTCTCCTAAATCTTTTAAAAAATCTCTTTCCCAAAATAAGAATCCACCCAAGAGTACTTTATTCATCMAAAAGGGAGATGCAAATCCAGCATCAGAATTCCTTTATTGATTAAGAATGCAGCATTTGCTTTGAACCTAAGCTTAGATCTTGGAGATGTTTCAAGCATAGTCTACATGTTTACTGAAGTACCAGGCATTCCTCTCCTTACAGTGCCAAGCATTCCAACAGTGGAGTGTTAAGACCTCCAGCAAGTAAGATGTACAATCTGGTAACAAAACTGTAATGTATCTGGAGCCAGTGCCAGAAGAGCACTCCTTGTTTACAGTCTTAAAATTGAACTACCATGACACAATCTCTCATGAAAAAATAAGTTAAAGCAAGATTTTATTTTCAAATCTTACCAGAATTTCTCAAGTATTTAATCAAAATATTGCTCGGTGTTGCCACTTTGGGGAGCAAGTCTAGGAATGAAGCTTTGGAGGGAGGCAGCTCTGATCTGACACACCATGGGAAGCTGGGGTCCACTCTGCCACAATGCCTCACCAGTGGCACTTGGCCTTGAAGGAAGAACTGATTTTGTACAAGTGTTTTCAGGGCTCAAGGTGCAATGGGACAGACTTATTTAACTGCAGAGATTGCTGACCTCCAAGATGAAAAACAGGCAATAGGAATATGGGAGAAAAACATTTTATTACWGAAGAAATTATCTTTCATGGAGTGCAGCAACCTTTCTATCTTCATCGATCACAGAAATATTTTGAAGGTCATAAAGCATTTTTTCTTACCAACGATTAGATCAGTAAACAGTAGACCTTCCTATAAGGATATAAATAATAGTCTTAAAAATTTACAAAGATAAAATTAAATAGCCTTCAGAAAGAACATTGTTTTTCTTTCCCCATGACTAGATTTGTTACTTTTTTTTTTTCCTTTAGTCATAAGACTTATTTTCTTTGCAAATGTTTTTTCTACCTGGGACTAATTTGTAGAAACTGATTTACTRAGCAGAATTCTGACACTTTCCTGGCAACTTGCAGTGATGCCTGGTGAAAGCAGCTAAATTTTGCTGTAGAAAAAAATTGCAAAAACTCATGAAAACAGCTTTTGAACTCATCCAAATGTGATCTCCCTAAAGAAAAATCTAAATAGAAATGTCAGGATTGTTACGTTTTACTCACTTCAGGAACCCCATTTGGTATACTGGCTATACAGCTGAATATTTGTTTGGTTGGGTTTTTCCCCCATAGAAAAAAGACCCAAAACACTGTAAGACTTATTTTTCTTGTAAAGCTGCCTAAACTGAATATCTATCATACAATTTGCCAGGAGACTGTTTTGCTTCTAGCAATTTCACCTTGGAGTCTACAAAATCTGGTAAGATATATCGAAGAACAAAAATGCTTAAGTGCTGGGTATCCCTGTTTTGCCCAACTCCCCATGATCAGACAAAAGCAAGTAAAAGAGGGCCCAAAGAAAAGCCAAGAGCTCTGTCCCTGCATGCCATGAATTAGAGATCACTCTCCTGTGTCTTGTAAAAAATGCAAGCCTTGTAGTACAAAAGCTACCAGAGGACACTACCAGTATTTCAGGTTCCCTCCAAAAGCAGGAAACTTGTTCTGCATAAGGGAACCCTAAAGAATCACTACCTAGGTGTTTCTCCTGTAGAAAGATATTTTTGGTTTTGTTYAGGTAAGCATGAAAAGTCATGAAAAGAAAATCCACAAAAAACTTGMATCCAAGCAAGCAGCATGACCGGGACTTTAAATTGCATATACCTGTCAAAACTCATCATGAGTGAAATGCTTTTTATATCACCTGTCTTGATAGTTAATTTCTTAAATAAACTTTAGAAGYCTCTAATTTAAATTCTTCATGGGTATAACCTGTTAAAGGTGCTCCAGATGACAACTTAATAAAGGCTGATCTTGTGAAAACAGAATAAGATGACAAGAAATTAGAGTGCTATTCTTGGTTTTCCTTATTTTTTTTTCTAGTTCTGAAAAATTTGTTTAACCTTGCTGTACTTCACTGTACTCTCAGGCTAATGATACATGCCTATTCTACAGAGAACTGGGAAAATAATTATCTTTACATTTCAAAGCTATGGGAATGAAAATTATCATTACTTCGCTGTTATTTAATTGTATTAAAAATTATCCTTCAACTTCTATTAAAGTCTTCGGTATTTAATATAACAAGAGAGAGCAGAAGTAATGAATACCATAGCCCCTTATTTTCTCTACAGGTAACGGTATTTATATGAATTTATAGGAATTGAAGACAAATCTTTTTAGAGAAACAGAGCATATCTTCTGTCTGAAGGAGGAAGAACCCCTATCAAACTCCTATCACCAGTTTAGTTTAGATTCTTCACAGTCATTTTGTAGTGTTTCAGGTCTGGGATCTTTTGGATTCTAAGAATATTACTGTGCTGCTCTAATAATTACACTGCAAAGAAAAATAATCTAAAAATAATCTAAAGAAATCAAGCTCTCTGGTGTTAATATCCCAGATGGGAAGAGAACAACAGCAGGATGCTGACTAAACAAAAAAATCTACATAGAATTTTAATAAAATTTCCTCAATATTGTGCTGACATAAATAAGGTATTTCAGAGAATTTCCTGTCAAATAGAAAACTTTTTTTATGACAGATCTAAGGGCTTACTGCAAATTAGTAACAATAATTAGTACAACGTAACTTCCTCCTTCCTTTGCGTTAACTAATGACTATGTTCCTGAAAACAACTCTTGCAAAATCAGAAGAGTTGTCAAAAGAAAGGTGACTTCAATAGTGAGGTCAAAAGCTCTATGATCTATTAAAAGGAACATTCTGATAATTAAGCTATAGAGGTGAGATGCAATAATAAAGCCATGTGAAGACATCCCCTGTTCCCAAAGAATTAACACTGTTTTAGACAGAGGAAATAGTGAAGGTATTTTGGATGSTATTGCACTTCACAGTAATACTATCTTTGGGTGTTACTAACCCCTACGACTATTGGTAAAAAAAGTGTACTAGAATAACCCTATGAATATTTAGAGGAATTTAAATAGTAAGCAAAAAGAAATCTATCAGAATTAATTTTATGTATTTTTTTTAATTGATATTTAAAGTTTTTATGGCTTTGGATAAAATGTAGGTATTGAGTAAGTTGGTTTGAAATTTTGGAAACTCATTATGGCAGGTCAGATTTGTATCTTACCATGCTGAAAGGTTTACATCATGACTCACTAAAAAGGCAACATTATTCAAATKCTATGCCTTTACCTTTATGTGTTTCCATGACTTWTTTTTTYCCCCTATAAAATGAAGAGTGTATTTCATCATCTAACTATAAAATTCTTCAGACATTACAGTCCCCTGTAGCTCTGAGTCACAAAAAAAGTATTCATTACAGTCTGGACTCAGTATCTGATTGTGTTTTGATTCCCCAGTTATGATTGCAATGAATGGTGTCACTCTTCTGCAACAGCTAAATTAGTTTTAAACAGGCACGCAAACACTACAACCATATACTTTGTCTTTGTTGCAAAAAAACGAATTAACATGTGACAAAATAAATTCTAATGTTTGAAGATCAGTGAATGAATTAAATGAGGGATCTGTAAGACTTCTCTTACATTTAAACACCAGAATRAAGATGCATTATTGTTATTGTCTGAAATGACCCTTCTTGCCTGCAGGGTGGAAAGTCAGAATAAAGAAAGGTAGTACATTGACTTTATTAATGTCAGTGATAGTGCAGATGCCACCAAATGAGAGGCAATGAAAAAAGCCTCAGGCTCACTTGGCTAAATGAACTTACAGTAGCAGCACACCCACATTACACAAGGAACTAAAGCTACTCTGACAGTCAAGGTCCAAAGGGCCCAAAAGTTCAAAGCAGAAAATTTCACAGAAATTTTTTAAGTATCTGGGATAAAGTAGGATAAAGCAGTAAAAAGCTGATTCTGTGGCATAACAGAGAAGAAAAATTCCTAAACTAGAATCCAAAGAAGCGTGACATTTGTAAAATTGTTCAAAACAACTCTTAGGTATCAAGGATACATTTTTCATTGTGGCTTTCTAAAATCTGTTTCTTATGAATTATTCCAGAAAATAAGATGCTTCTACTCTTCCTTCTTCACTGCTGAGGTTGGGCAAACTACTGTTATTTATTTTCTTTTCTATTCTAAAACGTCATTAAAAGATTCGGGCAACTTTTGGAAGGCCAAATGCTGTCATAAAAGATACGAAGAGCTATGCACTAGCCTTCATCTATTTTTTTTTTTTAATGTTAAGAGGTATGTATGAACAAAACGGAGCAAGATGATTAAATAGCCTGAGTTGTGTGAGGTGTTTTTGTGTTGCCACTACATGTATTGTATATCTATTTTTAAAATATATCTATGGAATTTTACCCTAAACACAGATGTATTTGAAGAATCCTCATGAACCCAGATGAATACCAAATAATTTCATTTGTTTTACAAGTTTGACCTATATGGTTACTTACACACTGGGTAGTGCCTATGACTTCTATTGCTCTAGAGACTTAAAACATTTGGATGCTATTCTATTCATCRGTCTTAATTACTAATTTTGTGTTCATTGTGTGTTCAGTTCTCTGTTATATTCCAAAAATAAAAGTAGCTTTATTCAGGTGAAACAAAACATAACAAGAAAAAGCATCAGTTAATTTTACCAAGCAGGTAGGGTTGGAAGGGAGCAGTGGAGGTCATTTAGTCCAACCTCCCTGCTCAAGCAGGGCCCTATAGAGCATGTTACTTAGGCTTGTGTCCAGACAATTTTTTAGCGTCCCCAGAGGAGACTCCACAACCTCTCTGGGCAGCCTGTTCCTTTCTACACTTTTTCACAGGAAAGAAAGTTCTTGAGCTTCATTTTCTATTCTGCAACATCAACCTTCTTTTCAGACAACAGGAGTGTCTTATCAGCACAGTTCTGCAATTACAGCTTCTTAGAAGCCAAAGTGAGTTAAGTATAAACTTTCTCCATTGATCTAAGATGATGCTGGCACAATCTAAAYATGCATTTTTACCTGCCTGTGCTAGATTTATCAGTGATCTAAAGTATGCTTTGAGTTCTACTTTTTCAATAGGAAATGGTTATGTGAAGCACTAAAGCACTCAAAAATTACCTAGATACAGACCTTTAAAAACAGGAAGTCCCATAGAGATAATTAGTGAGCATTCTCTAACAAGAACACGTTATCTACACACTGTAAAAAARTTTCATGAGTGCAGATTCCAATTATTATGTGCTAGAAAATATAGGGAGTCACGTCAGTTCAGTTAAATACAGTTCTTACTTGGAGGAGGAAAATGAGGTTTGTATTATCATTGCCTTGTTAACTGCTTCAGTAGCAGGCTGTCAAGTCATACAGAGGCAAACTTGTATGTAAACCAAAGAATTGCGCTCTTTTTCTTATACTGAGATTTTAATTGYTTGTGAACTAAATTTTGCCACTGGTATAATACATACCGTAGTGTTAGAAGAAAAAAATTATATTTTTCTCACTTAAAGCTCCCTGAAGACTTTGTTGCCACTGAAGGGCTAAATCAGCACTCAGGAATAAAGGCTATGGAAGATACACCCTCATACTTGTGTGTCATCCCCTTGATTTGAGGCTGTTATTTTACTTGAGAGTCAGACTTTAACAGAGTAATTTTCACACTCTCTCATGTCTGTGTTTTTCCAATGCTTTTTTTTTTTCCTTTTCATGTAATTATATGAGAAATTAGAGATTGGATAAAAGCATATAACCCCTATGAGGATTTATAGTTTTTTATTGCCAAATATTTAATTATTCAGCTTTTTATGTTTTTTAGGTTGGTAGAAAATTGAGAATTGCCAAGAATCAAGATGAAACAAACATGCAACAATATAATGGTTTGTATTGGAAGGAAACTTAAGAGATCCTCTAGTCCAACTCCCCTTCTATGGGCAGGCACACCTCCCCCCAGCTCAGCTTGCTCAGAGTTCCATGCACTGTGGCTCTGAACACTTCCAAGGATAGGGCATCCMCAGCTTCTTCYGGGCAACTTCTTCCAGTGTCTCACTGTGATACAATCTTTCACATGATTTAAAGGGTGGAGATTTAGGCACTCATGGAGTACAGAATGTTCAGTCTTGTAGTTGCATGCAAGAACGAGTTGGCTTTAACAAGATCTTCAACTATTATAATATGCAGTAAGGGGAAAAYACTGGCCTTCAGCATTTGCTCAAAGCTTAACAGGCTTACTCATTCTTGTCTTGCAGGTGAAGTTACATGCATTAGGCCAAATTAAAAAAAAGGAGAGATCACAAACATATTTCTTATCGTAACAGAAAGACATAATTTTTACAAGAGACCAAATGACTACTTAAGGCTGCTGAAACAATAAGAAGCTTCTTAACTTGGCATACCTTCAACATGACAAATCAGTACAATCTTAATCAGGTTATTACACCCTGTAGTTACGTATTCACTGTAAAGTTTTGTCTGCCAAGTTATGTCATTTAAGAGTTCCATTTGGGCTTCATCAGTTGAAAAGCCCAGCTCATTGTCATGGTCTAGTGCACCAAGASGCTGTAATGGTCTTGATGAGAGTCCATTTACAAATACTGCTTGGGGCCTGAGAAGATTAATTTAGCCTCAGGTTGCTCTATCCTACAGGTGTTACCTACCATCACCATCCTCACATCGTTGTTCTGGCTTGTTGCCTTGCTTTTGCTCTATGACCCCTCCATAAACTCTGTTGCTATTACCCCTGTGTTTATCCAGCTCAGGTGTGATCAGACTGTGCCCTGGCAACGAGAGCACTGCTCAGCCTCCGCTGTGCTGCTCTTGGTTCTTTGTTCACATTGAGCCTTGGAGTCCTTCTCTTGCTGTGGCTGGTATTCAGTGATCATGATTCCTGTCAACAGTGAATCTCAGAAGTGAGGCCCCTGAAAGCATGCAGAATGCCATGCAAACAGCTGTGCATGGAGAAGTTCAAATCTATCACTCACTATGAGCCTACTCATGATACAAAATTTGCCTTCAGTATTCTTGCATTCTTTTCCCACTTTAGCCACTCTTGCTTTTAAGAACCTTTCCAATATGTGCTAGTGATCCTTCCTCCAACATACTCATGCACTTGCAGGATGCTCCACCTGGAATGGGATAAAACAACTTGAACAATTATGTATTTGCGAAGCTACTAGCRGTGAATGAAGAAGGGGGCATCATACTGCTTCTGGTTAACCAAGCTGAAACTAGTCTGACTCACCAATCCCAAAATAAGGCATGAGAGAGATGAAGATGTGGCAGGACAGGTAAAGTACCCAGATAAAGGAATAAACAAGTGATACTACAAATAACTTATCTAAGGCTGCCGAACTGACACAGCTGGCCAGGAGACATCTGACTGACAGTCWATCACTCTATACTACAAAAACCCAGTCCCAAATTTTAATGGCAGGGGATTCTAACACATCCCATCCATCTTGTATCTGTGGAGATTCCTCCCATTAGTGGAGATGTCTCTCAAGGTAACTCCTCCAGGCTGAGCAAAAGGAATTTGCTCACAGTCACTACACAAGTTCAATTACACATATATAATCCTTTAGACATAAACTGTTGGTCTGGGGCTAACATTGGATCCAACCACCTCTCTGAGAAGGGGTTTAGAAAGCAAGGAGGTTTTTTCTGGACCCTRTGACTCAACAGGAGGGCTTCTTTAATAAACTTTGTCTGGAGCTCCCACTCTGCCCATGGCAAAGGGTCTAGCTGTGCTTCAATCAATATGGCTTTGTATAAGAATAGCTGAAGGCAGAAAAGATCTTGCCATTAGTGCTAGGGGAAACAGCTGGAGAAATGGCCAAAGAGTCGTGTAGCCAAAAAGAGAAAAGCATATTGTTCCACAGTCATAGTCAACTAATTGATTTCAGTGACGGTATCTTACCTAGCTAACATCTCAAATTTTTTACCTTTCTCACAATTGTTCCAAGAGCCAGGGGGATAAAATGGGAGAATATTCAGGCCCTTTAATTTCTTTTACTTGATACCTAAGCCTGTGGTGTACAGTCACAGATGAGGGACTCTAAGAAAGCACTCTAATTGATYGGTTGAGAACAGATCTGCTCCAGAGATATTTTCCAGCTCTCCTAACAATCAAGTTTCATTTAACTTACTAAATAATATGCTCCTCAGACAGTTACGAAGTTTCACTTTTAGTGCCCTTACCATCTGCACATATAGTGAAAACCTAATAATAGTCAGCTACATCATTCAAAAAGGCAAAAACAAGCAAAAAAACCCCAAAAAAAACCCCACCAAAAACATGCTAAACTTCTGCCAAATTTGGAGAAAAACATATTTTTTTTTAAAGCATCAGGAGTTTGGAGGAGGCTAAAAGAGAAGCTTATATTGTCAGAAGACCTTTTAAGAGCAATCTAAATGCTGCACCTTAAGGRCAATTTTTAAGCCTGTTGCATATAATGTATTATTTGTCCATTTCCCACAAAAACTACTTAAACTGGAGAATATTATAAAAACAATATAAATGTGTATTTTTATCGCTATAAAACAAATTATTATTTCCTTGTCTTTTTGGTAGTCTGTTGATAAAGGATGTTTTTATACAGTCCAAAAGAAAACAAAGTTTATGTCTCTAACAACTCAATCCTACCGATTGAGATTCAAATCCTCTTGGGGAAAAAAAATTATATAAACTTAACCTTTTCACTTTGCCAAAATATTAAATGTGTTAGAAATAGATCTAGAAGCATTTTTTGACACATTTAAAACATGCAGCTAGCTTTCCTTAGCTTTCCCACTTCAAGATAAAAGCTGTATATAAGAAATAGAGTACTTGGAGACTATTAGGGACCTAGTGATCAGTTGGTGTTAAAAGCCTCTGAAATGATGGCATGTTAATGGGCCAGCTGACTCTCAGTAAAAGGACACACTAATACACTACAGTGCATTAGCAGCCCAAATACAGAACAGAGGTTCCACAAGTTAAATTTTTATTCATATAAATTAAATTACATATTGTTTCATGTCTGATTAACAAAATCAGGCAAAAATAAAGTGAAAACATTTATTATTTTCAAAATAATATTTCTACTACTTGTTTGCTATAAATACAACTTCCTTTAAATATGACTCATTCAAGGGAAGCTCAGAGACTGTCTTTAAACTATTAACCATGGTGGTATATAATTTTACTTGGTTTGAAGGACTGTGTTCCTTCTAAAAAAAGAACGTTATAAATTTAGAAAAACACCCTATTGACTTAAGAGAAGGATGACATAAAGAGTATGTTGTTGACTCACTGTCAGCTACATCTAGAGATAAATCAACATATTTCCATGGAGAATGTCTCGTGCTTGCAGTTTACAATCAGTAAGGAGGACAGAAGTGAGAATATATGACTTTCTGCTTACATATTCATTTTATACCCTAATGTACCTCTAAAACAAGTTACAAATGATTTAAAGCAGAATTAATGAAGACATTTCTTTCTCCATCACAGGCCATGGAAAAAATAAAAAGTAATATACATCTAAATAACTGACACTTGCCTTAGTACCAAATTCTAAAAGATTTTTTAGTATTTGATTGAGCAGATTTTGATTAGATTTTGTAATATGACAATTGTTATCTAAATGTGCTCTGTTTGTTTTATTTATAAGCTACATTTAGTTAGACAGTAGGCCACTGRAACCCTTCTGTTGCTACAAATTCAGGCTTGTTTTTAACAGAGGGAAAAACAAGAAGGCGCGCACAGGAAACTGGAASAGTAATCTGAAGAAGGCCAAACAGCTGATCATGAGAGACACATACTTAACACCAATGTCTATGGCCACAGATTCAAGTTAATTTCTTTCATTTCATTCACTCATTTGCATCTTTAAGTTAAAATATTGGTTCTATTATTTTGGTATTTTTCCAGTATGTGCTTTCAATGTTTTAAAATATGAACTGAGCTCAGCTTATGTTCTGACAACTAAAATACTTCCAGCTCAGTGCCACGCTTTGCCCGCTGCCAGGAGCTCTCCCAAAAACTGCTCCAGAAGGGATAAGAGCACTACCACCACCCTAGCAGAGAATTTCAAGGCACGGGAAAAAAGCCTCATGCACTCTCCTAAGCAACTGTATGTAGGCATAACACTTTTGAAGATTATCACTGCTATTCCTGCCTGCTCAGGGCATCAAAAGAAGATGTTTTTGCTACCATTGTATCACATTTCTGTTAATTAAGTTGATAAACGTTGTGGCCACTTAAATGGGGTGTGAGAGGTTGGATGCACATTACAGGCATCCTAAATAAATATATGCAACTCAAGCCCCAATGCATTTTATATGGTGTGCTTCAGAGGAGTATGATCATGATGCACAGCATTTAAAACGCTGTTCAACTGCTTGATGCAATTCATGTTTGCCGAAAGTGCATTTCAAAATTTACAGCAATGAAAATCTCTATCCCTAAAAACTCCAAATGCCTTATCAAGGTTACATAAACCAAGTGCCTCTCTGAAGGGGGCTAGAGAGGGGAAAGAGTATGCAGATATAAAAGAAAAACTGGCAAGTCTTACAGACCAGAAGGAATACTCTATAAAGTAACCTGGCACGCAGACAAACAAGGCCTGGAGGAAATGCTGATTTACTCCTTTTAAAGATGCTCTTTTCAATCAACTACCTCTGGAGCTTTTGGAAATGTTCTGATCTGAATTTGATTAGCATACAACCACTTTTATCTAAGACAGTTATGCTGGGTTTGTTTATCCAAAATGCAGATTAACAAGGTCAAAGATGCAGAGACACTACAGATTGTGTATGTAGATCTTACCAGTTTTATAGGTAAAATCTTTCAAGTCTCACTTGTCAAAGCAACACTGTATGAATGTGACTAAACTGCTACCAGTGCCAGGCCACACCTGAAAGAAGCAGAGCTGCACAGCTGCTGGTTCCAGAGGCCCACATCAACAGCCCACGGATGACATTTGGCCAGGCTGGTGTTTGACCACTCAGTGGGACTGCAGGTTACACTCTGACTAGTCCATTATGGCTTAGCTATGGGTGTGTTCATCCTCTACRTGCAACCTGAAGAGACTCAGGTTCACACTCTATGGGGGATGATCCAGCTCCCTTCCTGGGAATTTGAATGCTACTTACCACAAATCTTTGGAAATGGCATGATGTCTGGTGGGATTCAGACGAGAGCCATGTTACGATCCAATTTAAGTACCRAAAAGCAGAGGAAACRAARTGTCTGTGAAAAAAGCRGACCAAACGAGAAAAGGTTCAAAATATTCCCAAAACGAGATTGAAACCAAAAGAGATTAAATGTCGATGCCAAAAGAAAATTTATATACTTTATTTGATAGTAAAAGAGGCAAAGAGAAAGAAAGAGAGAAGAAAGAAAGAAATAGAAAAAGAGTGTGTGGGGTGGGGGGGGGGCAGGGGGACAGCGAGAAGGTGACAGGGGCTAGATGGAAACATATCACCAGTCCAGGGGTCCTAACGACGTCTCGTTGCTCCCCTCCATCTGCTGGTCTGGGTGGTGAATGTGYTCTTCTCCCCAGCTCTGAGTTGTTCTGTATCTTACCTGTGATCAGCGGGCAGTGAGCAGTGTAGCCAGGAACCAATTCAGGGTTTTGGTGGCTTGCTCTGTAGCTTTTGTACAATTTTGCTATAATATGCAGAAGGYCCATCATRAAAATRTTTAAGTCATMAACTATAACATTTCARTCTYTGACAAGCCGCAAAAGGTACACTCAAATATCTGGGAGCAAAGAATGCAAAAAATAAAACATGTTAAAATATGACAGGTAGGCCAAAAATTAAGGACAAATTTAACTGCTTTCAAAAAAAGTTATTTCATTTTTTTCCTTTGCATTGCTTATGATGTTTTCACTAATACAGTACTTGTATTCTCTGAAATAATACATGAATGAAGAAAGATCAAGCCTGCAAGACAGGGGAAGTCAACTTCATCGCTTCTCCATTTCAGGCCCTCTTCTGAAACAAGYTACACCAATGGAATGTGTGACACAGCATGAAGCATATGCTCACTGTATCAAGTTGCCAGAAGAGGTAACTGTTGTAGGGAGCAGAGGACAACATCTGAAAACTGTTAAGTGCTACTTCAGTACCACATCTTTTTTGTTCTACATCTGTAAAACCAACTGGTCAAAGCCTGTCAGGAAAGTAAATCTACCAAAAATAAAGGAAAAGAAAGAAGACAATGAAAAGAAAAATTAAAAAGAAAGAAAGAAAGAGCTCAGTGGATGAAAGGCAAGCATCAGGAAGTTATTAATATGAGAGAGCATATAAAATAGATATAGTAAATTAACTATGATTTTAAACCCTTGACAATTAAAAATGAAACAAAAGTACAGAATTAGCTTTGTCKGGGGAAAGAAAATCAAACAAGACTGTGGAAACGAGAGAAAAAAATAGTTACATACAAAATTAATAAGAAAGAAACAAAATCAGAAAACAATCAATGCTTCAAAATGACAATGAGTTACAAATATTTTCTAAAAAGCTGTGACAACATACAAATGCATGCACCACAATGTGAAATAACTAATTAGAGATAAGGTGTAAGTCTCTAAGATCATTATTCTTGCATTGACTTTCCGCAGCTAAACAACCAAGAAGTTCTTTACTTGRTATAAATAATCCAAAACTTAAGATATCCTACAAAACTTTATACTGTCAAAACTTTATTAAAAAGAAATGTTAAAGAAAAGCACTTTATAATTGCTTTGTATGTTTTCTGTAGCATTTGAAAATATTAAAAAATGCTTATTAAGCAACAGAAAACATAAAGCTGAAATGGATTCAAATCAAGGCACTTTAAATGCAATGATATATAAATGGTTTTCATTAATTAGAGATGTGCAAAGAATATAAGCAGTGCAAATGATGGATTATTTGTTAGTTTTATGCCAAGAGGATTGCATTCAAGGAATGTAACTTGCACCACTTTTAAGCTATTGGTATTGTTAGGAAAGCCAATAAGCTGCTTTAGTGTAAAGGACAACTTTTTTCTTCCATTCATTTCTTAATAAATAAGAAATTATACATGCCTGCTCAATACATATGACATAATCTTTATCTGAAACAATTTTCATTACAAATTGCTGTGTATATCCAATTTTCTGTTCATTATAGTAACAGTTAAGTCTAAATAATTAACCTTAATGACCCCTAGTAGCAAATTTCAAATTTATCTAAAAAATGGAAGTCTTGAGTACTTTTCTATTAGATATCTGAAGATTACAACTTTCACCAGAAGTACAAAATAAAGACTCACTGGAATCTTCCACATAGTTCAGAATTTGTCTGCATGATCATGAAAAAACACCAAAGTAGCAGGACAAAATACTGAAAAGTAATTTATACTTGAATCTGCAGAGACAATAAAACAACCCCAAACTTGCACAGATAAATGAAGTTCTGGGGGAACTTTAACCAACACAGCTCATTGTTTCATATGGGTGAAAGGATGTTCACTATGCTTCAGGTAAGAAGTGGGTTTCATTACTTCAATTTCGTTCAGTTAAGAAGTGGGAAACATGGGTTTTGAATTCAGCAAATTTATACAGAGCTTTGATGAACCTGTCACATACTACTTTATGAGAATTTTTTCTAGAGAATATTAAATTACATCCAAATRAAAACAAAGGTTGCCCAAATGATGCACATCTCAAATTAAAAATAATGGCAATGAATACATTTCACATAAAGATGTMGAAGTTACATACTGCATCCAAAAATACATACCTTACTTCTTTTTTGATGGTGGACAAGAGTTAAAACAGATTTGGAGAATTGTACATGCTTGAGTAGAATTTTCTGCTAGACCTGAATGCTGAAGCTTCTTTTCAGCTCTGAAAAAAAGATGACAGAATGACCTTAACTGATGTCCATGTCCATTGCAAATGGAAAAAAATACTATCAGTTCAAGCATAATATGTTAATTTACAGAGGAAAAAAGCTATCTGAAAAATCCTCTTAAAACTGAATGAGCAAAACATGGGCAAAAGTTCTGTCCTGACTGAATATGATTAAGTGCACTTTGTCTGACAGGTAATAAYTAAGTGTTGGTCAGGCACAAGAATATCTAGGATGTGATGGTAAGAGAAGAAATTAAAATCAGGAAACCCTCACACATACAACAGGCACAGAATTATACACACTTATTACATCTAAACAAWAACTCTTAACAGAAATAAACTTTCAATACTGAAAACCAGCAAAAATTATTTGTTCACTGATGCAAGGCATATTTCAATATAAAAATGGAATGTATGTATTTATTCTCCCTTCTGTTTTCCCTCATTTAAGGATCCATTAGTCACATCACTAGCAGAGTGACAATTTGCAGCACTATTTGAATCACTTAAGTCCTACTGACAGAAYACTTATTTCTGAGTCCCAGCCAAACAGAAACTCCTCACCTTATGTCACCAATTATCTTCACCTCAGTTGTTGCCATCTACTACCATTGTGTATTCCAGGTATTAACTGATTCTGCCCCCCAACAGAGTAATTACTCCTACCAGGTACACTTTTGCGTCCCTCACTTCTCAGGGCTTTTACTTAGAAATCCTGTTCCACCGCTACTCAAACTTTGGCTAAAGCTCAAAACTTTATGCCTCTCACTGCATTTCACAAAGCACTCAATGCTTACAACACTCCAGATTAAATTATCATTGTAAATATCTGCAAGTTATCTAAATTAGTTTTATTTTAACATCCACTCTAGATCTTCAGGTTTTTTATCCAATGGCCTGAAATCCTTAAATACTACACCTTTTGCCTGATCATTTGGTGAATATGAACTGTTCCAGAAGTGTGACTGTGATCCCTGTTCCGATACTAACCTCAGGCATTTTTCATTCCTTTCTGCAATGAAAACAGATTAGCCAAGTTGCTACAAGTCCTGACACCTGTGTAACTCTTCATTCTCCCAAACACCAGCCAAGCCTCCTTTCCCCAGCGCCTCCCCAAATCTCACATCATTCCTCCACACCAAACCAGAGACAATGCCTTAGAAACCTCATATGAGACCGCGGCTCAGGATGACCCAACATTCTGCATTCCCTTGGGCTTCAATTTTCACTGGGGCCCAAGGCTTGACTTCTGCTGATTTATGCTTATTTCCTTCCACAGTACTTTTTCCTTTCTCAAATTCATAGAATCACAGAATATCCTGAGTTGGGAGGGACGAGAATCACACCACTGGCTTGAAAGTGTTGTCTAAACACTTTCAGGCTGTCCTGGTTTTGCTCGGTCGAGTTTTTCAGTGGTGGGGGATGGTAACCAAGAAACCACCAARATGGCTCCTGTGACAAAGTTCTAGAAGCTTTCTCCTTCTTCTCCAGCAAAAAGAACCCTGCTTCCTGTGTTTCAGAACCAATTTATCATGGGTCTGAGGTTGATATACAGGCTGCTGGTCAGACCTGATCCAATTGCACAGGTTGGTTACACCTCTGTGATGATGTATTGTCTTGTACTTAAGAAGAATTCAAAACAAGATAAAGGGCAGCCACCGTTTAGTTTTAGGTTGTTAGTATCATGCACTGGGGGAAGACAGAGGAGGGTGAGCAGATGTAAGGAAACATGGAGACCCAACATCACAGTTAAGAAGACAGCTACTGTTGCTGTGGTGCTTGAACATGGAGAAAACAAGCTGCTCTCRAAAGGWCTGGGAGATCTGTATAGGAAAGAGATCTGCACCCGAGATAAAAAAAAACCTGGCCTTTGAGGACTGGACTGATCATAAGCCAAAAAGGGGGAAGAGGCTTGTCCCCCCACCTCACGTCTGAAGCGAGTTGATGCTTAGAAGAAGCTGTGTTCTGTCAGGAGATTTGAGAGAGTGGCCTTGCAGCCGGCTTTAGAGGACTGTTTTCCTTTCTCCCATGAGGTAAAGAAAAAGAATCCCATGCCATCACCAGTTATACACTGACGGTTTCTTGGGAAAATAACTTCCACAGCTTGGAGCTGTAASAACTCTTCTACAGTGCTGGACRACAACTGTAATGAGCAGTCTGATCTATGTTAAAACTTTTATCCTTGCCCCTCTTGCGCCGGGAAGGCATGGAGGGTGGGCAGCGGCAACCTGGGAGAGACAGGTTCACAGAAAGAGTAACAGGTGTCTTAAAATGTCCATTTTTATTTCTTCTCCTTGTAAATTTTTCCCWATCGTTGTTCCCCTCCCCGGTGCAGTAGTATTCTTAGTAGTTTTTAGTAATAAATCTATTTTGCAACTCAAGTTATTCAGCCTGTCTGACCACTTCTGGAGCATATATGTATCTTTCTCTCAATTATGTTATCTAAAAGCCATAAATTTTAGTGTTAATTGGGCTTTTGCTCTCCCTTCTCCCTCTCTGGTGGAGGAGGGGGAGGGAACGTCGTGGGTGCTTTGGCTTTTTTCRGCCAAGTTCAAACCATGACACAGGCTTAGTGCCATAACCACTTCTCTGGGGAGCCTGTTCTGTTCCACTCTCAACAACCCTCAGCGTGAAGAATATTTCCCTAATATCCAACCTAAACCTCCTTGTTCATGCCGTTCCCACAGGCYCTTCACTGGTCACCAGAGAGAAGAAATCAAATGCCTGCCCCTCCACTTCTCAGCGAAGCTGCAGTCTGCTGTGAGGTTTCCCCCCAGTCTCTTGTCCAGGCAGAACAAGCCAAGTGACCTCAGCTGCTCTTAATGTAGCATCCCCACCAAACATTTTACCATTTTCATACCTCTCCTTTAGACATTCTTTAGCATTTCTAGTAATTGCTCGACGATTTCCCTGTGCTCTCTCTTCTGCCCTGTGTTTTTCAAACTATCTTTCGGAGCTTCGACAGCAAAGCCGAGGGCCCTTCTCTCGGAGCATGAGGAGAACTTTATGCCCCCCTTTGAGAGAGGCGCTGCGTGCACTGAGAAACGCGAGAACGCCACAAACCACGGAGGCCCTGGGAAAGCGAAGCTATTTCGGACGGGCATCTTGCGCATGTTTTTAAATCCGGGCCTCCGGCGTATCCCCCGCAACCCACCCGCAGTGCCCCACCGCTGCCGGTCCCCCCCACCGCGGCTCGGCCCTTCCGCACGAGAACACGGTCCTGTTGGCCATCCTCGGCGGCCCGCGGGAGATAAGGCGGCCGGGGACACGGGATTTCCAAGGATTCCCAGGCGGCGGGGCGGGAGAAGGAGCGGGAGTGACGGAGAGCTGAACGCTCGGCTCCCCCGCGACCCCGGGGCGACTGCTGACGAGCGCCGCGAGCGCCGGCCGCCCATTGGCTGTGGTGCGGCCAATCAGGGCCGGGCGCGGAGCGGAGCGGAGCAGCGCTCGCCCTCGCCTCGCCCGGCGGCCCCGCGCGCGCGGGGGGCGGGGTGACGTGACGCTGTGTTTACATCCTCTCAGCTGTCGGGCCCCGCCTCCCCGCCCTGTCCCGTCCCGTCCCGTCCCTCGCACCGGCACCGG
The DNA here is from genome assembly GCF_030028575.1 of Malurus melanocephalus. NCBI lineage: Eukaryota > Metazoa > Chordata > Aves > Passeriformes > Maluridae > Malurus > Malurus melanocephalus. Next base: position 191,635 of record NW_026623322.1, on the reverse strand, counting down.
CACCGGCCGCGGAACCGACCCGCACTGCCCGGCCCGCGCCTGCCAGCGCCGCCCTCCGCTCGAACGGCCGGCCGGAGCGCTCTCCTGCCCCCCCAGGCGGGTCTCGCCGCTGCCGCCCAGCGCAGGGTCCGGGGCCCGCTGCGGAACGGGTGAGTGTCCCGCACTGTGCGGGGGTTGGTGGGCAGAACTGCGCTCCGGCCGCGCTGTGCRGCGCGGAGGCCCCGTTGGACGGCCGGGACGGTGGGTTGCGGTGGGGGAGGGGGAGAGCGCTGCCCGCCGGCCCCTGCCCTCCGGCCCTTGCCCTCCGCTGGCTCCTGGGGCGCTCCGATGCCCATTGTCCGCGGCCCATACGCAGGCGCGGGGGAAGGGAGCTGGGGGGGGGGCGGTTGTTTTTGCGCAGCCGGGACRGGGCGAGGGCTCGCTCAGGGAGGGGACAACACGGGCTCTGTGCGTACGCCTTCGGCAGCCCCTTCATCCTCCTCCTTCTTCTCCTTTGCTCGACCCCCGCGCCCTCGYACCGCCTGCGCCATAAAAAATCTATGGCCCAAAAAGGATTGGGAGGAGGAGAGGTGGTTGATAACCGCCGCGGGCCCGGGCAGCTGTGAGAGGACGAGTGCAGGAGAGAAGGTTCCAGCCGGTGGGGGGTGGTGGTGCAGGCAAGGTGAGGGCAGCGTTTATCCCCCGCTGGGGCTCAGTGCCTTGCCTTCCCCGCCATGACGGCTGTGGGTTTGCTTTTTGCCTTTGAGGGCATAATATATGTATATATATATATATCTATCTCTTTGCAGTGAGAAGGGGAGCTTGGGTTTTTGTTTGGGGTTGGTTTGTTTGGTTGCGTTTTTCTCTGTCGACTCTTTATAACCTTCAGGGKCTTGTGGGGGCTGCGTCTTCTGGGCCGAGGCATCGTTGAGGGGTGCGTGAGACAACATTATGTTCTGTTTCAAGAAAAACCCGTGGGCAAATGAAGGGTATTTCTCCTTTCGGGAGTGGAGGAGGCGGTGCAGCTGCAGCAAAAAGAAGATACTTTGTTTATGTAAATAAAGTGTGTGAAATGCGCGGTAACTTCGCTTTTCTCAAGCCAGGGTGAGTCGGTCGGTGAGCGTTCCTGGCGTCAGCGGCAGGGGGAAAAGGAGAAAGCTGCCCCTGCCCCCCGTTTTGCCATAAACGCACATTTTGTCTCTGTTTATATTGTGGTCTCTGTTTTGGCTGGGAGAAGCGTAAGGGGAGGGGCAGGAACTGTCTCTGGGGCTGCCATCTCCTCCCCTCTGTTTTCTTTGTTGTTATCTGCTCGGGGAGGCGTCCTGGGGTCACGTCTGTAGCTGAGCTGTGGTCTGCGGTGTTAATGGGATTCCTCTTGGGCCCGAAAGCTCGGGCCGCGTTCTGTAGCGAATGTGCGGGTCTTGTCTGCCCTCCGTCCGCCCTCCTCCCCCCTGTCTCCGCAGTTGTCAGCAGCTCGCATTGAAGTTGCAGGAAGGGGAAGGGGGGGGTAGAGGGGAAAGGAATCTTGGCATTTATTTGATACTCGGTCAGCAGCCTGGATCTGCTTTATGCAGCTCTGTCGTAAAAAAAAAAAAAAAAAAAAAAAAAAAAAAAAAAAAACAAAAAAAAAACCCCAAAAAACCAAACCAACAGAATAACAAAAAAACCCCAAAAAAAACAACAAAAAAAACCCCCACCCTACCAAACAACAAAAAAAGGAAACAGACGCCTTAAGTGGAAGGGTGAGGGGATGTCTGTTTGAAAACAAGGTCTTCAGAGTCTTTATGAAAGTACTAAGCTGCTGCAGTGTGTGGAAAATGCTTGTGTCCTTTCAGTACTTGCCAGGGCCGACGTAGTTACTGTTTTCCTAGTGGGTATTTTTTTACTCCTGTCAAGTGAAAGTCAAGTCAAAGTTGAGCTGCAGACTTTAGCAAGAAACTAAGGTTCTGCCTCATAAAGACCGGGAAACTTTGAGACACCCACAAAAATATCCAGAATAAGACCAGTCAGCTGAAGTCCTTCTGACCATATGACCTCTGTGTTACAGAGAATGCTTTTTAAGATGCAAGACACAAAAAATCTAGCGCTTAAAGTTAGTAAATTACAATAATGTGGGGTGAGAATGTCTTTGTGATGTTAATCCATTATGCTTGCAAATGAATCCTGATGTGTGATACATTTTTTTTCCTCAACAGGACCATTACCTTACACTGGGCAGATGATGTCTGGAAGGAATCAGGCTTGGATAATTGGAGCTGCCTTCTGCAGARCTCCTGCCTGATTTGTTGGGAAAGTTTGAAAAGTATTTTGGATGTGTAGATGGAAAACTGTATGAAAGATCTATTGGTATTTTAACTGACTTTGTGTGAATAAATATAATGATAGGAATGTAAGAAGTATGTGAGTGAGGTCAGAGAGCCACAATGAGGGCTTTGGAGATGGACACTTAGCCAGATGTTCTTTACAACAGTCAGTGTCCCTCAGAAATGCTRGAAAATACAATTGGATGTTGTTGGAAGGTCTGCAGTGAGGAGAATATAATGAAAGCCCAGTAACAGAAAAAAATATTTAATGCTGAGCAGTCCTGGATGGCCAAATTTTATCACTGTGTCTGTGCAGGATTAGGTTCCTTCCCTGCATAATCGCTGATCTTCACTCCAGAATTCTTGTAAAAATCTTCCTGCCTCTCTAACTGGCCTTCTCTCTGTATTTTTTTCATTTAAACTATATCATGACTTGCTTTAGATATATGTGACTGGCCAGTTTCAATTTTGCAGTATTCTATTTATAAATTAAGAAGCCTTGCCATCTTTATAATCATAATCTTGCAGTTTGGTGATTTTTATTGCTTAGTCTTCTGTTTGCCTGTCAGTGACTGCCCCAAGTTGCAGGTCCTTTTGTAGAGGCTTCTGCCTAGTAGGGGACCTAAGAATTGGGCTTAAGTGCCAGACATGTATTGTAGTTTTCCATGCCTATGTGGAATCATACCAGAACACTCACTTTACAGTGTTTCTGTAAACTTTAAGTGCTTTGAGATGGGAAGTGTGTTTTCTGAAGCTAAAGGTAGGCTTAGGCATGATGCCAGTACAGGTGGAAGTCTTGCCTARGATATTTTTTCTTTTAGGCAAACTTAAAAGATGTTAGCACAGTGATCAAACTTGAATTTCCTACTGCAAGAYGTAGTTCAGGGTTCTTGTTTTTTTTCCCGCAGAACCAGCCAATAAAATCTTTCCATGCAGTGTCTCCAAAAGGTTTGTCAGGTATTTCAAAAGTTCCTCAGAACAAATACATTAAAAGCAATTATGAAATATTAAGCATTATGGGAATGCTCGTGCCGGTCTTAGGTGCATGGAGAGAAACACCTGAGAGTGCAGTCACTTTTTCTGGCTGAGAGGTGTGTRTTACATGTACCTGTTCTTGTCATTTCCTGCTTTGTTCCCTTTTAGCAGGAATGTCACAGAGATCTGCTATTTTACCCTGCTGAACTGAAAGTGATGTTCCTAGATGATGGTTAATTAACTCTGTATGTAGGAAAAGTGCCTTGAAGTCTATAGCGCTTGGCACTCTAGAATGCTGATATGATTTAATGTAATCTCATTTATTTTACTACTTAGAAGGTAAATTCCTCAAAGCAGAAGTGGGTAGAATGTATGTGCAGTGATGTTTTGCAAATGAATAATCAGGTATGTGACTGGCCTAAGGCACTCCAGGAATCTTCTGGTAGGGTCAGAGGTTGATCTATGTGCTTCATCTCCAACCAACAAGTGTGGATTTTTTKGATGGATAATTATTTTAATGTACCTGTTTTGTAGAAGTGTCATTACTCTGTTGCAGTTCATCATTTATGGACTTACAGGGACTAAAGTGTGGTATTTTATATTAAATATTATGGGTATAATTACATGAGAGCATCAGGAAATAACTACTGYGCTCCAATTCCTTTAGGACTTATTTGTGTGCACTGGATGTTAATGAAAGCCTTYAGGCCTCCTTCATGCAAGCTCTTGAAGCAGTTTCTGTTGTTATTTAAGAAATTTGGGCTTTCCCAAACTTCTGGTCCTTGAAGAAAGGATAAMATTTCTAGCAGGTTAGGATGCTGGATGTAATTTTTTGCAGGACTGAAAGATAGCTGGCTGGCATTCAGAACAGTGGTGTTGGTTCTCTGTCCTTTTAGTCCTGGTATGKCATGTCTACTTCATGCTTCAGACATAGTGTTGCAAAGTTGACAGTGATGTTAACTGATCTCAGGGAGCTTGGAATATTGATGGAATGTATGTGTGTGGATTCTTGCTGAGTCTGCTTCTGATCMGAAACTTACTGAAAGAAGTAAATGTAAACCATAAGCAAAGATGTCTTTAAAGATTGCAGTTAGTCCAAATAAACTTATTTTTGGAAAGAAAAAAATTATTAGAAACTGATCTGGAGAGCAGCTGTAGGGTCTTTATGACTTGTACGTTGGGACTACAACTGGTATGTGACGTATTTCTAAATTTTCACTAGTCTTTTAAATTGAAGCACAAAAATATAAATTGTCCTTTATTGTGAGGAAAAGACCCTGATTTAGAAGTCATTACAAAGCATTTAAAGAAGAAAAGACAAAACCTTAAACTCCACAGCTCTAAAAGAGTTTAGGCACTGCATCACTCTGGGAAATCAYAGGTTACAGATTCTGATATATTCTCATATGGTGAAGTTCTAGGAGGTGGAGTGACTAGAACTCCTTAAAGGCACTGTCTTATGGAAAAAAAAAAAGCTTGGAGCCTGTTTCTTAGCAAATGAAGGCTGGTTTTGTTTTGTTTCATGTTTAATGAAAAAAGGATGTAAAGATCTTGCTTTTACAGGTGCAGGGTTCGAGCTCAGTGAGTTGCATGAAATTGGACATTTAAGATACTGTGAGTGTTGTTAAGGTGACATAACAGGTGAGGTTTGGAATGCCTCTCARGTATCGCATTTCACTTGATTTTCTCAAAGTATGTGCTCAGCATGCACTTGCAAAACAAAGTTGGATTTGCTGAGTTTCTAGGGTGAACAATTGGAATTAATTTTTAAAAAACTTGTCTGAGAAAACAAATAAAAGGTGATGGGATTAGATCAAGTAGTTTGATAGTGACATGGGATGTTCTGAATCCCGAATGAAAGACTTCTCTATGGAGATGCGGTAGGGCATCTAAGTTGTCATTGTGGAGCTATTAGATTTGAGAGGATTTATTGAAGGTCTGCATTATCTGAAGTATTAACGAAAAAAGATGCCAGACTGAATAAATCTAAAGTAGGGGTAGGTGAGAGGTTAGGGAAGAGAGTCCTTGTCTTGGTTGCTGACATGCTTTCTTTGCTGGAGATGGCATGTACATACATGCACAGGGAACCTGTGGGCAACCRACCAATTCTGTGGCAGTGTAGAGACTATAAACAGAATCTCTGTTCTGAATGTTTTTAGAACCTGGTGATCACAGAGTGGTTGCAAGTCAGTGTCTCCAGGTTTGCTCTCCTGGTCTCTTTTGGCCTTTTTTCTAGTTGCTTTTCCAGTCCCAACTGTTAGGCTCCTTTCAAAGCACTCTTAAGTCACACAGAAAGACAGCTCTTACGAGTTACTCGAAGAGAAGCAAAGACAGGATGTGGGCAKAAGAGTTTTCTGTTTTGTTATTTAGTGCTAATTGTTGCTGTAGCACCAGCCAAGTAGCCAGTAGTTAGCATGAGCACCTAAAATAGCACTAGAAGTCTGTATTTGAGCACTAGAGTCACATTGCAAATACCAGAAGTTTTCTGTTTTTATTACAAAACCTTTTCTTTGCCTGAGTCCTAAATAGATGTCTCATTAAAACTGTCAGCAATCAYAATTATTTCTTCCATTTTTTAACAATTGGCTTGTTAAAGTCTTAAGTGATAGCTGCATATCTCTAATGGCAAATTAAGCAATCTTGAAAACTATTTTCAGGATGAATAGTGACAACTTTGTAATACTGGGATAATGTTCCTCCAGGAGGCATCTGTCACTGGGAAGATTTTTTTTTCCCCAGCTGATGTCTACAAATGTCTTTTTAGATTTAGTGGTGGGAGAGTCAAATCAGAGATGTTCTAAAGTACTAGTTTAAGATGTAGTGAAAGGCAGTTTGCAGTAATATTGTAGAACACAGAAAGAATGTAACTATTAAAAGTATGTATTGGTACCATCCTTCAWGCAAAACAAATAGAATTTGTTATGAGTTGTCTTCAGGAATGAAAGCGAACTAGATTTCAAAGAGATCATCTCAGAGGTGACATGTCTTAATTATTTGTTCATATTTAAAAACCAGACAAATCTTCCTCTCTGAAAAGATTTCTGCATCAATGTGTGGTTTTTGTAAGTGAAGTGATAGTAATTGGAATTGTTTATAATAACTAGTGAATCACAGTTGGCAATTGATATGCCTATGGCATCCCTGTTGCAARTGAAAGGCTTGATTCCTGTAAATGGTTGTTTTAACATTGAAAGAAGAATTAGGACCATGTGCTTGGCAGAAAATGAGAGGTGATTACTATTTGGAGAATTTGTTATTTCTGTACCAAATACTTTTAGCAGATATTTGGGAATTACCATGTGGTTTTCTTGACATATAAAAGAAAAAGCCAAGCAATACTACTCAACCCAGTCAGGATGACTGTGCTGTATGATGGTCTGTATATCAAAGTTTAAAAAAGAGATGATTGTGGGAGCCAATATCCTCATAATAATATTTTCAGCACAGTTGTTTTTGCTTGATRTGTATGGCTGAAATGTATGGAAGTCAGCATTGCTGAAAGGGTGAACTCCAAAGTTCTCTRAAGGAGATGCTTAATTTTGACAAATGGTTAATATTTCTGTAGTACTAATAACTTCAGCTAATAAGGACTGCTGTATTTCTACTGGGACATCAGTTTACCATTACAGGATTTGATTTTCATTGGAAAATCTTTCCTTGAGACTCGTGCACTTCTTGTTTACTCTTGTAGTTTTTGTTGGAACCTGGTGGTGGGGTTTTGCTGGCTTGTTTTCTCCTGCTGCATGTGATCCTGCTTTTTATTTGCAAAACTGTCCCCTTTACCCTTTTGAGAATAAACTGTGGTTTTCTTTCCATTCAGTGCAGTCCAGTTTGTTAAGCTTTGCCATGTTCTCCCTTCAAGAAACTCTAAATTTGGCATTATTGTGGTCAGAAGATCAGTGAAACTGGAAGGACACAAAAAAGTTGAGGTGCTGTGTTTTTTTGACTTCTGCTGAGCTGACATCTGCAGTATTATAAAATCCATAGGCCTCAGTCGCTCATTATTTGCTTCAGTTAATTATGCATTCATCATGACTAAGACTCCTTACTGCCAAGTTTCCTGAGATTCTGCGACGTTTTTTGAAGTAATTCAGTTGTCAGAAAAAGTCAGTGTAAAATTTGACTTCTCAATTCTGGCATTCTCTGGATTAGCTGGAGTTGTTTTCATGATGTAACTACATCAGGTTGTGTGAGCATAGCAGCCTCTTGTGTTATATCTGTAAACTACACTTTTGTCAGGTGAAAATCATGTGCTTTCTATGTGTGCAAAAAAACCACAGTAAGACTGTGGGAATGATGATTAACTTGAGCTGTGCAGTGCACAGCTACTATATAGGTAATGGTAAAAGGTTTTCAACTTCCATTTCTTGCTGAAATATTTGCGTGCATGTCTTAGAATGGTTACTGGAGCCTTCACAAATGCTTCAAATCCCTTCCAGATGACATCTGCTATTCTTGGTACTGTAAGCAAATTATAACTTCGGAGCCACATTTAGAGTAGTACTTGATTCATACCTGGAGACAAAGAAAAACAATAATTCAGAAACATTTTCAAGTTAAAAATGTGCTTATGTGTTTTGTTTTGGRTTTCTAAAGAAGGCCTATAAGGGGTTTTGTTCAAGTATTTCTAGTTTTTAGTTTAGGTTAGGTTTTTAGTGGCCTCAGGTCCAGTGAGTAGTGATGCTAAGTACATGTTCTCAGTAGCAAACAAACATGTRTTCAGCATGCACATATATGTACATATATAATTTGCCACCACACCAACACAGAAACTGCACTAATGCAGGCACAAACAGCACCACTGGYCTTAACCTGTTACTCTTTCTGGATGGCCAAGCTAAATGTCTGCAAGCACATATTTGTTTATGTTATGAATCTTTCCAGTTTCTGGGTTTAGGCGCTCATTCTACCCTGGAACCAGCTCTTCMGTCCATTTATGTCCCATTGCCTCTTACACAAATGAACATGCTCAGCTGCCAATCCCAAACACCACAGATTCTCCAGCAGCTCACCTTGGACCYTTCTTTGTTCTTCCAGCAGCTGTCTCCTTCTGCTGCCTCACTCAGTCTATCCTGTCCCAGATCCAAGTCCACTCTACCCGTTTGCTGGTAGTCCTGCTTGGTATGCTGTGAAATTACACCCTGACCTGGAGAAGCTCACACCCTGCTTTGCTGGCACCACAGACCACCTGGACCCTGTGATCTGACTCCATGTCCTGTAGATGCACATGGGCACCAAACAGAGGCCCAAGAAAGASTTGCAGAAGGAGATTACCAGACAAGATAGGCAGAGCACAGCTGGACACACATACTGACCTGTAGCCTGCTCACGGGTGGCCTGTCCCTCTTGTCACTATAACCCTGGCTTTCCTGTGCTCGTTTCTCCCCTAGTCACTGTGATTTTTCCCATTCCCTACCTCTGGTTCTTCTAAGCATCCCCAAGTCCCTTTCCCCTGCCCTCTATAGTAACTCTTGTAGCCCTGTAAGAGTCATGGCTTTTGATCTGAGAAATGCCTTGGAGAGGCACCATGGTGGTGGGAGTGTGGAGAAGGTTCATGGTAGCCCAGGTCAGGATATTCACATGTATYTCCCCCACTCCTAAGTTTACCTCTGCCCCTTTGTGTGTAGAAAAGCTTTCTATAACATTAACCCAACAAGGTTACCTTTGATATGTGCAGGAAAATGATCTGTTTAATCATTTGCAAGCCCTGTGGGAAATACTCACTGCCCGCAGAGGTGTCAATTCTAGTGATACTGATTCTAGTGATACTAGTGATTACAAAAGCAACACTTTGAAACATTACCTCAAAGTAGGGATAATAGAATATTCGCATGAAGCTTTGTGAAACAGACTTTGATAATGGCATTAATGCTGTAACCTTTTACATTGTAACTAAAGTGTTGATTTTTTTTTTTCCTTGATGACTAGAGACTTTTTGGTAGAATTTAATATAGACTTGGTTCATACTTGATTTGTATACTTTGAAAGTTTTGATAAATCATCACTTTCTTTTGGTAAGAACCATGAAAGGATAGTTGATCTCTCCTTTATATAAAGTAAGCACTGAAAATCTTAAGTAGTAGAGATTTATGGACAAAGTCATATCATTTTTAGTTGTGTTCTTCATGAATTTATGCTATGTGTGAAGAGAGAGATTATGATATGGATCCTGAAAGTGTAAAGCTTTTGGAGATATGCAGGATTTGGGGATTAAAAAGAAGGAAGTAGGGTAGATACCCATTGCTTTCTTTGACAAGATAAAAGTAACTCAGTGTGCAAGTGTTAGCAAACAAGTTAAATTTAAAAAAATTATGAACCCAATGTGATGCTTCTGGAAGACTGCGTCAGTGGAAGAATTTTGTGTCATGGTTCTGAGGAAGAGAACCAGGAAACAGGAGTAGGTTTTACTCTTTCTTCCCTCTTGGGAATTACAGGCCTATGKAATAAAATAACTTCTCAAATCATATTGTTGTAATGGGCTGGACTGTTTTAAGAATCAAACAAGAACTGGGATTAGGTTTTTCCTTAAATTGTATTTATTTATCATCTCRTAAGAAGAGAGTGTATAATAAATAAAAGTTAGCTGTAAAAGCAAACATCATGATAATACATGTTTGAGTCATTTATGTTRTTAAGTTATTTTTTAAACTAAAAAGTTTTAGTGTACTTGGAGCTTGATAAATTTGATTGATATTTTTGTTTTTTAATTGGGCTTGGGTTTTTTTTTTTTTTTGTAGAGACTGAAGTAAATGCATAGCTCCAAGATGAGGTTTCAAGTGTCAGGAATGTAACTATCTTCTATTTTTACACTTGACCTCATTTCTATTTTCTTTTGCTAAAGGCAACAGGCGTATGTTGTTCTGTTGCTGCTGGAAGTGAGTTATTTAAATAACTTGAAATGGTTATGTGCAATAAATTTTTGAAACTTAGTACGGGCTGAAATAGTGAAAATTTTGCCTAGTCAAAGTTATATGAAGTGTGACTTGATCTGCTTAAGAACTATAACTTTTATGGTAAAAGGTTAGGAAAACATGTTTCAGTTCTTGTACAAAGCCTGCTTTATACCTCATCATGAAAGAGGATTCTCTCTCCCATGCCCCCAGTTGGTACTGGCTACTCTCTGAAGGTGATTGCTCAAAGTAAAGGGGGCATCATTTTACTGTGGTTTGTTGTGTTCTGGTTTGTTCTGTTCTACCCAAACTAAATTATTAACCATTTTCTTTCATGAAGWCAAACCAGTTTTGTTTTTAAAAAGTTGAGTATTTGGCTTGTTTTTTATAGATGTCAAGGTGTCTTAGCTGGAAAGTGATCAAAATAACACTAAAATTTGCAGAAATGTTTATGTCACTTTTATGCTTTCTGCCTTTTCAGGCGAAACAGGATTAGATACACAAGAACTTGTTTGTTTTACACATCACTCTACAGCTCTTCTAATTCTTAACATTTGTCTGTTATAGCTTACATGAACCTACTTGAAATTACTACTCTGTGTTAAATATCCATCTACAAAGCTGTGGATTGTGGCAATGAGTTTTGCAGCCTGGTCACTCTATATCTCACTAATTTGTGAAATATGTGCACAGACAGCAGTTTCTGATCTGCCAAACAGGTGCATGAGACAGACTCAGTGAATATCAGACATCCATATGTATGAAACAATAATTCATATCTGTTGTGAAGTTCTGATATTTTAGGCAGTGAACAAACTGCTATTACCTGCTATCTCCTGTTTGTGTCAGTCTGTTGGGCCCTTGAGAGAGGCTTTTCATCTTTTCCCTTTCTCCCAACCAGACTGTGATAAAGCTCTTTGGCTAGTTTATACTGGACAAGCTAAAAATAGTTGTGGCCTGGGACTAGGCATAGCTGTAGGCACAACTCTCAGGRGCTGAGACCTTTACAAAATGTGCTAGAGGAGGACTGCCAGATTCTGTCAGGACACCAGTATCAGAGGAAGGGCAGGGGAACTTCTGCATGTTAGACATTGGATTAAACTGATATCCTTCGCTTATGAGATCTTCAGCGGAGCTTTGAAAGGTCACCAAGTCATCTTAGGCTCCCCAGAGATGAGAGCATTTTATGCACTGTCTTACAGCTGAGCAACAAGAAATGTTTTGGACTGGGTGTGTGTAGACAAGAAATATTAATTATTTCGAAGTCTGCAATTGATGGTACACCATAGGGTATGCAGGGGCACAGCCAGTGTTCATTCTGTCGTAAAGGTATACATACAACCTGTTGAGATGCGATCACCAATTTGCCTATAGCTGAACTCTAAGGGCAAGCAACGGACTGGCAGTGCTTGTTTTGCTGACAGCTTGCCACTGAATAGTGGGAAAATAACATGCCATGCTGCTCTGATCAGGTACTGTTACCAGAGACTGTGTAGTTCTGTCACTCAAGCTGCATCACATACTGCCACAGACTTTGGCTCTTACCATTTTCAATCAGGTATTCAGACTTCCGTTATCACTGCTCTCTGAAATTACTGAAATAGTTTAGGGTTTCTTTTTGATTCTAGTAGACTTTATCACTGAGCTGACACATAGCAGATTTTAGATCTAGGAATTTTTTAATATATTGCTAGCCAGCAGCATCTTGCTGCTTTGAAAAATTATTTTCAGAGCACTTAAGGGCCTACTTTCTTATCAGCACTTCTGGTCATCTGTTTCAAGTAAGGCAGAGCTGGCTCTGGGTCTGAGCAGCAACTGGTTYTTAATGCTGTCTGTCAGTAACTGGCAAACTCTTTGTGCCAGACAGACTGATRTCTTCAGGACAGGTGGTAATGTCAGGTGCTTAAAATCTCATGAGACTTGTGCAAAGACAGGTTAATCAGGGAATTTGAGAGCTGTTAGTCATCTCATCAACCTTCTTTATTCATGGGGGCTTTTTCATTTTATAAATAACATTTCTTGACAAAAGATTTATGGTAGATACTGCCTGAATTAAAAATTATTATGAAATTAGACACTAGCAAATCCTTTGAAGAGAAGTTTCTGTATTTGRTCCCAATTTAAAGTTTTTTTGTATAATTAATGATTAGATTCAATATGTTTGTAGGTAGGCAAATCCTAAATATCTCATGYATTTGGGGTGTGAAGTGTGTGGAGGAAATAATTTTGTACAGACRACCAGTAGATATTCCTTACTAGCAATCAGTGAGTCTATGTTAGAAGAAGAAACTGCTCTTGAAGACTGAGAGGCTCAGCCTGGCCATTTTTGTTTTGTTGCCCAGATTTTAAGCAGTAAGGAGAGCCAATTCAGGACATGGGGTTAAGCTGCACATTAAAATTTCCATCCAGGATGTACGTAGGATTGTCTGCTTTGCTTTGTAATAAAAGGTAAAGAATTTTCAAGTCTTTATTAGCATRCCTGCAAACAGGTTTGGCATAACAGAACTGATGTATAGAAAAATGTTCCTTCCAGCATTCAGTCCTTGGTRTCGTGTGAAGAGGGTAGGTGGAATTTCAGATGAGAAAAACAATTTCAGTACAGTAGGCATGACCAAGAAAGGAATGTATCCTAGTTCAAAGAAGAGGGGGAAAAAAAAAAAAC
>NW_026623322.1:177607-178696 GCF_030028575.1 Malurus melanocephalus | reverse complement strand
AAAAAAAAAAAAAAAAAAAAAAGGTTAAATAGCTGCTCATCAAGTTAGTCCAAAATTATGCCCTTGTGTTGCCACCAAGGTTAAAGTCATTTGATCACATGCTTATATGCTTGTCACTGCTCATACATTTATGGAGTTCCATAAATTTCAGTACTTCTTTTGAGAGAAATGGAGTACCGTGTGTTCTGTTTAGTGTGTTCAGGTGACTGGGGTGGAGGAACAGTGAGAGCAGGCACATACCTGCAGTCTTGTATAAACAGCTGATGAAAGCTCTAACAGGAAGATCAGGGCTTAAGCTTACCTCAGACTTGACAAACATTTTCTGCCCAAGTAGGTCAATGCAATTCAGGTTAAGTCAGTAGTTGTAGCTGTTTACATTCATTTGACTTAATGCTAATCCTGTGTTCTCTTTTTGTTCCATTGCTATATTGCAAAGAACCTCAAAGTATGTGGAGTGCATTGAACTGGAGAGCTGACTCTACTTGGTTTTGTACTTGTTTCTGTTTAACATGAAGAGTTTCTTGAAGTGATCCATTGAACAGTAGTTTAGGAGTATAGGTTTAGTGTTTTTAAGTAAGATTAGTCTAGAGTATAGGCTTCAAAAACAGGCAGTGTTCTCAGTAGAGTTTTGTCTAATGCACCAAATAGAATTATATATCCTACAAAAAACAGTTGTTCCTCTTTCACAGGTGTTTGGAGTGACAAAACAGATAGCTGTTGTAGAAAAGGCAGTTCTAAWTGTTGATTTTCCAAAGCACTTGGACTTTTCTCTGCCTTTAGGATCAGTTTAGCAGCAAGGTGTCGCTATGAAAATTTTTTAAAARAAGTTTGTGATGACTTCATTCTGAAATATCTCTGTGTCCYACATTTTATTCTTTTTTTGTAGTCACCTACTACAGTTACTGCCAACACACATTTTGTATTTTGGTTTTCTCCAGTCATTGCTTGGTGAAGATAATATTATAATTATTCTTTTCCTTTTGGATCATAATCAGTCATTCTGTTTGTTTGAAAGCTTCTGCTGAAATCTTAAGGTCAGCTCCGCATTTTAAGGTTGGATTTCCTTGTGTGAGTTGCTGTTGCAATGCT
>NW_026623322.1:157472-177574 GCF_030028575.1 Malurus melanocephalus | reverse complement strand
AGCTGCAGGGGTGTCACAAATTGAGTCTGAACAGAAAGAAGTCGATCTAATACTTGATTGGTGGCCTGGGGAACTTTAAATCTCCTCTGATGAAAGTGATGTTGCTGATTTTTGCCATGAGTAAAGTGAAACTTAAATTGACTGAAGTGTGTCAAGCCATTGTGTGATTTTTGCCATGAGTAAAGTGAAACTTAAATTGACTGAAGTGTGTCAAGCCATTGTGTGCATTCATGGCTATTTTCCTTCTACTGCCATCACAGAATATTCCTTTTTGGGGAAACTGAGCAGCTAAATCATAATATTAATGTGTAGTTCAGTGGTTTATTGCTGTTTTCTCTCTCACACAAGTAAGAGGGAAGATTCACCAAGCAATGTTGTATTCCATGTATGAGTTAAAAGTAATGTATCACATTCCTGATTCAGTGTGATGTTGCTCCAAGCTGACACCTTAGTGAAAATAGTTCCGAGGAGGAGACTTAAAATATGGCTAATTCCATTTATTATAACTTATCTCCTTTTTTTCATCCTTTAAAACTAATTAAAAGTCAAGTTAATTAGCTCAAGTAKCTTGCATTTCTAAGTAGTTATCTATATGGAGTCAGGTTGTGTTAGTATTACAAGATACTAAATTTGTAAAATACTTGGCATCATATGGATTTAGCRATGATTAATGAAGTTTTGTCYGTCAAATTGACTGGATACCTTGCTAGCATGGTATTTAAACAGTATTTAAGGGAGTGTGCAAATCTTACTGGCCTAAGGAATTAACTTGAAGTACAGATATATTGTAGAAATTCTGAAATGTGCAAAACTTGTTTCCTTTCAAAAGCTGGCAAAAAACAGTTGGTAAACCTTGCACCTTTTTACTAACTTCTTAGCTAAGAGTTTTGCCTATCTTATAAAATAGTGAAGAATAAAAATGCGCTCAAATTGTCATAACTTCTTAGCCACAAAGCCAAAAAATACGTGTTCAGTTAATGTGACAATATTTAAAAAAAAAAAAAAAAAAAAAAAAAAAAAAAAAAAAAAAAAAAAAAAAAAAAAAAAAAACAAAACGAAAGAACACCTAAAAATTACTGAAGATATTTGGCTGAAATTGGTTACAGGTTAGGTCAGAAACAGGTCAGAGGTCTTGTTATACATTTGTGTGGATTGTTACGGACATTAGAAAGTGKGTTTCCATTTCATTTTTACTGTGAATATAAGAAACTTCAAGATGGAGTTCCAACTTCTGGAAATAAATTCATGAGTAGTGTGGAATGAGAAAGGGAGATTGTTTTAGTTGTACGTGGTTTTATGAAGTGAATGAACTTCTTTATCAAGACTATATTCACATTTTAACTGCTGAACTATGATTTCTGTTGGCTTCTGTATTCCAAAGATTCCTAAGGCTAAAAGTCATAGCTGCATTTTGTTAACTTGACAAACCTTCCTTTTTCTTGGGAAGTTGCCACATCTTGGTGTAATAGGCATCAGAATGTTGCTTGTGCTTTTGTGAACTGCATGCATTTCAATTTTAATATCAGGGAGCTTCACAGGATGTTTTTGGGGAGCATTCAGCTTTGTAGAAAGTTTTATCATAGTATGCTCTGCTGTTTTATCTTGGTACTGGGTCAACCGCCACAAGAAAGATTTGTATAACTTGCTCTTGTTCTCTAGCTGTGCTAAAATGGCTTCTGAGGTGTTTTCTTTTGTGTGTTTAAAATATCTGTCATCTCACCTAGAAGTACTTTTGCTTTCATAAGGTAAAAGCTTACAAACATAAAAGCATCAGAGGAAAGTGAACTATCAAAAAGTATTTCTTGGCAGCACAAGAGGCCACTTTTTGCAAAAAGATCTGTTTTTTTTTTTTCACTTCCTTGGGCTTTTTTTGGTTTTGCACAAAAATACTTTCCATTTGAGCAGCATTTTTGCCTACCTATAGCTGTAGGGTCCAAAGTAGAKCACTGTAGTTGATCAATGAAAGCAAACCAAAACAAGGTATATAAAAATCAGACACTGTCACTGTCATCTACCTAATGTTGCCTTCTTCACATGGGGCAGTGTATCCAGAATGAGCTGTAACCTTCAACTGCACTGCCAAATAGCCACTCTGTTTTGCTGCATCTCATTCTTGAGAGGAGACTCTCAATTTCTGTTTTYCCCTACTTCCCACAATGTCATACTGTTGACCACACCTTTTCAGTTCTTACCTTTGAGATTTTGTGTGAAAAACATTAATGAAGCTGAGACACTTTGTGGGTGTCATCATCAGAAAGTATTGTGATACTGCAGTGACTTGAGCCATCAGTAATGCCAAGAATACAAAATTGGCAAATACAAAAAAAAAAATATGTTTCAGCGTTTTGAGTATTGAAATTTAGACAAAACGTTATTTACAGGAAATAAATGTTATGTGAAAATAGCGAAGGTACTTGGTAGTGAAAATGCTAAAAGCTTTTCGTTTCCCATGCGTGGGTTCTGCACATTTGCTGGCGCACTGCTGCTGGCGAGCAGAGTTCTCCATCTGCTGGTGCGAGGTGGTGGATGCACCCCGCAGAAAGGGCTGGAAGCGGCATTCCYATTTCTCAATTGTAGCAGCTGGATKTAGTCTTCAGGAAACTCAGTTCTTACCTTTATGTTTTTGGTTAAAATTGTTTCCAAATAGATCTCAAGATATCATGAACTTTTTAGCATGAGAGATGGCAAAAGCTGTTGCTTGAGTCACTGTAGATTATTTAACTGAAGTGTCATTTTATTCATTGACCCTTCAGGTGTGGTGCAGGCGCAGACAAGCAAGTAGAGCTAGAATATTTTTATTAACTATGCTTAGGAAAAGTCTCTCTCAGGTTTATATTTTCTAAATTTTTCTATATTTTTTTCACAATTAGAAAAGAATGCACCTGTGTAGTTGAACACAGGTCTGCTTACTCTGCTGTGGAACACTAATGTGTACTCAGAAGAGTAGTTTTTCTACTTTTCTACTTTAATCTGAGATTTTCTGGCTGGATAATTGCACCTGGTGACTTTTTACCCCTTTTCATTCCAGAATTTGTTTTGCTTCAGAGGGAAGCACATAGCTGAATGGTCAGCYGTCATCATTTCACCTCTAATATACCACGGCTTTAGCAGCCCTGGGGATTCTGCCCCCTCCCCTGTAAACTCCTTCCCAGTTTATATGCTAGGCATGACATCCTGTGGYGTGGAATGTCCCTTTGGCCAGTTTAKGTCTGCTGTCCTGGCCATGSTCTCTCMTGGCTCCTTGTGGACATTGCATACTGGCASAGTGTGGGAAATGCAAAAGCCTTTGGTGGACACTACTGAGCAACAACTAAAACTTCATTGTGTTATCAACATTATTCTTATACTCACTGTGTACTCTATTCACCTAGAAGTGGTGCATTAAACTCCYTATTTTTCTGTCTTCTAGTCTTCTGTTGCTATTTTACCAGTAATTCATGCAACATAAAAAAAAAAACATTAACAGCTGGATTTTGAGTTTAGTAATTATTAATGATGGCAGATAAAATACAGATCTGAAGGAATTATTTTGAAGTTAATATGACTTACTGCAGTGTGCTGTGTAGCATTACACTTAGAAGCTGGCAAGCTGTTGAAAACTTTTAGGTACCTAAGGAGTTTGTTTTCCTCTAATGAATATGGCAGGCATTAGGAGGAGCTCAGATACTTGGAGGGATTTCCTATTTTGATTCCAGAAAAGGTGCCATTGGATCTGCCCTAGCATTCTGTTTCAGCTCAACAGTGAACATCTGAAAAGTATCTGCTGGGCATCACCCCTTACTGGGCTTTGTTTTCCCCCATGGGGTGATCTTGGAACATGGAAACCAAGTTCCTTTCAAAATTAGCTTAGCTGGTATGCTCCAGCTCCGTTGGACATGTACTTTTCAGGATGGGGCCAGAGCTCTCTTAATAGCAGTTGCWGTCCCAACCGTGCCCTGTCAAATATATAACATGGGTGATAGGTTCTTAGCACTGTARTAGTGTTTACACTGCCAACAATGCAGCGTAGGAGTTTGCACAATGTGCACAGYCCATGTTGATGTATTAAGCTGATGTTTCTCAGCTTTGAGTTAAAATCTGAGGAGCAGAATCTGGATTAAATACTAGCTGTCCTGACTCTTAATAGTTCTGCTTCATAAAGTTATCCAGTACTAAGAATAATTCATCACCTGCTAATAGTTGCTGGTATTTTTTTTCTCTTTTGAAACTCAAGCTATGTATATATATCTGTTTCGCAGGATTGAATTGTGATGTCCTTCTAAGAAACTGAGACTCCATTACATACATCTACTTTTGGGAAAACTCTCCTCCTGATGTATTTTGAAAACTAAYTGAATTACCGTAGAAGTTCAGCATGGGAGGAGCTGTAAGTGCTGGAGAAGACAACGATGACTTAATTGATAACTTGAAAGAAGCTCARTACATTCGCACAGAGAGTGTGGAACAAGCCTTCAGAGCAATTGATCGTGGTGATTATTATCTGGAAGGATACAGGGACAATGCTTATAAAGACTTGGCCTGGAAGCATGGAAATATACACTTGTCAGCACCTTGCATTTATTCTGAAGTCATGGAAGCACTGAAACTTCAGCCTGGATTGTCTTTTCTAAATCTGGGTAGTGGAACCGGATACTTGAGTACAATGGTGGGATTAATATTAGGTAATTATTATTAGGTAACATGAATGTATTTATTCTAATCTAGTGGGTTTGCATATTTTAGAAGGTTTTGCAAGCCCTCTCTTTAACAATAACAGTACCATACTTAAAGCTAGCTCTTTGAGATGTGTTGTTAAAATATTGTTTGTTATCTACAAGCAGTTCACTGGTGTTGTAGTTTGGTGACATCTCATGGGATGTTTTGGAAGAGGCATTTCTTCTGTGTTCTGTAGTCTAAAATTCTCATTTGAAAGGAAGAAACCCTTATTTTTGCTTAAAAGGGAAAGGCAGAGTGGAACAATTTTTGAAGACTAGAATTTTCATCTGCATTTGCACTCTATTTGTGCCCCTACTGTCAGCTACTGTTTTAATCTTTTAAGTTTGTGGAAAGGAAAATCTAAATTGGGAAGTATAATTTCTCTTGAAATTATTTGAAAATATGTTTAATCATTTTATTAGTGAGAAAATWTTGTGATGTAGACTGATAATACTTTTTAATCTGGTCTGTCGKTTTTCAAAAGAGTTTTTAACACACTAGCAGTGTGTTTTTTCTTGTTTTCATGTATATTTCCTATATGAAAAAAAAGATGGRACTAAATATTATTGCCTGAATTAAATTTTAAAACTTGGAGAGAAAAATGCATTATCTCCTCATGTCCAATATTGAGACTACAGAGCACCAACAACTAATTATTTTATAAATTAATTTCATTACATAAAACAACTGCAGTTACTTTAATGTGTAGTTTTCATAKATACAATTTTATCGACCATATTACATGCAGTTTTTCTTTGGTAGCAGAAACCTTGCTGACAGGTAATATATATATTTTGCTTATGTTTGTTTATATACAAAAAGAAGATGTCATGGTTGTTTTCTTAATTTTCAATTTATTTAGTTACTTTCTGTCATTAGTTCTTACTTATTGGAATGAAGAAGTTATGCCTAATAGTGGATAACAAACATGATTTGTTTGTATCTCTGGCAGTATCTTTTGTTCTAGTCAATACTAATAAATACAAGAGATTCCACTGTTTTGTGGAAACAGGAATTATGTTCATTCACAAGTAAGARTAACATAAAGCTATCTACTCTCTTAGAGTGTTGATTTTCCCTGTTTGGGAGTGTTTCTAATTGAGACTAGTTAGTTTAAATTAGATGGTAATATTTTAAGTTCAGTATTAAAACAATTACTAAATATTGTTGCATTTTTTTTCTGTATAATGTGTCTTCAGGGTAGTGACTAATGGTATTTGTTTATTTCTGCCTTGCGGAAAGCTTTGTTACTTCRTTATTCTTTCTTAACTACTATGTTCAAAAGAAAAGAAATTTCTGTTTATTGCACTTGCTTGTGTATATTGTGCTTATATATGTTGTATTTAACCAATTTYGAGTAGCTGTTGAGTGCTCCTGGGTTAGACCTCTCCATATCAAGCAGAATTCTCATCCTTCAGAGTCGTGTATGCAGAGTTGAGRAAATTAAATGGGAAAAGACTTGTCTTCTACAGAGGGTGAGGTAGGCTGACAGCCCCTGAGGAGCATAATTACCCTGCAGATGTTCCCAAAAAGGCATCTCAGGTGCTGATAGTCGCTAGCAGGGCTTGAGCAGCCTGCATCAGCAGTTGCTCAGCCACTTAAAGAAGTAGACTTTCCATGTTTCTGGAGTGCTGTAGCCTGTCACCAAAGTCTTAGTGTTGCAATGTGTTCTGAGTTCTAGGTTGAGGCATGGAAGGTATAAATGGTTTATTTACACACACAGTTTATGTGCCTTTATTTTCTTACATAATCCTGATAAAAGTATTTTCATATAATAATTCTACTTTAGTGTTTGTTTTAAGCCAGGGAAGAGTTGCTCTAACAAAGAAAAATAAACAGATATAATTTTCTGACAAATAAACCAAATACATTTTTAAAAGCTCACTCTTCTTTTTTAAACCGATTTCAAAGTACTCTGCAGAACCATGTGGGTTTTATCAGTAGTTGGGTATCTTTCAATTTGACCATGTAGTGACAAATGTTTGTGCCACATCGGCAGTGTCAAAATGACTAGGTTAAATTTTGAAATAATCTGAAACTGTTGATCGCTTCTAAGTGTAGCAACATGCTAAGAAGACCTGCGCCAATCCTTAGAGAATGAATTAACTGTTGTTGATACTGTTAAAATGTAAACAAAGTTGAAGCTAGGTGGTGGAATTGATGGCTCATTATTCTGAAAGAGGCCAGTTGACTTCAGAGAGTAGTGGAGAAGTTGGTTTCCCATTTTTAGAATAGCTGACTCTGCTTACATGTCCAGCTGTGATGTTCCCAGTGAAAGAAGAGAACATGTTTCTCATCTTTGTTTAAAGATACTGTGGTGTATGATGATGTGGTAGTGTTCTACATTGATAGTTTTAATTTCAAGCTGCTGGAGCAATTGACATTTGCAGGATGTTTTGGTTCTTTTCAAAGTTAGGTACTTGAAGGAATTTACATGTGAATTTTTTGACAGATTATGTTTATGCTTTTTTAATTTACTTTAAATTCCATGGTTAAAGGAATTGTGATTAAGTTTTAAGTAAAGAAAACATGCCTCAAAAGYTGCTGAATGTTGTAGAGCTGTTAGAAACATCATATATGGCCTGTTGTGGTACAAGGCAACATTACATAAGCGTCTAGAAAGGGATTGTCTATGCCGGTGTTTTTCTTAAAAGGACCAATAATAAAATGAATTTACAGTAAAAATGAGTGCCAGCAGGATGTACATATTTTTACAAGTTCTGAGAACATGGCTTGAATGATAGCTGCCTTTTGCCTGCAGTCAGTGAGGTCTTGTGAGCACTGCCAGTGGATTGGTTTTATTTCACTCAGTAGAAAATGTTCTAAAATATGTTAAGAGTTGCAATTWTTGAACAGCTTAATGTATATACCTACATGCTATATTTTTCTTGCAGTAAAATTAAACCTCTGTTGTTAACCCCAGGGTTGTTTTGTTRATCTGTGTCCTAGAAAAGACAAATTGAATTCTGTTTCTCTGGAGTAACATCATGGAGCTAAAAATTTAGGGAAGATTTAGAATCCACTAGAGGATATAAATATAAGTTTTGTCTAATGTTATTGATGTTTACTTTCCCTCTTCCCCTTCCCTCTCCCTTTTCCAATTCTATGCTCCAATGACTAAAGACCCTGGGCTATGAGTGCATATTAAATTTAGAATCCTCAGAGCAAATGTGACTGTCTGATTCAGATTCCTTCCTGATGTGGATAATCCTCATAATACTGTCTCATGATTTCTTCTTGTTCCTGAAATATAGCATTAACTTTTGGCACACAATTTGACTTGGAATTATACTTGGGTTTGATCACARGAAAGCAATGCAATTGTGATGGGATTGTGATAAGTGAACATAACATRTGGGCAGTTTCACTGTTCTAGATGGAAATTACTTATTATATATAAGTAAATCAGGTGAAAATTCCTGATTTTACCACCTGCAAAATAGAACACCATATGTGGCTAAGGGATGTAATCCCCARTCTCTAAATTGGCAAAAGATTAATACTTTGTCCTAAGAAAGCTTCAAAATTTAAATACCAAAATACAGACKAAATTGTTCATTGTATTCCAAGTTATGTGTTGAAAAAGAATTTGCTCAGACTGACTCCAGTGTAGTCAGCTTATTTTCTGCATGCTCACAAAGAAAATTTATTCTGTTATTGTTTTGTTGGAGTTCTGTCCCTGTTCTTTYGTTGAACTGTTGACCTTTTACCTTCCTCTTAAGCAGTGGTAATGCAAATGCAAAAAAAACATCTTTGTCTAGCAGTGTTTGGTGACTGTTTTATGTGTTGTTAATATTTTCAGAGTATAGTGCTGTTCCATGCCRTTTTGCTGTGCTTAAAGAAAAAGAAAAGAAACACCACAAAAACCCATGATGCCATTTTTACTTACAGGACCTTTTGGGATAAATCATGGAATAGAGCTTCATTCAGATGTGGTAGAATATGCCAAGGAAAAGTTGGAGAGCTTCATAAAATACAGTGATAGCTTTGATAAGTAAGTATCTAATTTGTCTAGCTTGCTTGGCAACATTTTTGATTTTAAACTCAGTGTGTCATTACTTATGAGCTTAGGAAGGCAGAAGAATGGCATCACACAACCAAAACGTAAAACTTCCAGTTTGTGGCTCTACTTCATGAGGTAAGTTGAGGCTTAAAAAAACACTCTTTGGAAGTATGGGAATATTTCTGCTGTGCAGTGCTTAACAAAATGGATTTTCCTGCATTTTGGTCAGGTGTATACATACACAGACACATGTATGTATGTGCACGTACACGCCTATATGCATTTAGGAGAGTGGCATGATATGTGGGTGTCTTTGCATGTATTGATTTTTATGCATTACGTCCGTTTTTATTATGTGATTGTACATCATCTCTCTATACTGTATTAACTTTTTTTCTAATCTAGCCCTGTTGATCTGGAACTGAGTAAATTTTTCTCTTTGTGTTTACTCCCTGAAGAGGTGGACTTAAGAGTATTCATCTGTGCTTGTAACACTACTCATTTTTACTTCTGTGTGTAATTCTGGGTTGCAGGACTCTGTACCTGATTGCTTCTACCTACTGAACCATTTTTTATTATTTTAAGTTGGCCTTAAATTGTAAGAATATKGGGCCTCTCTGCCTCTGTAGAAGGAAAAACAAGGTTCTGGCTAGGGCTGTTCTTTGTAAAGACTTCTTTCCTTGCAGGCAATAAGTTCTCCAAGAGTGATTATAAGGTAGCTTCTGGATATGCAGAAAAGCTTTTGAATTGTAGAAGTAGCCTAAAAATTGCACATCCTACACCTCTTTGTTCCCCAGTGGGCAACAAAGAAAATTCTTGCTATCCTTTTACCTATGTAATGTGCTTTATAACTGTCACATTCTTGATATTTTGGCTGGAGCTCGATCCACTTTTTCCCTTACCCCAAACTTCAGGAGCTTGTGTCTGACCACAAGCCTTTCTCTTCATACTCCTAAGAAACAGAATAGTATCATCCTGTTACCTGTGTCTGAAGTCAATTCTGTTATTCTGATAGTGGTTAGATTATTTTAGTACTATGTTTGCCCAGTAGAATAAATAAAATCATGTAGGAGAGAATGCATATGATTCATTACTATTGTTTTAATTTCAACACAAGCATTTGTGTTGGCTGAGGTTAATCTATAACAGAAGCCTGAACTAATAAAAGTGGATTCAGTGAGCAGCTTTATGATGGAATTTACGTGTCTTWAAAAAAGTGTGTGAAATACAGTCAYTTGCGATCACTTCTGGTGCTGCATTAATGGCTCTGTTATTTATATCTATATTAGAGGTACCTGTTAGCTAGTGAATTCCTGCGCATACCCGTCCTTGTGCATTTCTGTAGGTGTCTGTACGAGGCATACAATAAAACAGGTCTTGATTGGAATGTCTTTCCAATCAGGTGACAGGTCTGTGTACAGAAATTAAAGGAAATTGGGGTAGCAGTGAGGTTTTATAATTGTTTAAATTTCATTGGAATAGTTTTTTTAATGAATAGCAGAACACTATCGGGGGCCTGTGTTGGTTACACTTTAAAACRTGCAAAAACTTGAGAAAAAGGAAACACAACTGTTAAACTTGGTGTAAGTGAAGTGTCCGTGTTGTATGTATATTGTATTTCAAAGAAATTTGACTTTGTGTTTCAAAGAAATATGACTCTCCTCACCAACCTAACAAAAATTATACTTTTGTGAAAGTGCTTTTTGATGCAAATCTGCCTGTAATAGCTGCACTGCAGCTGACATGATAATTGTTGCCTGGTTGGATTTTGTATTTTAAGGGGAATTTTTAACTTGTCCGCATAGCTGATTTGGGCTAACTGCTTTCTTTGTAAATATTCTGTATTATTTTAGTGGAGTTAATGAAGATGATGTGTGCTTATTTTTCTGTGGTGGATTTCTTTGTTTTTACTGTAAGTATTAATATCATGTCTTGAATTTTAAGCTGACTCTCCAAGTTACATTTTCTGACTCAGTAAGTCTGGGTTTGATTCTTGTTTCAGTAACTTTTTCCTGAGTCTTCATTTTTAAGTGAAAGATTTTTACCCTGAGTTATGGACTGTGGCATCTGAACTTAACTACTGCTTTGGTCACCTTAGTATTTGGCCACCCAAGGAAGAGGTGTGTGRTATCTGTCTGCTGCTGAATGCTGCTATAGACCAAGCAGGAGTCGTCACTGTTTGAAAATAGGTTATATGGCAGACTGGTACGAATGAAGTTTGTTGTCTCCATGAATGTGTATGTAAAAAATAACTTCCATTTGACCAGCAGCCTCTAACAAGGTGCCCTTGGGACATAGAAGCCCAGAGAGCACAATGTGTGTTCCTGGCAGTAATGGAGTTACACGAATGAGAAATTCAGTAAAGCTCTGCTTTGCCACTTCTCTGCATTCTTCCTGTAGTGTATAAAGTTCTGCAGTCTGGTCTGGTGTTTTAAGCATTCTGCCTTTGAAACAAAACCCACAACTTTAAACTTGTGGGTGGGTACTTGGACTGCTCCAATGTGGATCATAAATAAGCACTTTGTAACTTTGTGGTGTTCCTTTACTTGGAGCAATAGGCCATCGATTTTGCATCTGACTTTCACATGAAGCTGGGTCATGAAGATTTGGGTTCTTGCCTAATAAAACAAGATGGCATTGATGCCATTTTTATGGGGGAATGTTCCAGTGCTGTGTGATACAGTATGACTTTCTTTTTTGATTCCTGATAATGGTGCAAATAAAAATYTACTTTTCTATGAGTCAGGTAAGGTACTTCACCAGAGACCTGACACTGTATAAAATTAGGATGTCCGGAAGGATTTGAGACTCCTCTCTCAGCTAAAAGGGAGGGCTGTCGGTCTTTGGTAGCTGGTCTTATCTCAGTTTTGACCTCTTGAACTGTTCATCGAAAGAAGAGTTTTTAGATACCTGTTTCAAAAAGTAAAAAAATTCCAGTAATTAGTTGTATCTGTATCCATATCCCACCAATCTGTACAAAGTTTTTTTCTAAATGGAGGTGGAGTTGTGCATTCTGAAAGATAAAATGCTGTCTTGATTTACTTCATGTATGTTTGGCCGTAGAAGCAAAGCTGTTCTTTCTTGAAAACATCTGAAAGTGTCATGATGGTTGAGGTACAAAGACTTTAGGTATAGACCAAAGAATCTTCTTTGAGTCTGAAATATTTGTAAGGCTCTCTTTCATTCTTGAAACCTTCAGAGAATGCATGCCGATTAAGGGGAAAAGAATCATTCCTTAAGGAGGCTCTATCTAAAACACATATGTTCAAGTACCAGGCCCCGCTTCACCTGTTTATTGAAGGGGAATGTGTTGTCTTTTCTGCTCCCATTCAACTTCTAGACCTAGAATATCCAGCTTGGAGAGAGAGCCACAGGGCAAGGCTAGGTTGCCCATCTTCTAGCACCCTATCAAAACCCAAACCTGGGTAAGCTGGTGAAGTCCCTGCTGTGAAAGAAAATCACCAACCCTTCTCAGGATCAAAAGAAACTTCAATGGTAAGTGACAAGAACCCTAGTACTAATTCTGGGATGACTGGTATGGGTAAAACTTCTTCCTGAAGTCCTGTAGTAGGTTGTGTTGGCATTAAAGAGCAGTAAAGAACATTTTGAGGCTGAATCAAATTCAGCCTTACTGAATTTTAAGGCTACTTATAGGACTTTAAAGGCTTAGTTTTTTAATTAAAGCAGATTTGAAAGGCGAGTCCTGGGTCTAGACACAAAGACAGATAAAAGTCTTTCTTGCTGGTCAGCTGGCTAGTGATTGCGGTAAAAATCTAAGCAGGAAAAGCAAACTGTCTCCAAAACTCACTGATGGCTTTCTCAGTTTAGCTCTTACTGATAACCTGATTTCAGATAGTGTAAATAATGGGTTTTTTTTAGTGGTGAGTGAAAGTGTAAATAATGGGGTTTTTTAGTGGTGAGTGAATTCTTGTAGAGATTTAATCTAATAGGAGCAACACAGGGATGACAAGAATTCCAGTGGAATTCTTTTATGCTAGAGATTATGTTAAACAAAAAGGAAAGGAAAATAGGAGTTTGAAACATAGCCATTTTTTTATTYAGAGATATGAGGGAAGTACTATTTCTCATTCTTTACCTTGTAAACCGGAAGGCTCCAAAGACAATTGAATCTGCACTTACCTTGGGAGGAACTAAACCTGCATTTTCGAAGTATTTGATAGTTACAGAAGTAGATATTCTTGCCCTGTCAGAACCACAAATAAAATACCTTTTAAAAATAAATTCCATGGTGGACACCGCCTTTCTTTGGAAATCTCTTATGATACAAGTTTTGATAGTATTTTTACATTAGAACAAGTGATGACAATACTTGGTGTATGGCTCATATAACAGGTGTTGTTTCACAAAAATCCACAATATAAAATACAACTTGTTCAACCTATAAAACCATTTTCTGCTTCAGTAAAAACAGAAAGAAAATACTTTTSTAGTTCTAGTAAACAAATCATTCTCTAGACTTTTTCTGTGGATATATTAGGGTGTTTACAATAAACTGGACTGACAATTTTTTTCTTGCTTCCTTGTGCCTGTTCACTTTCCTTAAAAATCTATGTGGAATTAATAAAAATATTCCTTCAGTATTATTTTTCATTTTTACTACAGAAGTTTAGCTATAATRGAGTTATATAATTAAGTTTAGTTGTAAATCATTGTTGAAGGGAGAGTGACATTAGTCGTAAGTATTCTTCAGAATCAGTGTKTGACTTTTTCTTCAGAAATGATTGAATAATGTACCAGAAATTATAAACAAGATAGCTGAGAAGAAGTGAGACAGTTTTATTCAGAGATGGAAATGACAAGTAYAAGTGAGGTAGAGATGGTTTTCTCACCATCCCTACATCATGGCCTGGAAGCTGAAAAAATGTTCAAGACATCACTGGATGGAAATTTTCCCAGCATAACTTTTGGCTGTTATTGTAATATTGATTAAAATTACTGTTGTAATTGGATGCAAAGGACTTAAAATTAAGTCTACAATGTGAGCTTTTCAAAGATTTAATATTTTAATTTGTTTTTCTTGTATTTCTAGTATACATGCAAAAGGTATTGACAATATTAGTAGGTGAAATGTATGTAACTTTTCAGTAAAGCATGCTMGAAATACATTAATATGTGTTTATACAGGAACCTAAGACTAGTTCAGAGAGCTTGGAAAAAYGCTTAATGAGATGGAAAGAACAATGGAGCAAAATAGAGAAAAGGTGGAAACAGCATGCCATGTGCCCTGATACTGCCCCACTTTACAGGAAAAAAATTARCACTCTTCAAAAATTGTTTACCTTTTTATCTGTCTGGGGTTAGTTCTAAAGCACTTTTGCATTCAAGTAAAATACAAAATGCTAATAAGCCATAGAAATCAAAAAGTATTTCATTAATCTGTTGCATGTGTTTGTGGCATGTTACATCACATGTCCTGTGAATATTGACCTTCATCTGTTGTTTCAAAGATAGGTTTCAAAACTTGAAAAATTGACTAAATGATTTGAAAACTTCTTCAAAGCTTTTTTAGTGAATACATTAGTGTTTAAATGCTAGGTTCTAAGAATGCTTGGAGTAAGATTACTGATTTATGAAACTCTTGTTTGACATAGGAAAAGCTCTGAGATTGTGTTCTTAATGCAGCTGAACAAAGAAGCCAGACCTTTCTAGGTTAAATGATGTGTAGCTTTTCAGTCTGTGTCTTTAAATCAGCACAGRAACTCATTTTACAACTGCTGTAGCTTTATACACCAGTTTTCGGTTTTGTTTCTTACTCTTTTCAGCAACAAATGTGCCAGAACTGGTGGGGGGTATATTTCCTTCTTTCCTCTCTTCTTCTACCATCCTGAGGAGTCCATTTTTGGAAAGTATGGTCAGCAGTATATTAGAACTAGGACAAAAGTTCATTAGTGAAAGAGTGCAAAAGTGCAAGTGTTACTTCCTCATCCCAGTAACAAAAATTGTTTAATGTTTTATCACGTATTTTCAGACTCTAYACATTCTGCAGATTCATTTCAATTTCTGTTTATTAATGTATTTGATGGTTTAAGGGTAGTTTGATATAAAACTAATTCCATGAGTTCTTATGCTGGATTTGCTATTCTGTTTTGAAATATTTATTAAGATATGCTATGTTTTGGACTTTTTTTACTACAATGACTTGAGTGAAATCCTTTCTTCTAATGTAGTGTCACTGTAGTTCAAATRACAAATGTTAACAACTTGCCAACCTTTTCTTATAAATTATTAAAGTTGAACAGTAGTCCTTTAGCMTTAAATTTAAATAGATTTAAATAAATTTCCCATTAAGAGGGAATTCTTAATGCAGTTTGATGGTACTGAATGTGATTTCAAGCTTTTTTAGAGGTTTGAGTTGACTAGCCAAAGGAAATGAGTGTGGATGGGAAAATGTGGGAAGCCAGCGAGAGACTGCGGGCAGCCTCTCGCTGTGGCCTTGAATGTTATAGATAAGCAACTTTTGTGTGTGACATTTTTACAATGGAAAAACTAAAAATTTGTAAATAATTAAATAAAGGTAAAAGGGCTCAGCTGCTGTAAAAGGAGACGTTTGGATGCCAGCTGAAGAGCGTTTGTGAGAGCTTAATGCTCTCCAGCTGGGATGAAGAATCCGGGAAGTAGCTGCTTGGAAGGACATGCTCGGCTGCTTACAGGAGAGCACTTGTGAAGGAACCATGGAAGATTCTGGAGAGAGAGTATGGAGGGTTGCACTGTGAGTTAACAGAGCACTGACTCATGACACCTTCCCCTGCGTCCGTTGGCATGTTGAGGTCTTCACCAAAAGGAAAACAGCTTACTAAATTCATGCTGATATGGATTTTCTTTCTGTAAGGGCTGTGAACAGTAAGCTGCGAGATGTGAGTGTGGTTGGTAAATACAGGGATAGGCAGAAGTATACTGTCAGATGATATTTTGATATGAATGTAGTAGTTGAGAGGTGTAAAATGTAGCTGGAGTGGTGCTGGTTTTAAGAACTAAATCTTGTCTTTCAAAAACAGTTTTGAGTGATTCCCCAATACTGCTTTTCTTAAGCATCTCATAACATGTTTTACTGTTGCATTCAGATACAAATCTGAGAATGCTAACAGTTTGTTTTTTTTTCTCCTTTAAATAACTTGGTGTTTTTCCCTCCAATGCTATTTAACTTGTTCTTTTTTTTTTAAAGAATCAATGTTTACCGCTTAAAACAACAAAAACTTGCACATAAGTTCATCTTCACAAGACATGAGGATAACATCCTTCATTCATGGCAGTTGTATAGGTAGAMGAGCTTAGCCCAAGAAATGTCCTGTACCTCTTCAGGGTTGGAAGTAATTGAAGGCAGGCTTCATGGGTGGGTATTATATTAGGACTAACCAATTAATCCCCGTGTAAAAAAATCCCTGCTATTAGRGTAGGTTAGTGCTATACTCTTCTGGTTTTTTAATTAGTATTTYGCTATGATATGAATACTAGGTTGGTGGATATGGATACAAGAGTAACAAACTTAGTTCTTCGCTGTAAACGTTTTAAATGGTTGTTAATTTTATTACAGTAGTAATACTTGGTTGTGTTGATATCTGTAGGGAGCCTGACTTAAAAATATGGGCAATTACAATCTATTTCTTCATAATTTTCTTATGTTTCTGCAGCAAAGACAAAAGCTCACTTTAAATTCTACTTCTTTCTTTTTTTTTTTTTTTTTTCCCACATTTAGCTGGAAGAAGAGTACAAACTTGAAACTGCCCATCCCATGCAGAAGTTTTATATGCTTGAAATTGCTTGGTTATCTTGGGTCATTGCTACATGGGATCTGTGTGTGCTTAATTTATGCTGTGGCAAGTGTTCATTTAAACAGAGATATTCTGTTGCTATGCTGTCTGTAATGGAAATTCTTCMGTTTCTGTGCTCTTGGCTGTTGGTCCTCTTGTAATCAAGATAGCAGATTCAACTGAAGAACCTAAAGTGACTAAACTTCTCCAGATCATTGCAGCACTTTCTCCCCTTCTCTTTGTTACCTGATGTGTGAAATAAGAGATTTTTTTCATGTCACCAATATAGTGCTGTGTAAAGCCACCCTGGCCACATGGTAGAGTTGAACAAATATTAAAGAACATTTGGCATTTCTTAGTTYATTTCAGCTTGGAAACAAACAAAATATTTAAGTGAAATATTATCTCATCTTSATAAGTATCTTACATGTTAGTTGATACTGCATGTTAAAGCAATCATCRGTATGAATAAAAGGTAGCTCCATGTAAGACAGAATGAAGTGTCTGGTCTGTTTTAATATCCCAGATGCAATARGAATAAAATAAACTTGATGTTGTGACAATTAGTACTAAAAGAATTTGAATTTGATTCTTTTCTAATGAAACTTGATCTAAGATGGTTGATACTACTTTCATGCCATAAGACTAAAATGCTTGCGATGCTCTTTGTAGGTATTGTTAATACTGAATGCTTCCTTGTATTTGTAGAACCTTTGTATTTAAGTTCTAAGTAATTTCCTGATCAGCTGATGGGGTCTCTTATACTTGAGTAAAACCAAACTAAAATTCACTTTTTTTTTTTTTAAATTACTCGGGCGAATTAGTAATAAATATTTAATAAATAATTTTCAGAATTGTACTTCAGTCTGTGTTCAAAGCTTATCTCAAATTACTAGATTGGATAAATACAAGAAAATTGTATGTACCTTTATCAGTTCTTTCTGGTTCAGAGATGTGCATGTATTTGTGAAATTGAAGTCATCTTAAGGTTCAGGGATCTGRGAAAGAGTCTTGCTGCATCACTAGTGGGATCTATATTGCATGGGAGTGTGGAGGTGCAAGATTCATTGTTCTACGACTTGTTCATGTAAAAGTCTGTGGTCCTCTACTAGGTAGCAACTCAGTAAACTTYTTTGATGTACCTGGTATGAGTCACTGCTCATAACATAACACATGAAACTGTTATTTCTGTGAGAAGCATGAATGAGGAGGGATTGGCTTTTGAACAGGCATGTTGCTGTTAMATGAGACAGTTTATCACCTTTAGCTCCCATTTCTTCTACCTCCTTTTACCTTTCTGGCTAGCAGGGACATGTGGCAGTTCCTGAACTGCCTGGTATTGGGTAGAGCAGCTAGCAAACCGATTCAGGCCAGCTTGGGGGGGTGAGCATTGYGTGGTCAGGTAAGCTGATTAGACTTCATTTTTCATCTGGCATGGAGTAAAGAGGTGTTTTCAGGAATTACATGTAACCTAGTCCATAAAGTGTTTAGGTTTGCTGTGGYAAATGAATGTCTCAGGAAGACCATCTGTTGACAGACTGGGTTGAAACTCTTAAAAACTGTGGAGGAAGAACGTATTTTTTTGTAGTAAATTGAATAATAAATGAACAGCTGTTCTAATMATGAGTTCTGTGTCTTCATGAAACTCTGCTAATAACGTGGAGGGAGCACAGTCCAGCCAATTTAAAATGCCTATAGACAGAGTTGGTCTCTAGTGCTTAACCCATCTTATTCTTGTAAGTGTAGTAAGAAGTTGTGCTTGTGTGTCTTTATTGTGGCCTTCTGGTTGCAAGTTGTGGAGTTAAATGAGAAATTATCWTTAGCTTTTACTGTATTTTTAAAGACTATTGTGAATTTTTGTCCCCAGCTCATGTATAGACTATTTTGTGTCCAGGACATGTTTTGTGGGGTTTTGTTGTGTCTTGTATTCCTTGGATAGTTCAGTGTTCCTCCTTGTTTTAAGAGGGTGTGGCCAGTGTATTCATGAGCTCTTAGGCTGGTTTCTAGTAGAGGAAACAGGATTATCTAGTAATAAATTTTGGTGGATTTTAGAGGAGCATTCTGAGACTATAAGGAGAAATTATGAAAGCTCTAGGGGCAGACAGAGAGGGAGGCTGTCTTCATTTTTGTAAAACTAACAAGGGACTGGGTCAAGATTTTACACTCCATTTTAGAAAAATAYCATACTTATTCTCTTCCTGCCCTGTCCCCTTTTCTCTTTTACTTTTTAAATGCACAGAGGTATTTTGCTGGAACTTTGAAATTAAATTGATGTGGTAATGCTTGATTTAAACCGTAGGCAACCTGAAATAAAAGGTGTAGCATAAAACTGCTTGATTGTACTATGTGTAGAATGTAGAAAATGTAGGAAAGAACATGATAGCCCAGGTGCTTACAAAATGAGATTTGCTTCTTCAGCAGATTGATCAGTGCCTTGGATTTCATTTTCTTCCCAGTATTTAACCTTGTCTAATGCATTTCCAGATCTTTCTGTGTTAATCTGAAATTATTTCAACCATAGGTCAGGCCGGGCTACCTTCACTTTCCCAGCTGTGTGCAACAAAGCAGTTTATCTCTAGTCTTACTCTAGCTCCCTTTTATTTTATGTCAACCAGTGTTGTTTGTCACTTTCTTTTTTTTTTTTTTTTTTTTTTTTTTTTCCCCCCCCTCTGGATTTGGAGGAGAAAACATGCACTATTGACCACAAGAAGAGCATGACAGAGAGCCATGCAGTAGTTGTTAAAAGATTCTGGGGTCTGTCTGGACTAGTCAAAGAAAGAAGCATTGCTTTATTTTCAAGATCAAGCATCCCATCTTAGAAGGAAAAATACTTCCAGCAAAAACTTCAATTTCCTGATTTGTTAATGGCAGTGCTCTAGATCACAAAGCCAAGCGTTACAGGCTTAAACCCTAACCAGCGAAAGCAGCCAAATTTACTGTAACAGAAAAAAATTGATTTGAATGYTGTCAGGTGTTGTACTGGGATTTGTTAATGCTAGCCAAGCAAAAAGAAAAATTACGTTCCATTGACAGTCAGCCACAAAGTTCATAAAATGGCTATATGTATTTGAAGTTTTTAAAAAAATGCATTCCTTCTGCATGATGTTTGAGATGCATTGAACTTTAGATCAATGATATAGATACTGCTAGATGAAATTTATGAACTTCTTCATGCAACAAGGGTGTTAGGTTTTATGCAATATTTTTTTTTCAAAGAAAGATGTAAATCCTTTGTATGGGCTACTTTGTAACCTCTCTTCTTAAATGTAAAATGCTTAGGGAAGATATACAGTTATTCACTGAAGGATTTTTTTCACAAATGTTAAATTTTATTATGGTGTTAATAGCTGAAGCACTAACATGCTTCAGAGATTTAAAAAACGTCAGAAAATAACAGTGTTGTGGAGTATATATGCAGCATTAGCAATAAAATACTGTCTTGTACTATTTTCCTTTGGTATTTTATGCAGTGACAAAGAATACTTGCAGTCCTTGCAACTTGTGTTATAAACTTAGGTCTACCAAAATGAAGTTGTATAACTTCCATTTCTTGGTCAAAATGAGAACAGATGTTTCTGAGATAATGGTGGTGGTTTTTTTGGTTTCGGGGTTTTTTTTGGGGTTTTTTTTTTGTT
>NW_026623322.1:152986-157440 GCF_030028575.1 Malurus melanocephalus | reverse complement strand
TTTTTTTGTTTTTGTTTTGTTTTTTTTTTTTTTTTTGGTTTTTTTTTTTTTTTGTTTTTGTTTTTAGCTTTGCGTGTGGTCAAAAAAAGTCAGACTTTTCCGTTAAATTCATTTTTGGGGGAAWAGGGGATTGGGCTCAAGGCAGAAAATTGGGAGGTAGAGAAAAATGAGTCTTTAAAGAACTGACAGAAAATGGAGGGGAGCTACTAGGAAATTTAACTTTTCAGTGTTTCTTCTACAGCCTGGACATCGCTCATTGTTGATAACACTGTTTTAATGGCACTTTTGCCATATGGCTTGAGTTTTCTTTTGACACATCTTCCTTGTAGTTAGGAAGGTGATGTTTTGGGGCTTCCTCTGTGTTGCATAATACATAATTACCACTGCGTAAGAGTTTTTCTTCAGTGGTCCGTGATGTGACAGAAAACATTATTTAAAGTAATACAGACTCTTAAATTATGTATGCTAATCTTTCTACATGATATAAAGGAAAACATGAAATACATTTTTCTGTCTTTATCTGGACTGACTTGTCTTAAAAATCCTAATTTGAAATGTATCCCTTCTTTCTTTTCTTTTTCTTCCCCTTAGATTTGAGTTTTGTGAACCTGCCTTTGTGGTTGGTAATTGTTTGGAAATAGCCTCAGACAGTCATCAGTATGACCGGATTTACTGTGGAGCTGGAGTCCAGAAAGACCACGAAAACTACATGAAAATTTTACTGAAAGTTGGAGGCATTTTAGTAATGCCTATAGAAGATCAGGTGACTTAGTGACAATTTTGCCATTCTATCTTTTGGTAAAATATAAATATATTCTGATAAAATATAAATAGATTCTCCTGAAATACATAAATTAAGGAATGCTTTTGAATGTATATTTGACTTAGTTAATGTTCAACTAATGATACCTTGATTCGGTGTATTGTTGCAGTTAAGCAGACTAATCTTTTTAATGAAGTCTTGAACTTTTTTTGCTTTAAATTTGTTGGAAAGCATCAATATCCTGCTTCTAACAAAGTCTGTTTCATACTATTTCCTGTGTCTTATACGTGCCCCAGAACTGCCTGCCACACAGACATTTGCAGTCAGTACTTCAAAACAAAGAAACCACCTCTAAACCAGGAGAATTGATTTCGAAGAATACAAAGTAACTCTGATTAGTGGGACATTGTAAGGGGAGGATAAAATAAAAGAGAAATGTKACTTTATTTCCAGCACTTCTCCTTGTTGCTTTGCCATGTTAGATTTAAYGCTTTTCAGACAGGGCCATATTATTTTAATAATACTTCGCACTTTTATGACTTTTCATTCTTAGACCTCAAAAGGCTTCTCAATGGTAAGTATTATTCTCCCTGTTTTACTGATAGGAAAACTGAGAAAGGCACATCATGTGATTTAAGTTGATGTCATCCTAAATACAGATAATTACWTGAATGCTTGTTGATCAGCATGTTACTTTCCCAAAAGAATTCTCACATTATCTCTCTTGCTTTCTTAAAATATCAAATGGATTTATGCGTAGCCTGCATGATTCAGTTCCATAAATAATTTCATTAAGATACTGTCAGTTGAAATTGATGGAATCCAGCTTAGAAGCAGTCACAATTTAAGAGAGAAATTAAAACTTTAACTATTTTTACCTTGCATACAAATTGATAGGGCTTAGAGCACGTAAAGTATGAGAAGCAGCTGCAGAGAACCGCTGAGGAAATGTTTAGTACCTGATTTGTCTTCCTGAAGGGGTGGAGAATTTATGTGGTAGGCGGGAGTCCAGTTCTCCTCCCAGGTGCTCAGCATAGTGAAAAGAGTGTTACAAATTGGCAGCCAGGGAGCTTTCTGCCTTCAAATAAGAAAAACAGTTTTGCAGCATAAGAATGATAGAACACTACAGCAAGTTGCCTAGATAGGTGGGGAATCTCAGTCCCAGATCTTTTTTCACTTAYGTAGAAAAGCTTCTGATCTAACTTTGAAGTTGACCCTGTTCAGAGAGGAGGTAGGACTGCAGAGGTTGCCGCCGATCCAAAGTATTTTTTGTTCTTTTGGAAAAATGAGAAGAAACAAAACTTACCTTAGAGCCCTGGAAAACCAGCTGCATCTCTTCCCATTACCAAAGAGCCTTATTCCATACTAGTGATCAAGTGATATTTCAAGAATTATTGAAGTCCTTTCTGTTCAAAAAACAGCCTTAATTTATTAATTTTGAAGYGAAACAAAATATCAATGTGTTTGAACACCAATCTGAATAGTATTGACTATGACAAAATTATGACCACTCRTTTATTTTGTTTTTGTTTTGCAGCTAACACAGATCTTGAGAACAGGACAGAACACATGGGAAAGTAAGAATATCCTTGCTGTTTCATTTGCTCCACTTGTGCAACCAAACAGAAATGACAACGGCAAACATGACACTGTGGGACTGCGTAAGTTTGTGCTCCCTCCCTTTGGCTTCCAGGGATGTTACAGTGCCTGATGATGGGGCTCTGGGAGTTGAGAGGCTGTGCTGCAGAGACATTCTATTTAGCAAAGCCATAGCTCACTGATAAGTTTTTGTGCTCCTGGTGCATAGTCCGTGTTGCTTCACAGTTAATATCCTGAATTTAAGTGATGGAATGTTTCCAGCTCRTTTTTCCAGCCACCTTTTCTGTTTATGTTCAGCCTTTCTATTATGGCAATATAGATAAAATAGGCAGCTAGTATTAGGTCCCTTATAGTGCTAACTTTCTCATGGTCTACTAGAAAACTTTTTTTTTCTTTCCCTGGAAATGGAAGGAAGATTTCTAAACTGGGGCTGTGGTATGATAGAATATTAATAAGCTGAGTGTGCTTTATGGCTGTCTGCAATACATACCTAGCTGTCATACCTAGCTATTTGTTATAAGTCATCAGCATGGGCTTTCTAGTTGCAATGCTTTGAGTAGAGGTAGTAAAGGTATTTGAAAGTCTTTGAAAGGACACCTGTTGCCAAGATGGTAAGATTGGATGATAACAGAGAAAGGGAAAAAGCTGATAGAGTTGAAATTTTCTGTCACAGTAGTCAGGGCTATGAGTAGAATAACACAGGGCTTTGGTAACACATGGAAAATTAAGTAAACCCAAAAAAGACCCTAAAAGATAACACCTTTCTCTCCTGTTTTGTTCTGGTAACAAATAACCAAAGATAACTGTCCCCTTTGCATGAGTCTTCCCTCTTATTCACATGTTTTAACTGTGAAACTGGTATAAGCCTCCTATCGGGAATACAGGATGTCCTATCAGCTTGCATTGCCTGTAACTGCTGATCTGGGTATTAATTTTAAGTGTGTGTGAATTTGCCAAGGATAGTTCCCTTTACAGTTTTTATTAAAAGTATAGAAGATCGTTTCCTTTATGTAATCTATTCTTTTTCAGAAATAATTAATTTTGGTTGTTTTAACCCTTGTTTTGAGCTCTCAGAAGTAATTTCCTGAAATTAACTTACTAACACAAGATTATTCTTTATCTCTGTTTCATCCRTAATAGATAGGTTGTCACATATCTAACAGTGAAATAGAGATGGCTAGTCAAACTTTACAGAGATTTTATAGTCTAATTCCTTGGAACAAAAGAGGATTTTTTATCAACATTCCTAAATTTTCAGAATGAGGAGTGCAGACCATGGGCATTTAGAGCTGAATGATAGTACAATAAAGGTGTTTCCTGTCTTATAATTTCAAAATGCCTTTAATGAGAAGAGGAAAATAAAAAGCACATCTTTTACATGCTGTGTAAAAGAAAATAAATGTTGGAGGCTTGAAGCTGCACTGGAAAATGAGATCAGTGAGATAGGCTTCTTTCCCCTGCTCAGGTTGATTGAGATTTACTTTGAAACTTAAATAAGAAGTGTTTGTGTGGGTGTGTTCAGTGTATGTGGAAGGGATGGGGGGATGTAAAAATCAGTGTGCTGAAGCTCAAGAAATAAAAATTCTAGCTGATTTCTCTCTTACAGTAATATTCTCTATTTGTTTCAAATCCACAGGCCTATAATTTGTCTTAAAAGTTCAAAGCAGTCTAGTGAACATGCTCTTTCTGTAAACTTTAGCCAGAGGTTGCAGATGTTGTTACTAAGAAAACATGGAGTCTATGCCATGGTTTGGACAACCCTTGAAAGTTGTCTCACACATATGTAGTGTTATGTATAGACCAAAGTAACTCTCATATGTATATAAGGCTTGCTAAAATACATGTCAGCCATGCTCAAAGTAGAATCTTTTTGTGGTAAAGAAACTACAGAGGTGTTTCTCAAAGGTTCATTTTACCAACTTCATTATTGGTTGAGAGACAATTCACTTATGGTACACAATTGGAAATACAYAGACCTTGAATGTGCAAAATCTTGGGTCTGTTCCTCTCATTAAAAAATGCTTGCATTTRTTATAATTGGTATACAATCTGCAATCATGGTTTGTTTCGTCTGAACTTAAAGAAGTGTTCT